>NC_086449.1:105819107-106181607 GCF_028390025.1 Pseudophryne corroboree | reverse complement strand
CCAGGAGAGGTAAAGGCTGGAACCACAATCTCTAGGTTAAAGTGGAAAGATGACACCACCTTAGGCAGATAACCAGTGCGAGTTCTAAGAACCGCCCGGTCACTGTGAAAAATCAGAAAGGGTGACCAACAGGACAAGGCACCCAAGTCTGAAACCCTTCTAGCAGAGGCAATAGCCAGCAAGAACAAGACCTTAAGAGTAAGCCATTTAAGGTCCACAGACTCAAGAGGTTCAAACGGAGACTCTTGTAAGGCCCCCAGAACAACCGACAAATCCCAAGGAGCCACAGGCAGGACATAGGGAGGTTGAATCCGTAAAACACCCTGAGTGAAGGTATGAACATCAGGCAGAGTCGCAATTTTTCTCTGAAACCATATCGACAAGGCAGAAATATGAACCTTGAGGGAGGTCAGACGAAGGCCTAAGTCCAGGCCCTGTTGCAGGAAAGCCAAAAGCTTGGCAGTACTGAACTTATATGCGTCATAATGGTTAATCGCGCACCAGGCGAAGTAAGAATTCCAGGCCCTATAATAAATCCGAGCAGACGCCGGTTTACGGGCCTTCAACATAGTTTGAACGACTGCCTCAGAAAATCCTTTGGCCCTCAGTACGGAAGCTTCAAGAGCCACGCTGTCAAAGCTAGCCGGGCAAAATCCTGGTAGATACAAGGGCCTTGAACGAGGAGGTCTGGGTGCTGTGGAAGTAGAAAAGGACGCTCTATCAAGAGACCCTGCAGGTCTGAGAACCAATGCCGTCTTGGCAACGCTGGAGCGATTACAAGTAGTATTCCTCCTTCTTGTTTGAACTTCCTTATCCCCCTGGGCAGAAGTGACACCCGAGGGAACACATACAGCAGCCGAAAGTTCCATGGAATTACCAGTGCGTCCACGAACGCTACTTGAGGATCCCTTGTCCTTGCTCCGAAGACCAGAACCTTTTGATTGTGTCGAGACGCCATCAGGTCTAAATCTGGTATGCCCCACTTGTCCACTAGGAGTTGAAAAACTTCTGGATGAAGGCTCCACTCTCCAGCGTGTACGTCCTGATGACTGAGGAAGTCCGCTTCCCAGTTGAGGACTCCTGGAATGAACACTGCCGATATGGCTGGCAGATGGCGTTCCGCCCAATGAAGGATTTTTGAAACTTCCATCATTGCCATGCGGCTTCGAGTGCTGCCGTTAATGATTTATGTACGCTACCGTTGTGGCGTTGTCCGACTGTACTTGAACAGGCCTGGTCTGTACTAGAGGCAGGGCTAGTGTCAATGCATTGATCACTGCCCGCAATTCCGGAATGTTTATCGGGAGGAGAGATTCCTCCCTGGTCCACCGACCCTGAAGAGTGTTGCTCGAACACCGCTCCCCAGCCCCGCAGACTGGCATTCATCGTCAGAAGGACCCAGTTGGAGATCCAAAAGGAACGACCCCTGCTCAGTTGCTGGTCCTGTAGCCACCAGCTCAGTGACAAGCGGACCTTCGAAGTCAAGGAAATCATGTGAGTCCTGATCTGGTGAGGCAGGCCGTCCCACTTGGAAAGTATCAACCTCTGCAGAGGGCGGGAATGAAATTGAGCGTACTCTACCATGTCGAAAGCCGACACCATGAGGCCTAGTACTTGCATCGCCGAGTGTACCGACACACGTGAGCGAGAGAGGAAGCATCTTATCTTGTCCTGAAGCTTCAGGACCTTCTCCAGAGACAAAAACAACCATTGGTTGTGGGTGTCCAATAGCGCTCCCAGGTGCACCATGCTCTGAGCAGGGACCAGGGAAGATTTCTTCCAGTTGATGAGCCATCCGTGGGCTTTCAGGAATTGGATCGTCAGTTCCAGATGGTTTTGCCCAATTGCTAACAAATTTGTTGCTGCGATCAACTCTGAATTAGGCCCCGAATCTCCAAAAACTGAATTTTCTGAGCTTTGGCTGCATTTTTAGCATTGAGGCACACCACAGGGTAGTGGACAGTGTCATCTATTTGCACCACCGATTCCACAGCCCATATCGAATGACTGAAATAGTGTGATTAAGGAATATGTGAAAACACATTTTACCCATTTTCAACCATTTAGAGGTCGAATGTTTGAAAATCCCCGTTAATGGGTGCTTACATTATGGAAGGAATATACTCCCTGAAATTCAGGTTTCTAGGTTCAGGGATTTAGCTTGGGATTGATGAGTCAGTCAGTCAGGACATTTGTTTTTAAATATTAAGATAACTAGGCACCAAGAGAATGAACATATGTGCCAGTAAAAGCATTTAAAAAAATAAAAAATCAGTGTTTATGGGAATGCCACTGATCAAGCGTTTTTGGAGACAACTTCAAATGTTTGCTCACATAGATCTAGAGGAATATGCATCAGCAGAATGGGCAATTTTGGGGATATTTGATCCACCAGTAAGGTTTACAAGGGAAAGTCGAAAGATCCTTACAATGGTTTCAGCAGTGGCTAAAAAAATAATTTTACAATACTGTACAAATGCTAATTCTCCACCGTTAACTCTATTTTTAAATATACTATTCTTCATGTTTCAAATGGATTGGGTAGATTCCTCATTACTTAAAGAACAAAACACAAAAAGATTAATTGAAGTATGGGAAGGATTTATTACTAATTTTAATAAAAATACAGATATTAAATAGCTTTTATAGACCTTCATGGTATGAGAATAGAGTTCTAGTAGAAGAACCCTAATTGTCATGTAAATGAGACTATAGAGAGGAAATATTGGAAGATGAGAAAATTGTAAGAGTGGGACAACCACATCTACATAAAAAAAATTATTTAGAGAGAATTAATATTGAATTTAAGATTAATTGCATTAAAAACTTTTGTACAAGGGAATATCTTATACAGGTTGAGTCTCCCTTATCCAAAATGCTTGGGACCAGAGGTATTTTGGATATCGGATTTTTCCGTATTTTGGAATAACTGCATACCATAATGAGATATCATGGTGATGGGACCTAAGTCTAAGCACAGAATGCATTTATGTTACATATACACCTTATACACACAGCCTGAAGGTAATTTTAGCGAAGATTTTTAATAACTTTGTGCATTAAACAAAGTGTGTCTACATTCACACAATTCATTTATGTTTCATGTACACCTTATACACACAGCCTAAAGGTCATTTAATACAATATTTTTAATAACTTTGTGTATTAAACAAACTTTGTGTACATTGAGCCATCAAAAAACAAAGGTTTCACTATCTCTGTTCTACTCCAAACATTCCGTATTTCGGAATATTCCGTATTTCGGAATATTTGGATATGGGATACTCAACCTGTATATGGATGGTTTTTATGTCTGAGATGAAGAATACATACTTGCAATAGTAAAATGCTTGTAATTCTTGAACTTTAGGATGTTATTCCAATAAAGAAATTGTGTGTCTATATAGTGTGTATGTGTATATATATATATATATATATATATATATATATAGTCAGGAATCACGGCGGCACTCAGGAGACTGTTATACTTGCAGTAATATTTTATTGCCAAATGTGCAACTAATAAAATATTACTGCAAGTATAACAGTCTCCTGAGTGCCGCCGTGATTCCTGACTATGTGCAGTCGTGCTGACTGAGGGAGGGCACCGGAGCAGGTAATGGACTGATACCTTTGGAGTGCCGGCTGTAACTGTTTGCTATATATATATATATATATATATATATATATACAAGCAGGGTGGTGTGGGCGGCACTCCAAACAGACTTCTCAGCGTTTAGAAAAATATTCTTTATTCGGCCAACATGTTTCGGGGACCAAACCCCGTCCTCAGGGCCAGACAAGGCTCAATACTTTAACACAAATACTTATATAAGCAATACAGACAAACATTAGTGCAGATCGTACTCACCTGCTCCACGGCGCTGCCGCCCGCCAGTCCGTCCGGCCACGCTGACACGTCGCCGAGCGATGACGTCACAGAGCGCCGTCCAGCAGGAGAGTAACCCAGGCAACCAAACGGAGCCTCCGCTCGGTCACCTGAAAGAGTGCAGCGTGAACATAATGTGTGACTAATAACAAACCAACACAAATACATATAATAACAATAAAAACACGGACTGCATACTGTATTTAGGAATCTGGGGCAACTATAGCTAATAGCCACATGATGCACTGCACCCATTCCTGCGCAATAGCAAAAGAACACAATGATGACAAGCATTAAGCATATAAACGAGAATATATGCAGGGAAATATGTTAAGAAAGGTAATAAAGGTAATAAAGTTAATAAAGTTAATAGGCAGGGACTAGAGTTTCAACTATTTAAAGGAAACATTGCAACCCAAGGTTCTCATTGAGACCCCCGGGTGCCAAGGTTCCCAATTTATGAATCCACCTGGATTCCTTTTGTAAAAGTGATCTGTCCCTATTACCTCCCCTAAGTTTACGAGGGGCATGATCTATAAGGATAGCCCTAATACTGGCTACCCCATGTCCCATAAGCATACAGTGCCGGGCAAAGGGTTGTTCACTTTCTTTTTTCTCAAGTGCCTTTTTTATTGCGCTCCTGTGTAGTGCCATTCTCTCACGGAACTGCCTAATGGTCTTGCCCACATAAGCTAGACCACATGGACACGTGAGAAGATAAACCACATGTGTGGTAGTGCAAGTTAAACGATGTTTAATGGGAATTTTTCGGCCTGTAGAAGGGTGATTAAAGGAAGTGCCCACCAGCAAAGTATTGCACGTGGCACATCCCAAACAGCGATAACACCCGTTTTTGGCTCGTAAGAAATGTGATTCCCCACTAATAGCCATATCAGTGATATCTAATTTTATGATGTGATCTCCAATATTCCTCCCTCTAGTGTGGCTTGGCAGTAACCTAGTGTTGGCTAATGAAGACATGGCTGCATCCGTTTGTATTATGGGCCACATTTGTTTAGCTTTTTTAACTATTTGTTTGCTCTTAGTGGTGTATTTGTTGACCCAGGGGAATACTTCCCTCCTATGTTCATGATGAGCATGGTTGGGCTCCAAAGCCTGTTGGCGAGTCATGTCCAAAACACGTTTTTTAGACACTTCCAGTTCCTTTAACGGATATCCTCTTTCGCCAAATTTATGCTTCATGGCATCCAATGCCCTGTGTGTCTCACTTGGGTCTGATGTAATCCTCCGCACTCGTAAAAATTGCGAGTACGGCAGGCCTCTGCGTAGGGGAGCAGGATGGAAACTCTGATAATTCAATGTGGTATTCCTATCTGTAGTCTTAACATACAAGGAGGTAATCAATTGACCATTTTTATTGGTTATGGTCACATCTAGGTAATTAATGGCATCATCATGTATAGTTTTATTATGGTTATCCAAAAGAGACATGAGATTATCCCTAGATCCCTGCCACAAGATGAGCAAGTCATCTATATAACGCTTGTAATAAAAAATTTGTGAGGATACTTCAGGGACTATGGAAAACATCTGTGTCTCAAGTTGGTACATAAAGGCATTTGCATACGATGGGGCCACTGGGGACCCCATCGCACACCCAGACAGCTGTAACCAAAACTTACCATTAAACACAAAATAATTTCGTCTCAGTATTTTATCCAAAAGGGACAGAAAGAATACCACCTCTGGCCCATGATAGGCAGGATTTTCCACAATTAATGACCTCACTGCCTCCATACCTGATTCATGTGGAATACAGGTATAGAGGCTAGTGACGTCAGCACTACACAAAAACAACTCCCTGGGTAAGGGACCTAGGTCCTGAAGTTGAAGTAATAAAGACGTTGTGTCTTTAAGGTATGACGGGATGGATTGCACACAGGGATTAAGATATGCATCGAGGTAAATGGAGGTGGGATGATACAAGGATCCCCTGGCCGACACAATTGGACGGCCAGGCGGGTCCTGCAAGGTTTTATGGACCTTAGGGACTGTATAAAACAGTGGTGCTATGGGGAATTCAACAGTAAGCGCCTTAAGGACTTGTAAATCAATAGTCCCTTGTACATTAGCTTCTTTCAGCAAAGCGTCCAGCTCCTTCTTGAATTCCAAGGTGGGATCTTTAATCAATTTTTTGTATACCACCGGGTCATTAAGTTGACGGTCACATTCCTTGATGTAGTCGCCCAGGTCTTGCACTACTGTAGCCCCCCCTTTGTCGGCTTTGCGGATTACTATGTCGTTCCTACTGGTCAGATCCTTCAGTGCAAGCTTCTCAGGTTTAGACATGTTGGAGCGTCCGGGGTTCTCTATATCCGTGGTACCCTCCTTCTCCACCATGCGTGCAAAAGTCCTGATTGACGGGTTAAGGCTAGGCGGGTCAAAATATGACCGGGAAGTAACTGCTTGAAGCTGTATTGGAATGTGCTCAGAAGGTGGTCCCGATGGTCTACTATTGAAGAATTCTCTTCGTCTAAGAGATCTGTTTAGGCGAAGCATCTCAACTTTCCATTCCAGTGCATCAGGAGCATTAGTGGGGATAAAAGAGAGGCCTTTAGCCAACACTTGATGTTCAATATCTGAAAGGGGAGTAGAGGATAAGTTGAAGACAGTCGCCTTCATGGCCTCGGAGGCTTTTGCCCTGATGTCCCTTTGGTTCTGCCCCGACCTCCTCGTCCTCTGCCGCGTCCGCGTCCTGGCGGGGGCACGCGGTTGGAACGAGTGTGTATGATCCGGGGGCCCTGCCCTAAAGGGGGCTGAGGATCAGATGAAGACACTACCTCAGAGGTATATTCAGAGTCGCTCGCCGATGTGCTGGCTCCCTGTTGTTGTTCTCTTCGTCGACGTGACTGATGTCGACGATTAGGGTATTGTCGTTCTTGCCCTGGTCTGGTGCTTCCTAACCAGGGATAGACCTGCCTCTGCTGGTAGTCCCTCTGCACGGTGAGGAGTTTGTCTTTCTTAAAGCGTATAAGTTCTTGTCGGTATTGTTCCAGCTGGGTAGCAAGTTTCGCTGGCCAATCCGTTTGGGTATCAGATGACAGGATCGTCTTATGTTCAACCTCAAACGTCTGAATCTGTTCCTTTACTAAATTCAGCTCCCTTGTAGACTCCTCCACTACCAGCAGGATCAGATCCATGGAACATTTGTTCAGGATCGCAACCCACCGTCGGCAAAACGTAGGATTATACCGACCTATCGTGGGTGAGTTGCGAACCCTGAATCCTCTGGGTATTAAATTGCTCCGATAATAATCGGACAGTGTAATTCCGTGATACAGGAAATCAATTTCTCTTTGTTTCAGTTTTATCCATTTTCTGAACAAATCCTCGTTAGTACTTGTAGACGGTTCATCCTCCAGCCGTCTGGTCACAAGAATAGCACTTGCTTCAACGTCAGAAAAGCTGAGTCGCTCCCGTGCATCACGGTGTATCAGGTCCAGGGCTGCCTCTAAATCAGGGTTAATTTCAGCCATGTTGATGAACTGTATAGTAGATAAGGCTACTCACTGTGCCCCAGTGTCCCATACAGCATATAGACCAAATGCTATTAAAACCGCAGTCTGCACAACTGCAAAAATGTCCTGGTCCTGTGCTCAGGGATAAGGAATATAGATGAGGGGTGCCCTGGTAAGGGATGAGGCTCCTAGGTCACTGGAACCTACTGGCTTCACTCCTAATACAGGCAAACTGGAACAGCCCGGCACTCCACTCCAAATGTAAGCAACTGCTGTGGTGCCCTCCCGATAGGGAACACAAGGTCCCGGATAGACAAGCAGGGTGGTGTGGGCGGCACTCCAAACAGACTTCTCAGCGTTTAGAAAAATATTCTTTATTCGGCCAACATGTTTCGGGGACCAAACCCCGTCCTCAGGGCCAGACAAGGCTCAATACTTTAACACAAATACTTATATAAGCAATACAGACAAACATTAGTGCAGATCGTACTCACCTGCTCCACGGCGCTGCCGCCCGCCAGTCCGTCCGGCCACGCTGACACGTCGCCGAGCGATGACGTCACAGAGCGCCGTCCAGCAGGAGAGTAACCCAGGCAACCAAACGGAGCCTCCGCTCGGTCACCTGAAAGAGTGCAGCGTGAACATAATGTGTGACTAATAACAAACCAACACAAATACATATAATAACAATAAAAACACGGACTGCATACTGTATTTAGGAATCTGGGGCAACTATAGCTAATAGCTGTCACAATCCTGACTGTAGGTTTTATATTTGGTGACTTACCCCTGCCATCTGTCCTGGATCCTGTGTCTTTTCACTCACGGAGTTAAACAGCTTGTCAGTTTTCCTGAGTTCTCTGCCTGAGAGGTAATAGGTAATCAGCTCCACCTGTGGTGATCTCCTGTGTGAGGCTGAATTCAGTAATCTAAAAGCAAGCATCCTGTGTTTTGCAGAAGTCCAGGCTTCAGTGTTCTCTTGGCCTGCTAGGCCTCATTCTACATCACAGCCTTGGCTAGAGTAGTCACATGACAGTGACATCACCTAATCCTGCCCACCAATCATCAAGGACCAGGAAGTATAAATCAGGAGGCTGAGTTGGAATCTGGGCTAGTTCCTTGTGTCACATACAGCCTTGTGTGGGTCTTAAGCTGAGCTCCCTAAAGGTAACCTTTGTACCTAAGTTCCTGTGGAAACTCTGTTCCCTTGTTACCGTTTGGTTTATTTGTGTGTTGCCATTTGATTTCACCATTTCCCTGAGTCTCAATGTAAAGGTACAGCTGCAATGTTTCGTCTTAAAGGCACAGTACTGAATTCCGTGTTCTCCACTGAAAACCACAGCTGTCGTGTTTCAGTTTTACTACTGTTGTAGTTGGGATCTCCAGGCCTCAGTACCTCCGTGCTTCCAGCACCTCAGTATCTCCGTGCCTCAGCACCTCAGTGCCTCAGCATCTCAGTGCCTCAGCATCTCAGTGCCTCAGTGCCTCAGTACCTCCGTGCTTCCAGCACCTCCGTGCCACAGCACCTCCGTGCCACAGCACCTCCGTGCCTCAGCACCTCAGTACCTCCGTGCCTCAGTACCTCCGTGCCTCAGTACCTCCGTGCTTCCAGCACCTCAGCACCTCCGTGACTCAGCATCTCCGTGACTCAGCATCTCCGTGCCTCAGCACCTCAGTGCCTCAGCATCTCCGTGCCTCAGTGCCTCAGTACCTCCGTGCTTCCAGCACCTCCGTGCTTCCAGCACCTCCGTGCCTCAGTACCTCCGTGCCTCAGTACCTCCGTGCCACAGCATCTCCGTGCTTCCAGCACCTCCGTGCCTCAGCACCCCTACGCACCCCAGTGTCTTTACGCACCCCAGTGTCTCTACGCACCTCAGTGCCTCCACGTACCTCAGTGTCTCCAAGCACCTCAGTGCCTCCACGCACCTCAGTGCCTCCACGCACCTCAGTGCCTCCACGTACCTCAGTGTCTCCAAGCACCTCAGTGTCTCCAAGCACCTCAGTGTCTCCAAGCACCTCAGTGTCTCCAAGCACCTCAGTGTCCGCAAGCACCTCAGTGTCTCCAAGCACCTCAGTGTCTCCAAGCACCTCAGTGTCTCCAAGCACCTCAGTGTCCGCAAGCACCTCAGTGTCCGCAAGCACCTCAGTGTCCGCAAGCACCTCAGTGTCCGCAAGCACCTCAGTGTCTCCAAGCACCCCGTGCCCTTTAGCACAATTATACCTGGTATTCTTCACTGATTCATCAGTGCCTTTCCAGTTCTGTCTTTCAGGAGACCTTCAGCATGCCTCCTGTCTGCCGACCTAATCCTGCATGAGGAGAACCTAGATTCGGCCATCTCTGCTGCGGTTCCTCTTCCCAGTCACCGGAAGAAACCCAGAGTCCACAACAGTCCCAAACCAGGTCAGTGGTAGTATTCATATAATCCTCCAGTCGCCCGCACAGACTTCACTAACACCGGGTTCACAAAACCTTAGTCATGACAGTAGGAACTGGCCACATGGACCCGGCCGAAAGTGTTTGTCTGACGCATGACCTCCTAAGCAATATTGCAGGACGCTTGGAAGGTCTGGAGTCGACTCAGCATCGATTGGCACAGTGTCTGCAGCGGAATTCGTCCTCCAGAGATTCTATGACCTTCTGCTCTAAGACTCCTGACCAACTGCAGATTTTCTACCAGATGTTACTACAGTTACAAGAACTTTTGCCTAGTATTCTCTCTGTGATGCCTGATCTCCTCAGGAATACTACCAACGTTGTTGATCCTGTTTTGTCCCATCCAGTTAATAGAGTCTCTTCCTCTGCGCAAGGGAAAGTTTTTCATCAGAGCTATCCACGGCCCAAGCTCTCTGAAGCTGAACGTCAGCGGCGTAAGGAGCTACATCTCTGTCTTTACTGTGGAAATTCTGGTCATTTTGTTAAAGACTGCATTCTTCGCAAGCCAGGTAATAGTGACAAATCTCAGTATCATAGTGCTCATGTCTACAAGTCATCCACAGTATCCGATCCTTCTGCTGCTGACGGGGGTATCAAGAAGGCTACTCTTCTGAGAGAGACTCAAATTTATGACTGGGGTCCGGTGGTTAAAAGACCTTATCCCAAGTTGGGTGTCCAGAGAAGAATGTTCAAGCCATTTACAGTCACAGAGGAGTCCGTGTCCACAGCCCCAGGAGGGGCGTCTTCAGAGCGTCCAGCCCCAGGAGGGGCGTCTTCAGAGCGTCCAGCCCCAGAGAGTCTTCAGAGTGCTGCCCAGCCAGTGAGTCTTCAGAGTGCTGCCCAGCCAGTGAGTCTTCAGAGTGCTGCCCAGCCAGTGAGTCTTCAGAGTGCTGCCCAGCCAGTGAGTCTTCAGAGTGCTGCCCAGCCAGAGAGTCTACAGAGTGCTGCCCAGCCAGAGAGTCTACAGAGTGCTGCCCAGCCAGAGAGTCTACAGAGTGCTGCCCAGCCAGAGAGTCTACAGAGTGCTGCCCAGCCAGAGAGTCTACAGAGTGCTGCCCAGCCAGAGAGTCTACAGAGTGCTGCCCAGCCAGAGAGTCTACAGAGTGCTGCCCAGCCAGAGAGTCTACAGAGTGCTGCCCAGCCAGAGAGTCTACAGAGTGCTGCCCAGCCAGAGAGTCTACAGAGTGCTGCCCAGCCAGAGAGTCTACAGAGTGCTGCCCAGCCAGAGAGTCTACAGAGTGCTGCCCAGCCCCGTGAAGAGGGGGCTCTTGCCTCAGCCCAGCCCCATGAAGAGGGGGCTCTTGCCTCAGCCCAGCCCTGTGAAGAAAGGGCTCAGCCCGTCCCGGTTCCAGCCGGTCCAGCAATACTCCAGGCCCTGCCTGGTCAGTCCGTCCCGGTTCCAGCCGGTCCAGCAATACTCCAGGCCCAGCCTGGTCAGTCCGTCCCGGTTCCAGCCGGTCCAGCAATACTCCAGGCCCAGCCTGGTCAGTCCGTCCCGGTTCCAGCCGGTCCAGCAGTACTCCAGGCTCCGCCTGGTCAGTCCGTCCCGGTTCCAGCCGGTCCAGCAGTACTCCAGGCTCCGCCTGGTCAGTCCGTCCCGGTTCCAGCCGGTCCAGCAATACTCCAGGCTCCGCCTGGTCAGTCCGTCCCGGTTCCAGCCGGTCCAGCAGTACTCCAGGCTCCGCCTGGTCAGTCCGTCCCGGTTCCAGCCGGTCCAGCAATACTCCAGGACCAGCCTGGTCCGTCTCCTTTGGCTCCAGCCAATCCAAGTATCCTCGGATCCAATCCAGTCCTACTCGTCCAGCCAAAGCTTTCTTCAGTTTCATCCTCTAAGCTTTCGTCTGATGGTTTTCCACCTATTTACTTTGATGGAGATTTATTGCAATATGCCGCTCTGGTTGAACAATTTCTCTCTCGGATGGAGTCTGATCATTCAGGTGCAGTAACTCTTTCCAACGTTACTCGATATCTGTTCCTGGCATTCAGAGGAAGAGCTTTGGAGTGGGCCAACATGCTCTTTGAGAGTAATGATCCTGTGTTCCATGACTTACAGACTTTCAGTAACGCTGTAGTTAAAGAATTTAGTCCTAAACCTTTGGAATCTGCATCAACGAAGGTCCTAAATTCTTCTGTATGAATTTCTCAAGTTCCTCTAAGATTCAAGATGGGTGTCCGGAGTCCACCCTTGAAGAGGGGGATACTGTCACAATCCTGACTGTAGGTTTTATATTTGGTGACTTACCCCTGCCATCTGTCCTGGATCCTGTGTCTTTTCACTCACGGAGTTAAACAGCTTGTCAGTTTTCCTGAGTTCTCTGCCTGAGAGGTAATAGGTAATCAGCTCCACCTGTGGTGATCTCCTGTGTGAGGCTGAATTCAGTAATCTAAAAGCAAGCATCCTGTGTTTTGCAGAAGTCCAGGCTTCAGTGTTCTCTTGGCCTGCTAGGCCTCATTCTACATCACAGCCTTGGCTAGAGTAGTCACATGACAGTGACATCACCTAATCCTGCCCACCAATCATCAAGGACCAGGAAGTATAAATCAGGAGGCTGAGTTGGAATCTGGGCTAGTTCCTTGTGTCACATACAGCCTTGTGTGGGTCTTAAGCTGAGCTCCCTAAAGGTAACCTTTGTACCTAAGTTCCTGTGGAAACTCTGTTCCCTTGTTACCGTTTGGTTTATTTGTGTGTTGCCATTTGATTTCACCATTTCCCTGAGTCTCAATGTAAAGGTACAGCTGCAATGTTTCGTCTTAAAGGCACAGTACTGAATTCCGTGTTCTCCACTGAAAACCACAGCTGTCGTGTTTCAGTTTTACTACTGTTGTAGTTGGGATCTCCAGGCCTCAGTACCTCCGTGCTTCCAGCACCTCAGTATCTCCGTGCCTCAGCATCTCCGTGCCTCAGCACCTCAGTGCCTCAGCATCTCCGTGCCTCAGTGCCTCAGTACCTCCGTGCTTCCAGCACCTCCGTGCCACAGCACCTCCGTGCCTCAGCACCTCAGTACCTCCGTGCCTCAGTACCTCCGTGCTTCCAGCACCTCAGCACCTCCGTGACTCAGCATCTCCGTGACTCAGCATCTCCGTGCCTCAGCACCTCAGTGCCTCAGCATCTCCGTGCCTCAGTGCCTCAGTACCTCCGTGCTTCCAGCACCTCCGTGCTTCCAGCACCTCCGTGCCACAGCATCTCCGTGCCTCAGTACCTCCGTGCCACAGCATCTCCGTGCTTCCAGCACCTCCGTGCCTCAGCACCCCTACGCACCCCAGTGTCTTTACGCACCCCAGTGTCTCTACGCACCTCAGTGCCTCCACGTACCTCAGTGTCTCCAAGCACCTCAGTGCCTCCACGCACCTCAGTGCCTCCACGCACCTCAGTGCCTCCACGTACCTCAGTGCCTCCAAGCACCTCAGTGTCTCCAAGCACCTCAGTGTCTCCAAGCACCTCAGTGTCTCCAAGCACCTCAGTGTCCGCAAGCACCTCAGTGTCTCCAAGCACCTCAGTGTCTCCAAGCACCTCAGTGTCTCCAAGCACCTCAGTGTCCGCAAGCACCTCAGTGTCCGCAAGCACCTCAGTGTCCGCAAGCACCTCAGTGTCCGCAAGCACCTCAGTGTCCGCAAGCACCTCAGTGTCTCCAAGCACCCCGTGCCCTTTAGCACAATTATACCTGGTATTCTTCACTGATTCATCAGTGCCTTTCCAGTTCTGTCTTTCAGGAGACCTTCAGCATGCCTCCTGTCTGCCGACCTAATCCTGCATGAGGAGAACCTAGATTCGGCCATCTCTGCTGCGGTTCCTCTTCCCAGTCACCGGAAGAAACCCAGAGTCCACAACAGTCCCAAACCAGGTCAGTGGTAGTATTCATATAATCCTCCAGTCGCCCGCACAGACTTCACTAACACCGGGTTCACAAAACCTTAGTCATGACAATAGCCACATGATGCACTGCACCCATTCCTGCGCAATAGCAAAAGAACACAATGATGACAAGCATTAAGCATATAAACGAGAATATATGCAGGGAAATATGTTAAGAAAGGTAATAAAGGTAATAAAGTTAATAGGCAGGGACTAGAGTTTCAACTATTTAAAGGAAACATTGCAACCCAAGGTTCTCATTGAGACCCCCGGGTGCCAAGGTTCCCAATTTATGAATCCACCTGGATTCCTTTTGTAAAAGTGATCTGTCCCTATTACCTCCCCTAAGTTTACGAGGGGCATGATCTATAAGGATAGCCCTAATACTGGCTACCCCATGTCCCATAAGCATACAGTGCCGGGCAAAGGGTTGTTCACTTTCTTTTTTCTCAAGTGCCTTTTTTATTGCGCTCCTGTGTAGTGCCATTCTCTCACGGAACTGCCTAATGGTCTTGCCCACATAAGCTAGACCACATGGACACGTGAGAAGATAAACCACATGTGTGGTAGTGCAAGTTAAACGATGTTTAATGGGAATTTTTCGGCCTGTAGAAGGGTGATTAAAGGAAGTGCCCACCAGCAAAGTATTGCACGTGGCACATCCCAAACAGCGATAACACCCGTTTTTGGCTCGTAAGAAATGTGATTCCCCACTAATAGCCATAGAGGGACTACCAGCAGAGGCAGGTCTATCCCTGGTTAGGAAGCACCAGACCAGGGCAAGAACGACAATACCCTAATCGTCGACATCAGTCACGTCGACGAAGAGAACAACAACAGGGAGCCAGCACATCGGCGAGCGACTCTGAATATACCTCTGAGGTAGTGTCTACATCTGATCCTCAGCCCCCTTTAGGGCAGGGCCCCCGGATCATACACACTCGTTCCAACCGCGTGCCCCCGCCAGGACGCGGACGCGGCAGAGGACGAGGAGGTCGGGGCAGAACCAAAGGGACATCAGGGCAAAAGCCTCCGAGGCCATGAAGGCGACTGTCTTCAACTTATCCTCTACTCCCCTTTCAGATATTGAACATCAAGTGTTGGCTAAAGGCCTCTCTTTTATCCCCACTAATGCTCCTGATGCACTGGAATGGAAAGTTGAGATGCTTCGCCTAAATAGATCTCTTAGACGAAGAGAATTCTTCAATAGTAGACCATCGGGACCACCTTCTGAGCACATTCCAATACAGCTTCAAGCAGTTACTTCCCGGTCATATTTTGACCCGGCTAGCCTTAACCCGTCAATCAGGACTTTTGCACGCATGGTGGAGAAGGAGGGTACCACGGATATAGAGAACCCCGGACGCTCCAACATGTCTAAACCTGAGAAGCTTGCACTGAAGGATCTGACCAGTAGGAACGACATAGTAATCCGCAAAGCCGACAAAAGGGGGGGCTACAGTAGTGCAAGACCTGGGCGACTACATCAAGGAATGTGACCGTCAACTTAATGACCCGGTGGTATACAAAAAATTGATTAAAGATCCCACCTTGGAATTCAAGAAGGAGCTGGACGCTTTGCTGAAAGAAGCTAATGTACAAGGGACTATTGATTTACAAGTCCTTAAGGCGCTTACTGTTGAATTCCCCATAGCACCACTGTTTTATACAGTCCCTAAGGTCCATAAAACCTTGCAGGACCCGCCTGGCCGTCCAATTGTGTCGGCCAGGGGATCCTTGTATCATCCCACCTCCATTTACCTCGATGCATATCTTAATCCCTGTGTGCAATCCATCTCGTCATACCTTAAAGACACGACGTCTTTATTACTTCAACTTCAGGACCTAGGTCCCTTACCCAGGGAGTTGTTTTTGTGTAGTGCTGACGTCACTAGCCTCTATACCTGTATTCCACATGAATCAGGTATGGAGGCAGTGAGGTCATTAATTGTGGAAAATCCTGCCTATCATGGTCCAGAGGTGGTATTCTTTCTGTCCCTTTTGGATAAAATACTGAGACAAAATTATTTTGTGTTTAATGGTAAGTTTTGGTTACAGCTGTCTGGGTGTGCGATGGGGTCCCCAGTGGCCCCATCGTATGCAAATGCCTTTATGTACCAACTTGAGACACAGATGTTTTCCATAGTCCCTGAAGTATCCTCACAAATTTTTTATTACAAGCGTTATATAGATGACTTGCTCATCTTGTGGCAGGGATCTAGGGATAATCTCATGTCTCTTTTGGATAACCATAATAAAACTAGTCACCCAGTACAGTTCACCTATAACATACATGATGATGCCATTAATTACCTAGATGTGACCATAACCAATAAAAATGGTCAATTGATTACCTCCTTGTATGTTAAGACTACAGATAGGAATACCACATTGAATTATCAGAGTTTCCATCCTGCTCCCCTACGCAGAGGCCTGCCGTACTCGCAATTTTTACGAGTGCGGAGGATTACATCAGACCCAAGTGAGACACACAGGGCATTGGATGCCATGAAGCATAAATTTGGCGAAAGAGGATATCCGTTAAAGGAACTGGAAGTGTCTAAAAAACGTGTTTTGGACATGACTCGCCAACAGGCTTTGGAGCCCAACCATGCTCATCATGAACATAGGAGGGAAGTATTCCCCTGGGTCAACAAATACACCACTAAGAGCAAACAAATAGTTAAAAAAGCTAAACAAATGTGGCCCATAATACAAACGGATGCAGTCATGTCTTCATTAGCCAACACTAGGTTACTGCCAAGCCACACTAGAGGGAGGAATATTGGAGATCACATCATAAAATTAGATATCACTGATATGGCTATTAGTGGGGAATCACATTTCTTACGAGCCAAAAACGGGTGTTATCGCTGTTTTGGATGTGCCACGTGCAATACTTTGCTGGTGGGCACTTCCTTTAATCACCCTTCTACAGGCCGAAAAATTCCCATTAAACATCGTTTAACTTGCACTACCACACATGTGGTTTATCTTCTCACGTGTCCATGTGGTCTAGCTTATGTGGGCAAGACCATTAGGCAGTTCCGTGAGAGAATGGCACTACACAGGAGCGCAATAAAAAAGGCACTTGAGAAAAAAGAAAGTGAACAACCCTTTGCCCGGCACTGTATGCTTATGGGACATGGGGTAGCCAGTATTAGGGCTATCCTTATAGATCATGCCCCTCGTAAACTTAGGGGAGGTAATAGGGACAGATCACTTTTACAAAAGGAATCCAGGTGGATTTATAAATTGGGAACCTTGGCACCCGGGGGTCTCAATAAGAACCTTGGGTTGCAATGTTTCCTTTAAATAGTTGAAACTCTAGTCCCTGCCTATTAACTTTATTAACTTTATTACCTTTATTACCTTTCTTAACATATTTCCCTGCATATATTCTCGTTTATATGCTTAATGCTTGTCATCATTGTGTTCTTTTGCTATTGCGCAGGAATGGGTGCAGTGCATCATGTGGCTATTAGCTATAGTTGCCCCAGATTCCTAAATACAGTATGCAGTCCGTGTTTTTATTGTTATTATATGTATTTGTGTTGGTTTGTTATTAGTCACACATTATGTTCACGCTGCACTCTTTCAGGTGACCGAGCGGAGGCTCCGTTTGGTTGCCTGGGTTACTCTCCTGCTGGACGGCGCTCTGTGACGTCATCGCTCGGCGACGTGTCAGCGTGGCCGGACGGACTGGCGGGCGGCAGCGCCGTGGAGCAGGTGAGTACGATCTGCACTAATGTTTGTCTGTATTGCTTATATAAGTATTTGTGTTAAAGTATTGAGCCTTGTCTGGCCCTGAGGACGGGGTTTGGTCCCCGAAACATGTTGGCCGAATAAAGAATATTTTTCTAAACGCTGAGAAGTCTGTTTGGAGTGCCGCCCACACCACCCTGCTTGTCTATCCGGGACCTTGTGTTCCCTATCGGGAGGGCACCACAGCAGTTGCTTACATTTGGAGTGGAGTGCCGGGCTGTTCCAGTTTGCCTATATATATATATATATATATATATATAGCATAGTGTATACAAAGCCCGGCACTCCTCAGATGGTGAATGCGCCCCGGTGCATTCAGTGGGAAGAATAACTAATTTGTAGCAATGACTGCGACAATGATAAAGGGGCTAGACACCCCGAAACGTTGATGTTTTATGCCGTGAATTGCTAATACACTTCGCTTTATTACAAGACCCTGAGTGCCGCAGTCATTGCTACAACACATATATATATATATATATATATATGAGGAGCAGATCGGGCGGCACTCCAAGTGCCGCCTGTCACGATCCAGGTAATTCCTTATCAGTATTTACCTTCCAATTGCCTCCTGAGACTGTCCCAGTGTTCCAAGCCTGGATTCCATCTGCACTGTCTGTGTGCAGCACGCTGCATCTCTGTCTCTAATCTCTTTACTGTGATTCTGGCAGCATCAGGGTTAAGTTTCACATGCAAGTTACAAACACTCTTTCCCTCTAAAAGCTAACATGGGCGCAGCCATGTTTTCCTAATCACATGTTACCTTTCAGCCTATCAGCTGCACTCTGCTCTCAGCCTGATTGCCCAGCAGCTGCACTCTGGTCTCTGGTTAATCAGCCAGCCAATCCCTGTTTCCCAGCTGGTATAAATATCTTGTTCCTGGGGTGGAAAGAGGTCAGTGCTTCAATTGTCTTCAGTGATCCCAGTGTGTAGTCCTCCCATGGACTGTCTCTGCAGTGCAGCCTGACTCTGCAGTGTCTCATCATTGCATCCTGTGACTGGCAGTTACCGACACCAGCTTCCAGCAGTGCTCTGCCCTGCCAGTGACCATCGGTGTTCTGCCATCGATCCCCAGTGACCAGCGGTGTTCCGCCATCGATCCCAAGTCTCCATCGGTGTTCCGCCATCGATCTCCAGGAACCATCGGTGTTCCGCCATCGATCCCAAAGTAACCATCGGTGTTCCGTCATAGATTCCAAGTCACCATCGGTGTTCCGTCATCGATCCCAAGTATTTCTCTGAACTGTGATTCCTGTTACCTGTACCAAGGCATCAGTATTCCTCTGAACTGTGTTTAATAAACCTTTGAACTTTCCTTCGTTGTCTTGGTCACGCCTTCGGGCATTTGTTCTAAAGGTTCCCTGCATGTCTAAGAACCCTGTACTGCCTCCCAGGTACACATATACCTCAGCCCCTACAACTGAGGCTTCCCCCTGGTCAGCACCAGCCCTCAGTTGTGACACCGCCCGATCTGTTCCTCTGTATTACTGGGCTACAACCCTGAGGGAAGGCACCGGGAGCGTGAGTGCCGGGTCGTTCTGCATCATATATATATATATATCTATATATCTATCTATATATCCATCTCTCTCTCTATATATATATATATATATATAAAATCAACCAAATACTCTCCTTCTGCGCTGTTCTGAGACAAATTAAATACAATAAAGTACGATCTTCCTGGGGGGGGGGGGGGGGGCTGCCTATATCCCTAAGTCCCTTGTTAGGAGGGACTAAACAGAATGTATGAAAAGAAGAAAGGGAAATTGGCACCCATAGGTGATTACAACCTATAAATACAGGGAACCCAGTGGGTTTCACAATTATCATTAATTTTAAAACATAAGCATTAACTGTTCTTTCATAAAAAGTTTTTTTATTAAAATGTACAGAAGTAAAGAAGCATGTCCATCATATTACATAGACAGAATGACGTAATTTCTCTTCGAATACTCCACCATTGGAGTTGGTAGAGGAATATCGGCAACTTAGTGCAGTATCTTTATTCTTCCTCATATGATATTCAGAGATAACATCAAGTATAACAATCCAACGCGTTTCGTCTAGTAACTAGACTTCATCAGGGGTATGTCTAAAAATTACAGAACAACTAGTCAATATTTATACAATGTTACATACAGTAAAAATTGTACAAAGAACAGTCCATGGAAAATAGGATGTGCGAGACATGGTAAAACAAAGCGCCAGGCAATAATTAGGCTGATGGCTAAATCTGAAAACTGGATTAGATGGTTACAGTAAGAATCCATATATATTATCATCATTGGGTATTTTACATACCTTTTGGTATTAGCGCCTATCAGAATGTAATCAAACAAGGTGGATAATCAGGATTTTTCAAAGATTAATCTCAAAGCATCACAAACAAGGCTGCCGAGGCTTCCAGCCGTTCTAGTTAAAAAATAATTAATAATTGACTCTTATTATTATCAAAGAATGGATTACCGACCATTGTATAAGTCATATGATTAAAACATCACGTACCTCATGCGTCCAACTGATAAAAATTCATCTACTTCCTACGTTTCTAATTTTCAAAAGGAAGGTGGGGACAGCAAGATCCTGCCAGAAGTGGACCTAATGAGTCACTTAATTTTAATGAATATATGTCTGGGACAATTATAACAAAGGAACAAGAGAGGAAGGGAGGAGGGGGAGTGGAGGATTAATTATCATCACCCTCATTATTGTTTTCAATAGGGGGAATACATATGTGTCTAATACATGGATCAAACTAAAACTAACTGATCAGTATAAACTGATATAATGTACACATAGTCCCCTGACAAAAAATATATAGTATAAACAACCCTAATGGTAGCGAAAAAAGGAAACGCATTAATCGAGATCAACAATTATATTAGTATTAATATAAATGTTTTTATGGATATTACAGATAGAATTCTAGAGAATCACAACATACCTCATGGGTCAAATACGAGCGTTAAAAATAGATACGGATAGGATGTCCATACAGATTCACACAGGAAACAACCTAAGGGTCAATTAGATAATAACCAATGATTTTAGATATGGTGGCCATATGCAACTACTAGCTTGATCACCTGACCTCTGTATGAGTGTTAAAAACGGAGACATTGTGCATTGCTCACATGCTAGCAGATTTATAATAAATCCAATTCACATTAATTAGACTACATAAGTGAGACATGATGCATGTTCAAATAGTCAATCTTAAATATCACTCCTTTTGTACATAATACTTGGCACTAGTGATGTGCACCGGAAATTTTTCGCGTTTTGTGTTTTGGTTTTGGGTTCGGTTCCGCGGCCGTGTTTTGGATTCGGACGCGTTTTGGCAAAACCTCACCGAAAATTTTTTGTCGGATTCGGGTGTGTTTTGGATTCGGGTGTTTTTTTCAAAAAACCCTAAAAAACAGCTTAAATCATAGAATTTGGGGGTCATTTTGATCCTATAGTATTATTAACCTCAATAACCATAATTTCCACTCATTTCCAGTCTATTCTGAACACCTCACAATATTATTTTTAGTCCTAAAATTTGCACCGAGGTCGCTGGATGGCTAAGCTAAGTGACACAAGTGGCCGACACAAACACCTGGCCCATCTAGGAGTGGCACTGCAGTGTCAGGCAGGATGGCCCTTCAAAAAAATTGTCCCCAAACAGCACATGATGCAAAGAAAAAAAGAGGCGCACCAAGGTCGCTGTGTGACTAAGCTAAGCGACACAAGTGGCCGACACAAACACCTGGCCCATCTAGGAGTGGCACTGCAGTGTCAATCAAGACAGGATGGCCCTTCCAAAAAATTGTCCCCAAACAGCACATGATGCAAAGAAAAAAAGAGGCGCACCAAGGTGGCTGTGTGACTAAGCTAAGCGACACAAGTGGCCGACACAAACACCTGGCCCATCTAGGAGTGGCACTGCAGTGTCAGGCAGGATGGCCCTTCAAAAAAATACTCCCCAAACAGCACATGATGCAAAGAAAAAAAGAGGCGCACCAAGGTGGCTGTGTGACTAAGCTAAGCGACACAAGTGGCCGACACAAACACCTGGCCCATCTAGGAGTGACACTGCAGTGTCAGGCAGGATGGCCCTTCAAAAAAATTGTCCCCAAACAGCACATGATGCAAAGAAAAATGAAAGAAAAAAGAGGTGCAAGATGGAATTGTCCTTGGGCCCTCCCACCCACCCTTATGTTGTATAAACAGGACATGCACACTTTAACGAACCCATCATTTCAGTGACAGGGTCTGCCACACGACTGTGACTGAAATGACTGGTTGGTTTGGGCCCCCACCAAAAAAGAAGCAATCAATCTCTCCTTGCACAAACTGGCTCTACAGAGGCAAGATGTCCACCTCATCATCATCCTCCGATTCCTCACCCCTTTCACTGTGTACATCCCCCTCCTCACAGATTATTAATTCGTCCCCACTGGAATCCACCATCTCAGGTCCCCGTGTACTTTCTGGAGGCAATTGCTGCTGGTGAATGTCTCCACGGAGGAATTGATTATAATTCATTTTAATGAACATCATCTTCTCCACATTTTCTGGAAGTAACCTCGTACGCCGATTGCTGACAAGGTGAGCGGCTGCCATAAACACTCTTTCGGAGTACACTCTTTCGGAGTACACACTGGAGGGAGGGCAACTTAGGTAGAATAAAGCCAGTTTCTGCAAGGGCCTCCAAATTGCCTCTTTTTCCTGCCAGAATACGTACGCACTGTCTGACGTGCCTACTTGGATGCGGTCACTCATATAATCCTCCACCATTCTTTCAATGGTGAGAGAATCATATGCAGTGACAGTAGACGACATGTCAGTAATCGTTGGCAGGTCCTTCAGTCCGGACCAGATGTCAGCACTCGCTCCAGACTGCCCTGCATCACCGCCAGCGGGTGGGCTCAGAATTCTTAGCCTTTTCCTCGTACCCCCAGTTGCGGGAGAATGTGAAGGAGGAGATGGTGACGGGTCACGTTCCGCTTGACTTGACAATTTTCTCACCAGCAGGTCTTTGAACCTCTGCAGACTTGTGTCTGCCGGAAAGAGAGATACAACGTAGGTTTTAAATCTAGGATCGAGCACGGTGGCCAAAATGTAGTGCTCTGATTTCAACAGATTGACCACCCGTGAATCCTGGTTAAGCGAATTAAGGGCTCCATCCACAAGTCCCACATGCCTAGCGGAATCGCTCTGTTTTAGCTCCTCCTTCAATGTCTCCAGCTTCTTCTGCAAAAGCCTGATGAGGGGAATGACCTGACTCAGGCTGGCAGTGTCTGAACTGACTTCACATGTGGCAAGTTCAAAGGGTTGCAGAACCTTGCACAACATTGAAATCATTCTCCACTGCGCTTGAGTCAGGTGCATTCCACCTCCTTTGCCTATATCGTGGCCAGATGTATAGGCTTGAATGGCCTTTTGCTGCTCCTCCATCCTCTGAAGCATATAGAGGGTTGAATTCCACCTCGTTACCACCTCTTGCTTCAGATGATGGCAGGGCAGGTTCAGGAATGTTTGGTGGTGCTCCAGTCTTCTGTACGCGGTGCCTGAATGCCGAAAGTGGCCCGCAATTCTTCGGGCCACCGACAGCATCTCTTGCATGCCCCTGTCGTTTTTTTAAATAATTCTGCACCACCAAATTCAAGGTATGTGCAAAACATGGGACGTGATGGAATTTGCCCAGATGTAATGCACGCACAATATTGCTGGCGTTGTCCGATGTCACAAATCCCCAGGAGAGTCCAATTGGGGTAAGCCATTCTGCGATGATCTTCCTCGGTTGCCGTAAGAGGTTTTCAGCTGTGTGCCTATTCTGGAAAGCGGTGATACAAAGCGTAGCCTGCCTAGGAACGAGTTGGCGTTTGCGAGATGCTGCTACTGGTGCCGCCGCTGCTGTTCTTGCTGCGGGAGGCAATACATCTACCCAGTGGGCTGTCACAGTCATATAGTCCTGAGTCTGCCCTGCTCCACTTTTCCACATGTCCGTGGTTAAGTGAACATTGGGTACAACTGCATTTTTTAGGACACTGGTGAGTCTTTTTCTGAGGTCTGTGTACATTTTCGGTATCGCCTGCCTAGAGAAATGGAACCTAGATGGTATTTGGTACCGGGGACACAGTACCTCAATCAAGTCTCTAGTTGGCTCTGAATTAACGATGGATACCGGAACCACGTTTCTCACCGCCCAGGCTGCTAAGGCCTCAGTTATCCGCTTTGCAGCAGGATGACTGCTGTGATATTTCATCTTCCTCGCAAAGGACTGTTGGACAGTCAATTGCTTACTGGAAGTAGTACAAGTGGTCTTCCGACTTCCCCTCTGGGATGACGATCAACTCCCAGCAGCAACAACAGCAGTGCCAGCAGCAGTAGGCGTTACACTCAAGGATGAATCGGAGGAATCCCAGGCAGGAGAGGACTCGTCAGACTTGACAGTGACATGGCCTGCAGGACTATTGGCTTTCCTGGGTAAGGAGGAAATTGACACTGAGGGAGTTGGTGGTGTGGTTTGCAGGAGCTTGGTTACAAGAGGAAGGGATTTAGTGGTCAGTGGACTGCTTCCGCTGTCACCCAAAGTTTTTGAACTTGTCACTGACTTATGATGAATGCGCTGCAGGTGACGTATAAGGGAGGATGTTCCGAGGTGGTTAACGTCCTTACCCCTACTTATTACAGCTTGACAAAGGCAACACATGGCTTGACACCTGTTGTCCGCATTTGTGTTGAAATAATTCCACACCGAAGAGCTGATTTTTTTTGTATTTTGACCAGGCATGTCAAGGGCCATATTCCTCCCACGGACAACAGGTGTCTCCCCGGGTGCCTGACTTAAACAAACCACCTCACCATCAGAATCCTCCTTGTCAATTTCCTCCCCAGCGCCAGCAACACCCATATCCTCATCCTGGTGTACTTCAACAGTGACATCTTCAATTTGACTATCAGGAACTGGACTGCGGGTGCTCCTTCCAGCACTTGCAGGGGGCGTGCAAATGGTGGAAGGCGCAAGCTCTTCCCGTCCAGTGTTGGGAAGGTCAGGCATCGCAACCGACACAATTGGACTCTCCTTGGGGATTTGTGGTTTTGAAGAACGCACAGTTCTTTGCTGTGCTTTTGCCAGCTTAAGTCTTTTCTTTTTTCTAGCGAGAGGATGAGTGCTTCCATCCTCATTTGAAGCTGAACCACTAGCCATGAACATAGGCCAGGGCCTCAGCCGTTCCTTACCACTCCGTGTCGTAAATGGCATATTGGCAAGTTTACGCTTCTCCTCAGACGCTTTTAATTTTGATTTTTGGATCATTTTACTGAACTTTTGTGTTTTGGATTTTACATGCTCTCTACTATGACATTGGGCATCGGCCTTGGCAGACGACATTGATGGCATTTCATCGTCTCGGCCATGACTAGTGGCAGCAGCTTCAGCACGAGGTGGAAGTGGATCTTGATCTTTCCCTTTAACCTCCACATTTTTGTTCTCCATTTTTTAATGTGTGGAATTATATGCCAGTATCAATAGCAATGGCCTACTACTATATTTACTGCGCAAAACTAAAATGCACCACAGGTAAAGAATGTAGATGGATAGTATACTTAATGGATGACGAGTGACGACACAGAGGTAGGTACACAGCAGTGGCCTACCGTACTGCTATATATAGTATACTGGTGGACACTGTCAGCAAACTGCAAAACTGTCTAAAATGCACCACAGGTATACAATGCAGATGGATAGTATACTTAATGGATGACGAGT
This sequence comes from Pseudophryne corroboree, assembly GCF_028390025.1. Classification (NCBI taxonomy): domain Eukaryota; kingdom Metazoa; phylum Chordata; class Amphibia; order Anura; family Myobatrachidae; genus Pseudophryne; species Pseudophryne corroboree. Next base: position 106,156,425 of record NC_086449.1, on the reverse strand, counting down.
GACGACACAGAGGTAGGTACACAGCAGTGGCCTACCGTACTGCTATATATAGTATACTGGTGGACACTGTCAGCAAAACTGTCTAAAATGCACCACAGGTATAGAATGTAGATGGATAGTATACTTAATGGATGACGAGTGACGACACAGAGGTAGGTACACAGCAGTGGCCTACCGTACTGCTATATATAGTATACTGGTGGACACTGTCAGCAAACTGCAAAACTGTCTAAAATGCACCACAGGTATAGAATGTAGATGGATTTTATACTTAATGGATGACGAGTGACGACACAGAGGTAGGTACACAGCAGTGGCCTACCGTACTGCTATATATAGTATACTGGTGGACACTGTCAGCAAACTGAAAAACTGTCTAAAATGCACCACAGGTATACAATGCAGATGGATAGTATACTTAATGGATGACGAGTGACGACACAGAGGTAGGTACACAGCAGTGGCCTACCGTACTGCTATATATAGTATACTGGTGGACACTGTCAGCAAACTGCAAAACTGTCTAAAATGCACCACAGGTATACAATGCAGATGGATTTTATACTTAATGGATGACGAGTGACGACACAGAGGTAGGTACACAGCAGTGGCCTACCGTACTGCTATATATAGTATACTGGTGGACACTGTCAGCAAACTGCAAAACTGTCTAAAATGCACCACAGGTATACAATGCAAATGGATAGTATACTTAATGGATGATGAGTGACGACACAGAGGTAGGTGCACAGCAGTGGCCTACCGTACTGCTATATATAGTATACTGGTGGACACTGTCAGCAAACTGCAAAACTGTCTAAAATGCACCACAGGTATAGAATGTAGATGGATAGTATACTTAATGGATGACGAGTGACGACACAGAGGTAGGTACACAGCAGTGGCCTACCGTACTGCTATATATAGTATTCTGGTGGACACTGTCAGCAAACTGCAAAACTGTCTAAAATGCACCACAGGTATACAATGCAGATGGATTTTATACTTAATGGATGACGAGTGACGACACAGAGGTAGGTACACAGCAGTGGCCTACCGTACTGCTATATATAGTATACTGGTGGACACTGTCAGCAAACTGCAAAACTGTCTAAAATGCACCACAGGTATACAATGCAGATGGATAGTATACTTAATGGATGACGAGTGACGACACAGAGGTAGGTACACAGCAGTGGCCTACCGTACTGCTATATATAGTATACTGGTGGACACTGTCAGCAAACTGCAAAACTGTCTAAAATGCACCACAGGTATAGAATGTAGATGGATAGTATACTTAATGGATGACGAGTGACGACACAGAGGTAGGTACACAGCAGTGGCCTACCGTACTGATATATATAGTATACTGGTGGACACTGTCAGCAAACTGCAAAACTGTCTAAAATGCACCACAGGTATAGAATGTAGATGGATAGTATACTTAATGGATGACGAGTGATGACACAGAGGTAGGTACACAGCAGTGGCCTACCGTACTGCTATATATAGTATACTGGTGGACACTGTCAGCAAACTGCAAAACTGTCTAAAATGCACCACAGGTATACAATGCAGATGGATAGTATACTTAATGGATGACGAGTGACGACACAGAGGTAGGTACAGCAGTGCACTCTGCACTGTACTACTCCTATATAATATTAATTATACTGGTGGTCCCCAGTCCCCACAATAAAGCAGCACACTGTGAGCACAGGTATGGAGTGTTTTTCAGGCAGACAACGTATACTGGTGGTCACTGTCTGCAAAACTCTGCACTGTACTCCTGCTTTAGCTGCTCCCCAGTCCCCACAATTAAGCAGTGTGAGCACTCAGCACAGATATATCATGCAGCACACTGAGCACAGATATGGTATGGAGCGTTTTTTTCAGGCAGAGAACGGATACAAACTGGTGGTCACTTATCAGCAAAACTCTGCACTGTACTCCTCCTAACAGCTGCTCGCCAATCCTCCCCACAAATAAGAAATAAAGTAAACCAATCAACTTCTACAATAAACAGAGAGGACGCCAGCCACGTCCTCTCCCTATCATCTCCAATGCACGAGTGAAAATGGCGGCGACGCGCGGCTGCTTATATAGAATCCGAATCTCGCGAGAATCCGACGGGATGATGACGTTCGGGCGCGCTCGGGTTAGCCGAGCAAGGCGGGCAGGTTCGAACCTGCCTCGGACCCGTGTGGAAAAGGTGAAATTCGGGGGGGTTCGGTTTCGGAGAAACCGAACCCGCTCATCACTACTTGGCACTATGTAAGTCTAAATGAAAGACTAAGAACTTTAAACATTAGAGTGCCATTAAGTGCCAATCAGTCTAACCCAGAATAATATACATATCATAAATTAAATAGAGCCTTCTTCCAAAGAGTATGAAAAAACCCTTACTTTCCACTGTAGCACTAGGGGTGCACAGAATAAACATGGTTTACATACCACACTTTAGTGAAATTGACTTATATACCCATTTAATTGATTAATTAACTGGCTTCCAGATGAGATTGACATAGGTCTAATGTCCATTAGTCTAATCAGGGAAATTATGTCATAAGACTTCCCCTATAAAAGTTTGAATTGAGCTCCCATGTTCCATTGCAAGGATACTGGAGTACTACTGGCTGTCTGCTTGGAAAGTAAGGGTTTTTCATACTCTTTGGAAGAAGGCTCTATTTAATTTATGATATGTATATTATTCTGGGTTAGACTGATTGGCATTTAATTTTCTAATGTTTAAAGTTCTTAGTCTTTAATTTAGACTTACATAGTGCCAAGTATTATGTACAAAAGGAGTGATATTTAAGACTGACTATTTGAACATGCATCATGTCTCACTTATGTAGTCTAATTAATGTGAATTGGATTTATTATAAATCTGCTAGCATGTGAGCAATGCACAATGTCTCAATTTTTAACACTCATACAGAGGTCAGGTGATCAAGCTAGTAGTTGCATATGGCCACGATATCTAAAATCATTGGTTATTATCTAATTGACCCTTAGGTTGTTTCCTGTGTGAATCTGTATGGACATCCTATCCGTATCTATTTTTAACGCTCGTATTTGACCCATGAGGTATTTTGTGATTCTCTAGAATTCTATCTGTAATATCCATAAAAACATTTATATTAATACTAATATAATTGTTGATCTCGATTAATGCGTTTCCTTTTTCGCTACCATTAGGGTTGTTTATACTATATTTTTTGTCAGGGGATTATGTGTACATTATATCCGTTTATACTGATCAGTTAGTTTTAGTTTAATCCATGTATTGGACACATATGTGTTCCCCCTATTGAAAACAATAATGAGGGTGATGATAATTAAGCCTCCACTCCCCCTCCTCCCTTCCTCTCTTGTTCCTTTGTCATAATTGTCCCAGACATATATTCATTAAAATTAATTGACTCATTAGGTCCACTTCTGGCAGGATCTTGCTGTCCCCACCTTCCTTTTAAAAATTAGAAACGTAGGAAGTAGATGAATTTTTATCAGTTGGACGCATGAGGTACGTGATGTTTTAATCATATGACTTATACAATGGTCGGTAATCCATTCTTTGATAATAAGAGTCAATTATTAATTAATTTTTTAACTAGAACGGCTGGAAGCCTCGGCAGCCTTGTTTGTGATGCTTTGAGATTAATCTTTGAAAAATCCTGATTATCCACCTTGTTTGATTACATTCTGATAGGCGCTAATACCAAAAGGTATGTAAAATACCCAATGATGATAATATATATGGATTCTTACTGTAACCATCTAATCCAGTTTTCAGATTTAGCCATCAGCCTAATTATTGTCTGGCGCTTTGTTTTACCATATCTCGCACATCCTATTTTCCATGGACTGTTCTTTGTACAATTTTTACTGTATGTAACATTGTATAAATATTGACTAGTTGTTCTGTAATTTTTAGACATACCCCTGATGAAGTCTAGTTACTAGATGAAACGCGTTGGGTTGTTATACTTGATGTTATCTCTGAATATCATATGAGGAAGAATAAAGATACTGCACTAAGTTGCCGATATTCCTCTACCAACTTCAATGGTGGAGTATTCGAAGAGAAATTGCATCATTCTGTCTGTGTAATATTATGGACATGCTTCTTTGCTTCTGTACATTTTAATATAAAAACTTTTCATGAAAGAACAGTTCATGCTTATGTTTTAAAATTAATGATAATTGTGAAACCCACTGGGTTCCCTGTATTTATAGGTTGTAATCACATCTGGGTGCCAATTTTATATATATATATATATATATATATATATATATGTGTATATATATATACACACATACATACCCAATGCTTCTGTGGACTTGTTATGTTAAAACACCCAGTTACAGCCCTTCAGTTGTAAGTGTAGATATGAATGAAATATGTATGACTTTACGTCACCCACACTTGCATGAAAACATACTAGCAGGGGTGCAAGCAAGTTTACACCAGCCCCTGTGTGTCTGCCTTGTCTCACTGCTGTGGACTCTTATCAATGACACTGTTTTCTGATTACCATTGATAAACTAATTTATATGACTATTGCAAAGACTCCAAAGTAAGAAAATGCTGTATTGTTAAAATAGTTGTTTTTCCGTGTTCCTTCTGTAAAGGTAAAGCGTTGAGATGTCACAGTTGTGTGGCGTCCAGTGAGGAGGAGTGCTACAAGCAGGGGACCCATGTCTGTCCACAGTACGCAGAGGTCTGCTCCACCATCACTGCACCAAGTAAGTCTGATGTCTTCCTTGTAATATAGGGAACTGGTGACTTAACATATGTTGTTGGACTACAACTTCCAGCATGCTTTGTGGTGGCTGGCAAAGCATACATTACATCAGAGCCGTCTTAACAGCAGTGTAGGCCCCTGGGCACAGCAATACACTGGGGCCCCTACCCACCCATCAGTGGAAGGGGTGGGGGGTGCATTCAGCGGCAAATTTGATGTCCCGCGGGCAGTAGGGGGTGTTCTATCTTTTTCTCAGCATGTAGAACCTGGAGCAGTAATTTCTGCTAATGACTCCTTTACTGCAAAGATGGGGAAGGAGAACACTAAACTGTAGAAGGGGACGTTGGGCTGAATGAAGGGGCCCTGGTACATGACTTCCAGGGTGGTAGGCGGTGTTTAATGCGTAGGGGAGGGGTCGATAGTAGAGTGGGCTTAATATTCATAATTTTAAGGTGGGAGGGCAGCATGCTTGTCTGCAGATATCTCCAGTTCCTGGAAATAGATTTCTTAGCTTTAATGGGATAAAAAAAACTAGAGAGTCCCACCTTTCAGAAGGTTCTGGTGACTTGGGGATCAGAGTTCAGTAGCCAGAGCAATCCACCAACAAAAATATAAAACTGCACATTAGGCATGTGGAGCTGGAGCAGGGACCAGCTGCTTAAATGCTGATATCTCTGGTTTTGGGCATAGTAGAGACAAGCTGCTAGAGTCCACTGAAAGATGAGAGTCCCATCTTTTGGAACATACCCTCAGAAAAACTCTAAGTCAGACAGAACCCGAGATATCTGGCTGGGAAGAGCAATTAACAGGCTTGGATGGGGACCACTGCTTTGAAGTCGGATATCTCCGGTTCCCCAAGGCCGATTTTCAAAAATCTGCTACCCCTGGAAAGAGGGGACCCTCAGCTATCATCCTAGGGCCCTTTTACTCATGGGGCCCTTGGGCAAGAGCCCATTGAGCCCATACGAAAAGACGGCCCTGCATTACATTGCCGTTCAAGCAGGAAAGCTGTAGCTGCTTACTACAGCCAAGAACAGAGTGTAATTGGGGCTTCATAAAAAGAACAAGTGCTCAGGAAGTGAGGATAGTGCTCAGGAAGTGAGGATAGTGAGGGTTCTGTAGTGTTTAGCTTCTCCTGGTTAGTAGAATGACATTTTTCTGAAAGATATTTTATCGCCTGAAGCAAGGAAATGTGCAGATTATTTAAAAATAATAGAGTAACCTGTAGCTATGAAGTTCCACTCATGATAAAGAAGCAAAACATTGTCTGTATACAGTCTCAGTACTCAACAAGATGTAACACGTCCCAGTAAGATATAACACGCCCACCCAGCAAGATGTAACATGCCAAATACTATACTCGGCAAGATGCAACAAGTCCAACAAGATGTAACATGCCACATAATATCCTCAACAAGATGCAACAAGCCCAGAAATATGTAACATGCCAAATACTATCCTCAACAAGATGCAACAAGCCCAGAAATATGTAACATGCCAAATACTATCCTCAACAAGATGCAACAAGCCCAGAAATATATAACATGCCAAATAATATCCACTTCAAAATGTAATAAGTCCAGCAATATATAACATGCCAAATAATGGGCCCAAGAAGATATAGCATGTCAAATAATAAACCCATCAAGATATAACGTGCCAAATAATATCCTCACGAAGATGTAATAAGCCCAACTAGATATAACACGCCAAATAATGGGCCTGATTCCAATGTGGTTAGTATTCCACAATATGCAAGGAAGCAGCTATGCAATTCTGTATAAAAAATGTGTAAATGCAGCAGGAGGCGTCTGTGGGAAATAGACACCTCCTGACAGCATCTGCTGTACACGTGAGACGCCTGATACGCAGCATCAGATGAAGAGTATCGCGGCACTCAGCCAGTCTGGTAAGTTAAAGCTTCCTCAGGCTGGCCATCAGACCCTGCTGCTGGGTCCAGGACGTCTGCATCCAGAATTGCAGACCCTAGACTCAGCAAGACTACAAAATAGGTACAACACACCCCTGTTTTGTACAATCGTCTCAGGCACCGTCCCTAGTCTGCCCCCTAAATGCAGCAGCATGTCAATCAACATGTGGCTAAGGGGGAACTGCAAGCTATCTTACAGGAAAGAAATCCACAAAGTGGGGAAAAGCGCTTTTCCCCAATTTGTGGATTTCTCTCTTGTACTTTCATAATTTTAGGTGGGGTGAGTATACCCACAGAAAAGCGGCAGGTATTCAGGGGTCTGTTTACTCCTAACTGTCATTTTTTAAACACAGCCTGTGGCATGGCAGTTAGGAGGTGATTGACTGGTACTTTATCTCCATCTAAGGCTTAGTAAATAGACCTCTTAATCGCTTATTGGCACTGGGTCAAATATTTTTCGTTTTGTTTTTCAATTGAGCTACAGTATCTTCCAAGACTCATTCTGCACATGCGCAGACCCCCAAACATCAGATTCTGCGTACAAATCTGAATCAGGCCCTATATCCTCATCAAGATGTCAATAGCCTAAAATATAACATACCAAATAAATCCCCAACAAGATGTGACATGCAAAGTACTATACCAGCAAGCTATAACATGCCACATAAATCCCCAACTAAATGTAACTAGTTACATAATAGGCTCAACAAAATGCTATAAACCCAGCAAAGTGCCCTGTGCTCCATAACATGCCATAAAATAAACCCAGCAACATAATGCCAGAGATGTTCCCTGCAAGATGTCCTAACTATGCCAACACAGTGTTGCAGAGGGTTGGGTTCAAATGCCGATGGACGGTCAGGATGCCGGCGGGCAGAATCCCAACGGTGAGAATCCTGAGAGGAGGAAGATAAGTATCCCCTAATGGACCCCTCACCCTAACCCCCACAGCCTAAACCTAACACCCCCCCCCCCACCTTCCTGCAACTTACCTCTCCAGGGGCCCACAGTATCTCGTAAGGGATCCCGGGTGTCCTGATGCCGTCAACCAGATTGTGATCCCAGCATTCCGAACTGTGTCTGGATTCCAGCGTTGGTATTTCAACTGCCAGGATCCCGACTGTAGGGACCGGGATGCTGGTGCCAGGATTGTGATCCCAGAATTCTGAGCTGTGTTGTCATTCCGGCGTCGGTATTTCGACTGCCGGAATCATGACCGGATCCCGTTGCAGACATTCCCAGCAGGATGCCCTGTGCAGCAGTCATCGCCTTGGCTCCCAAGATTTGGCTTTATTTCTCCTCTCCTGCAGTCTCGCCAAAGTGGTCCAGCTGCTCTGACATACTCTACTGTCCAACTGGAATGTGGTAGCACCTTCATTTCAACCCTTTGTGCCACTGCGTTGGGCGTAGACTAGCCCAACCACCTAATTGTACTGCACTGACCCCACCATAGTGATGGAAAAACAAGGGCAAGGTTCTGGGAAAAGTGATCAGAGACATCCGTGTCCTCATGGAGGCCACAGATACCAATGTAAGGACAGGTGGTGCACCCTGTCATGGAGGCTTATTATTAGTATTTAGGAAGCAGATATGCAGTAGTCTCATGAATATTAATTTAACCCACACATGTCTGCAGATGAATAATGATGTACTGGTACACTTCAAAGCATTGACATTATGCATATGGTATGTTTATTTTTATTTCTCAGAACTATATTTATGGTCCTCATCAGGTGCTTTTTACATTCTGTAGGGCACCTGTTCCTCCTGTTTGATTCTCAGCACAGTTCTATAGTGAGAATGTGTTATCTCTATGGGAGGACCTGTGGTGTTGGTTCTGGACACGATTAGCATGTATAATGGATTAGAAGCTGATTAGTACTTGTGTAATGTGAGGATCACAGAGCTCTTTGTGTCTTGTTTACAGACAGCATCATCAAGTCCTGCTCCTACAAGTCATTTTGTGACCATGCCCGGCAGAGTGGAAGCAGCGCTACTGTCGAATGCTGTTTCTCAGACGATTGCAATGGACCACCCAAAGAGAACAATGCGGGCCTGAAAAACGCTGCAAGCTGCCCCGCACTGCCCCCTATCCTGATCTCTGCGGCACTGCTAGTCCTCAGGCCTCTGTGAGTCAGTGCGTCGACTGGAATCATATTATATACACCTGCTTCATAAGGAAAGGCCAGCACTGATACACACTAAGCATGGATGTCGGCCCAGTGCAACACACGTGTGGACGAACTCTGAAGATGGGTCTATAATCCAATTTACCATATGTACTACATTGTATAAAGCGGCTGAATACCCCGTATACAGTATTAATATTGAACATGCAAACTGTATAATGATACATAATTGTTCTTTACCATAATAAATTGCAATGTATAATGTTATTGAGCATCTCATACACTTAAAATTAACCTGTTACATTGTATAATGATACTGAGTATCTCTATACCCTTAAACAGAGCACACTGCATGATGCTGAGTAGCGCTATACACTCCTTATCATCAAGCTGCACTGTATAATGATGCTGAGTATCTTTATACACTGATAATGGTCACACTGTACTGCGCCTCCTGCAGATCACATAGCCACGCCCACATTGGCTAGTATCTATCGGAAGAGACTTCCTCCTGAGTGAACATGTCTCCCACCCTCACGTCCCTGCCATCCTGTTTGTGCAGCAGCTGCTGAGGGGCCAAATATTCCCCTGTGCAGCTGCTGGCACCCTAGTATCAGAAAAACTATTTTTTTTTTTTTTTTTTTAAAGGGACTGTGGACATGCTTCCCCATATCTGCACATGTCCCTCCCCCCTCCAGCACCCGGGTCCATGGCCGTTCTCGGCGGCCCTGCTGGTGACCCTAAACACGCTGCACTGTATAATTATATTCGTATCACTAGACAATAATAACTAGTTATGCTACATTCTGAGTATCTCTGTACTGCTTTAATGATTGTACCAGTGTATAATGTTGTTTCAATATATATATATATATATATATATATATACACTGCTCAAAAAAATAAAGGGAACACTACAATAACACATCCTAGATCTGAATGAATGAAATATTCTTATTAAATACTTTGTTCTTTACATAGTTGAATGTGCTGACAACAAAATCACACAAAAATTATCAATGGAAATCAAATTTATTAACCCATGGAGGTCTGGATTTGGAGTCACCCTCAAAATTAAAGTGGAAAAACACACTACAGGCTGATCCAACTTTGATGTAATGTCCTTAAAACAAGTCAAAATGAGGCTCAGTAGTGTCTGTGGCCTCCTCATGCCTGTATGACCTCCCAAAGAAATGCCACCCCACACCATTACTGACCCACTGCCAAACCGGTCATGCTGGAGGATGTTGCAGGCAGCAGAATGTTCTCCTTGGCGTCTCCAGACTCTGTCACGTCTGTCACATGTGCTCAGTGAGAACCTGCTTTCATCTGTGAAGAGCACAGGGCGCCAGTGGCGAATTTGCCAATCTTGGTGTTCTCTGGCAAATGCCAAACGTCCTGCACCGGACGGTGTTGGGCTGTAAGCACAACCCCCACCTGTGGGCGTTGGGCCCTCATACCACCCTCATGGAGTCTGTTAATGATCGTTTGAGTAGACACATGCACATTTGTGGCTTGCTGGAGGTCATTTTGCAGGGCTCTGGCAGTGCTCCTTCTGTTCCTCCTTGCACAAAGGCGGAGGTAGCGGTCCTACTGCTGGGTTGTTGCCCTCCTACGGCCTCCTCCACGTCTCCTGATGTACTGGCCTGTCTCCTGGTAGCACCTCCATGCTCTGGACACTACGCTGACAAACACAGCAAACCTTCTTGCCACAGCTCGCATTGATGTGCCATCCTGGATGAGCTGCACTATCTGAGCCACTTGTGTGGGTTGTAGGGAGGTCATACAGGCACGTGGAGGCCACACACACTACTGAGCCTCATTTTGACTTGTTTTAAGGACATTACATCAAAGTTGGATTAGCCTGTAGTGTGTTTTTCCACTTTAATTTTGAGGGTGACTCCAAATCCAGACCTCCATGGGTTAATAAATTTGATTTCCATTGATAATTTTTGTGTGATTTTGTTGTCAGCACATTCAACTATGTAAAGAACAAAGTATTTAATAAGAATATTTCATTCATTCAGATCTAGGATGTGTTATTTTAGTGTTCCCTTTATTTTTTTGAGCAGTGTATATATATATATATATGTATTTTTTAAAAGTAGACACCCTTTCTTTATTATACTGTATACTGAGGGTGACAATGGTGTCTTTGTTGTATAGACAGCCATGTGTATAGCAGGGTTCCTCATTCTCTCCTTCCTGTCAGCTGGCTGTCAGTAGAAAGCTGTATTACTTGTTGTATGACAAAATGTATGTTATATGTAAATGTGTGACTTTGTAACTAGAAGATAATGAACTTAAATATAATTACATTAAATGAGTAAATTAATTGTGGGGTTTTATAGTTTACATTATGTCCATCAAAACACTCAAGATGCAGAATAAGCCGGTTGAATATTGTTTCACCCTGTATCCAATTACTCCATATCAGACTGTGCACTTCTGCTGAGTCATTATGCTGCATTGTACAATGTTGTTTCTATTCACTACTAATAAACATGCCACTGTATAATGATGTTGAGTATCTTCAACTGATAATGATACTGAGCAGGGGTGGCTGTTATTTTTTCATGTGGCGGCGTCTGCAAGTGTGCACTTAGCTGATCTGTGCATGTACATAACACCAACTTCTATGGACTGCATCGGCTTCAGTTCCTAGACGCCAGGTACGCACAGGTAGAATAGAAGGGGAGGAGCTTCACAGTGGACTTGCTTTTTGCTAACCCCTGTCCATACTGGCAGTCCCAGGGGTAGAAAACTTCTCCTGGATCTGCCTGTCCAGTGTGCAATTAGCAGAAAGTGCTTCCACTGTGAAACTAGAACCAGTGCACTCCATACTTGCCTACTTTTGAAAAGTAGTTTCAGGGAGATTGTAGATGTTAGTAGAATGCGGCGCACTGATGAGGGGGAGTGTCATATTCTTTACAAAGGGCGTGTCTAGCTCCACCTATGGGCGTATCTATGTACACTTAGTATTTTTCAGTGTTTTTATATAAATTTGTAAAAAGTTGGGAGAGAAACGCTTGTAACTAAAACCTCTTTCACATCGCAAATGCTGGGTCTGCCACTGCAGAGTGTGTCCTGTAGTGGCAGATGAAAGCTATAGTACGAACAGCAGCATACCACCAGAGCAATTACGTGTATGGGTAGCATATTACCAGAAGTTGTACAGTCAACTTTAGATTATGATATCAAACTATAAATATATATATTTTCACAGTGCCGCCCAGCCTGTGCCACACACAGGGCAACCGTGAAAGCCGGCTCCCTGTGTGGGAGGAGGTTGGAGCCACTGCAGCCCTGAGTGTGCCACAAACTAGGGGACCAGGCTAACCTGATCCCAGTGCGGCGGGGGTGGGGGTGTGCGCAGTGTGCTGAGGGCCACTTGGTTTCACAAGCAGAGGGTTTCCCTGGAACCCCCCCTAGAAGTGGCTTTGTGCAAGTGCAGTCAGCTAGACCGCGAATGTGCATCATCCCCGGCACCATACTTGGGACATCGCACGGACCTGCCCTTGCGGGTGCCGGATGATGCGTCCATCCAATATGGTTGCATATTGCAATGCGATTCTGGGTGCTAATATTGTTCTCAGATCGCAGTGAATATGCGATCAATGATAAATGGGCACCTTAGTCAACAACAAGCATCACAATAATTGCCCATAAAACAAGTGGTAAAATGTAACTCAGAATTCTGTATAAGAGAGGTGAGGGGGAAAAAAGGCCTTATTGCCTCAGTTTGTTTTCCTGCATAGCACAGCCCAGCCCAGCAACCATGCAGTCCTATGACACAGTTTTAATTAATTACCTTACATTTTATTTGTAATATGATACCTGGGGTGCAGTGGAGACCAACACTGGTGCTGCCTCTGCTGGTGCCTCTGACACTGCTCCCTGCCACTTGTGACACCAGTCCTCTTCCTTCCTATGCAGCCACAGCTACTCAGCCAGAACCCCGTGGTGGCCGGGACGTCTATGCCATGAAATGACTCGAGCAGGCCACGCCCCCGGCATTCAGGACTTGCTGAAAAAGCTAACTGTACATTCGCGTGTCCAGAATGCCGGGGGCGTGGCCTGCATGGACAACATCATGATGTGGGCGGCATATTATTTAAATAAGCCACAGCGGAGGGAGCGGAGGCCAGCACTTAAATAAGAAGGACGTTCAAGTCATAACGTCACCGTGCACGCCTCTCGCCCCCTGCCGCTCCTGACTTGCGCATGCACAGTCTGTGTTTTCGGTGGGTAGTGCAGAAAAACCGGGAGGACCCAGGGGTTTAGCGGGGCACCGGGAGGGTAATTTAAAAAACGGGAGCCTCCCGCGGAATGCGGGAGTGTAGGCAACCCTGGTGCACTCTCTGGGGGGTGAGAGTGGATTTTACAGGGGGCTACAGCACATGGGTAAAATCTGTCTCTGATACTGAGTTTATCTTTACACTGATCATGATCACACTACACTGTATAGTGATAGCGAGTAAGAGTACCATACATTGCATACTTAGCCACTTTCCAGCTGCCCCATGCGGGAGGGGGCAGCCAGGTCGGTACAACAAGGTGCAGGGGTGTGGACTTGCGATCGCATCATCATGGCCCCATCCCCTGCCTTTTAATACCGAGATTACCTTCATTGTAAAGTAGGGGGCGGGGCTACAATGAAGCCGATGGGTGGGGGGGGGGGGGGGGGCTAGGCTGTTTCCAATAGACGTGCCTACCTTTCCAGGGGGGGCCGAAAGCAGATTTTTGGAAGCCTCCCAACTAATAGGGGGAGTAGGCAAGTATGATACACTGATAGTGATTACACTGCACTGTATAGTGATACTGAGTATCTTTATACACTGATGATGATAATACTGCACTGATAATGATAATACTGCACTGTATAATGATGATAAATATCTCTATACACTGATAATGGTCAGTGGGCGGACTGGGATGGAAAACCAGCCTGAGAAATTTATGGAAGCAGTCCTAATGGGAGTCTGGTCTGATGAGGGGGACGGGTTCCATCCTCATAGGGGTTGATTGTACGCAATTGCGGCCATCCTTGTGTCTTTTGCTGCAGACCAGGGCAGATTGGGAACTAAAAGTGGCCCTGTAAAATTTTGTAGAAGTGATCCTACATGGGCAGCCCAAGAGATATAACACACAGTGTAGCTATGGCAGAGTTGCTCTGCTGCAGAGATGGAATAACAGAATGAATGGGGACAATGCAGTGTACTGTGTGCGGTGGACTGCCATATGTGTGTGTGTGTGTGGGGGGGGGGGGGGACGACATGACAATACACAAAACAGGCCCCACATACAAACACGTTGGCCTACTAGGAATCTTCCTGGTGAGCCCTATGGCCAATCCGCCGCTGGGGTACCTGCATTTGCACAGGGGGATCCAAGTGTGACGGCTGCTCTTCCAACTAAGCTCTGCTGCAGAGTTTGGCTATGTCCCAGGAGCCCTGCTAACACCTACAATAAGGGCAGGGCCAGCCCGAGGCCAAATTATTTGATAAAGGAATAAATATTTTGACACCCAGCTAACCACTTTTGCGCGTGCCTCCTGAAAAAAAATAAGAATTTACTTACCGATAATTCTATTTCTCGGAGTCCGTAGTGGATGCTGGGGTTCCTGAAAGGACCATGGGGAATAGCGGCTCCGCAGGAGACAGGGCACAAAAGTAAAGCTTTTACAGGTCAGGTGGTGTGTACTGGCTCCTCCCCCTATGACCCTCCTCCAGACTCCAGTTAGGTACTGTGCCCGGACGAGCGTACACAATAAGGGAGGATTTTGAATCCCGGGTAAGACTCATACCAGCCACACCAATCACACCGTACAACTTGTGATCTAAACCCAGTTAACAGTATGATAACAGAGGAGCCTCTGAAAGATGGCTTCCTAAACAATAACCCGAATTAGTTAACAATAACTATGTACAAGTATTGCAGATAATCCGCACTTGGGATGGGCGCCCAGCATCCACTACGGACTCCGAGAAATAGAATTATCGGTAAGTAAATTCTTATTTTCTCTATCGTCCTAAGTGGATGCTGGGGTTCCTGAAAGGACCATGGGGATTATACCAAAGCTCCCAAACGGGCGGGAGAGTGCGGATGACTCTGCAGCACCGAATGAGAGAACTCCAGGTCCTCCTTTGCCAGGGTATCAAATTTGTAAAAATTTACAAACGTGTTCTCCCCTGACCACGTAGCTGCTCGGCAGAGTTGTAATGCCGAGACCCCTCGGGCAGCCGCCCAAGATGAGCCCACCTTCCTTGCGGAATGGGCCTTAACAGATTTAGGCTGTGGCAGGCCTGCCACAGAATGTACAAGTTGAATTTTGTTACAAAACCAACGAGCAATCGACTGCTTAGAAGCAGGTGCACCCAACTTGTTGGGTGCATACAGTATAAACAGCGAGTCAGATTTTCTGACTCCAGCCGTCCTTTAAATGTATATTTTTAAGGCTCTGACAACGTCCAACAACTTGGAGTCCTTCAAGTCGTCTGTAGCCGCAGGCACTACAATAGGCTGGTTCAGGTGAAACGCTGATACCACCTTAGGGAGAAACTGCGGACGCGTCCGCAGCTCTGCCCTATGTCGAATGGAAAATTAAATAAGGGCTTTTATAAGACAAAGCCGCCAGTTCAGATACTCTCCCGGCCGAAGCCAGGGCCAGTAACATAGTCACTTTCCATGTGAGATATTTCAAATCCACATTCTTTAGTGGTTCAAACCAATTGGATTTGAGGAAATCTAAAACTATATTTAGATCCCACGGTGCCACCTTAGGCACCACAGGAGGCTGTATATGCAGTACTCCTTTGATAAAAATCTGGACCTCAGGGACTGAGGCCAATTCTTTGTGGAAGAATATTGATAGGGCCGAAATTTGAACCTTAATAGATCCCAATTTGAGACCCATAGACAATCCTGATTGCAGGAAATGTAGGAAAACGACCCAGTTGAAATTCCTCCATCGGAGCACTCCGCTGCTCGCACCACGCAACATATTTTCGCCAAATACGGCGATAATGCTTCGCGGTGACTTCCTTCCTTGCCTTTATCAAGGTAGGAATGACTTCTTCTGGAATGCCTTTTCCTTTTAGGATCTGGCATTCAACGCCATGCCGTCAAACGCAGCCGCGGTAAGTCTTGAAAAAGACAAGGACCCTGCTGAAGCAGGTCCCTTCTCAGAAGTAGAGGCCACGGATCGTCCGTGACCATCTCTTGAAGTTCCGGGTACCAAGTCCTTCTTGGCCAATCCGGAGCCACTAGTCTTACTCCTCTTTGCCGTATAATCCTCAATACCTTTGGTATGAGAGGCAGAGGAGGAAACACATATACCGACTGGTACACCCAAGGTGTTACCAGCGCGTCCACAGCTATTGCCTGCGGATCTCTTGACCTGGCGCAATACCTGTCCAGTGTTTTGTTGAGGCGAGACGCCATCATGTCCACCATTGGTTTTACCCAACGGTTTAATAGCATGTGGAAAACTTCTGGATGAAGTCCCCACTCTCCCGGGTGAAGGTCGTGTCTGCTGAGGAAGTCTGCTTCCCAGTTGTCCACGCCCGGGATGAATACTGCTGACAGTGCTATCACGTGATTCTCCGCCCAGCGAAGGATCCTGGCAGCTTCTGCCATTGCCCTCCTGCTTCTTGTGCCGCCCTGTCTGTTTACATGGGCGACTGCCGTGATGTTGTCCGACTGGATCAACACCGGTCTTCCTTGAAGCAGAGGTTCCGCCTGGCTTAGAGCATTGTAGATTGCTCTTAGTTCCAGAATGCTTATGTGAAGAGACTTTTTCAGGCTCGACCACACTCCCTGGAAATTTCTTCCCTGTGTGACTGCTCCCCAGCCTCTCAGGCTGGCATCCGTGGTCACCAGGATCCAATCCTGTATGCCGAATCTGCGGCCCTCCAATAGATGAGCCTCCTGCAACCACCACAGAAGGGATACCCTTGTCCTCGGCGACAGGGTTATCCGCAGGTGCATCTGAAGATGCGACCCTGACCATTTGTCCAACAGATCCCTTTGCATGGAATCTGCCGAAATGGATTGCTTCGTAAGAAGCTACCATTTTTTCCCAGGACTCTTGTGCATTGATGTACAGACACCTTTCCTGGTTTTAGGAGGTTCCTGACCAGGTCAGATAACTCCTTGGCTTTTTCTTCGGGAAGAAAAACCTTTTTCTGAACTGTGTCCAGAATCATCCCCAGGAACAGCAGACGAGTTGTCGGCATTAATTGGGATTTTGGAATATTCAGAATCCATCCGTGCTGCTTTAGCACCTCTTGAGATAGTGCTAAACCCATCTCTAGCTGTTCTCTGGACCTTGCCCTTATTAGGAGATCGTCCAAGTATGGGATAATTAATACGCCTTTTCTTCGAAGAAGAAATATTATCTCGGCCATTACCTGTGTAAAGACCCGAGGTGCCGTGGACAAACCAAACGGCAGCGTCTGAAACTGATAGTGACAGTTTTGTACAACGAACCTGAGGTACCCCTGGTGTGAGGGGTAATTGGAACGTGGAGATACGCATCCTTGATGTCCAAGGATACCATAAAGTCCCCTTCTTCCAGGTTCGCTATCACTGCTCTGAGTGACTCCATCTTGAACTTGAACTTCTTTATGTATAGGTTCAAGGACTTCAGATTTAGAATAGGCCTTACCGAGCCATCCGGCTTCGGTACCACAAATAGAGTGGAATAATACCCCTTCCCTTGTTGTAGAAGAGGTACCTTGACTATCACCTGCTGAGAATACAGCTTGTGAATGGCTTCCAAAACTGTCTCCCTTTCTGAGGGGGACGTTGGTAAAGCAGACTTCAGGAAACGGCGAGGTGGCTCTGTCTCTAATTTCAACCTGTACCCCTGAGATATTATCTGCAGGATCCAGGGATTTACCTGCGAGTGAGCCCACTGCGCGCTGTAATTTTTGAGACGACCGCCTACCGCCCCCGAGTCCGCTTGCGAAGCCCCAGCGTCATGCTGAGGCTTTTGTAGAAGCCGGGGAGGGCTTCTGTTCCTGGGAAGGAGCTGCCTGTTGCTGTCTCTTCCCTCGTCCTCTGCCTCGTGGCAGATATGAATAGCCCTTTGCTCTCTTATTTTTAAAGGAACGAAAGGGCTGCGGTTGAAAGGTCGGTGCCTTTTTCTGTTGGGGAGTGACTTGAGGTAGAAAGGTGGATTTCCCGGCCGTAGCCGTGGCCACCAAATCCGATAGACCGACCTCAAATAACTCCTCTACGCATCGCCTGTCCACTGTCGTGTCCATAAAGCTCTTCTGGCCGAAATGGACATAGCACTTACCCGTGATGCCAGTGTGCAGATATCTCTCTGTGCATCACGCATATAAAGAAATGCATCCTTTATTTGTTCTAACGACAGTAAAATATTGTCCCTGTCCAGGGTATCAATATTTTCGATCAGGGACTCTGACCAAACTACCCCAGCACTGCACATCCAGGCAGTCGCAATAGCTGGTCGTAGTATAACACCTGCATGTGTGTATATACCTTTTTGGATATTTTCCATCCTCCTATCTGATGGATCTTTAAGTGCGTCCGTCTCAGGAGAGGGTAACGCCACATGTTTTGATAAGCGTGTTAGCGCTTTGTCCACCCTAGGAGGTGTTTCCCAGCGCTCCCTAACCTCTGGCGGGAAAGGGTATAAAGCCAATAACTTCTTTGAAATTAGCAGTTTTTTATCGGGGCACCCCACGCTTCATCACACACGTCATTTAATTCTTCTGATTCGGTAAAAACTACTGGTAGTTTTTTCACACCCCACATAATACCCTGTTTAGTGGTACCTGTAGTATCAGCTAAATGTAACATCTCCTTTATTGCCAAAATCATATAACGTGTGGCCCTACTGGAAAATACGGTTGATTCGTCACCTTCACCACCGGAATCAGTGCCTGTGTCTGGGTCTGTGTCGACCGACTGAGGCAAGGGACGTTTTACAGCCCCTGACGGTGTTTGAGGCGCCTGGACAGACACTAATTGAGTGTCCGGCCGCCTCATGTCGGCAAACGACTGCTTAAGCGAGTTGACGCTATCCCGTAATTCCACAAATAAAGGCATCCATTCTGGTGTCGACCCCCTAGGAGGTGACATCCTCATATTTGGCAATTGCTCCGCCTCCACACCAATAACGTCCTCATACATGTCGACACACACGTACCGACACACAGCAGACACACAGGGAATGCTCTATACGAAGACAGGACCCACTAGCCCTTTGGGGAGACAGAGGGAGAGTCTGCCAGCACACACCAAAAAGCGCTATATATGACAGGGATAGCCTTATGATTAAGTGCTCCCTTATAGCTGCTTTTATATTAATATATTGCCATTTATTCTGCCCCCCCCTCTCTGTTATACCCTGTTTCTGTAGTGCAGTGCAGGGGAGAGACCTGGGAGCCTTCCTGACCAGCGGAGCTGTGACAGAAAATGGCGCCGTGTGCTGAGGAGATAGGCCCCGCCCCTTTTTCGGCGGGCTCGTCTCCCGCTATTTAGTACATTTAGGCAGGGGTAAATATCTCCATATAGCCTCTGGGGCTATATGTGAGGTATTTTTAGCCTTTTTAAAGGTTTTCATTTGCCTCCCAGGGCGCCCCCCCCCAGCGCCCTGCACCCTCAGTGACTGCCGTGTGAAGTGTGCTGAGAGGAAAATGGCGCACAGCTGCAGTGCTGTGCGCTACCTTAAGAAGACTGCAGGAGTCTTCAGCCGCCGATTCTGGACCTCTTCTTGCTTCAGCATCTGTGAGGGGGCCGGCGGCGTGGCTCCGGTGACCATCCAGGCTGTACCTGTGATCGTCCCTCTGGAGCTTCATGTCCAGTAGCCAAGAAGCCAATCCATCCTGCACGCAGGTGAGTTCACTTCTTCTCCCCTCTGTCCCTCGTTGCAGTGATCCTGTTGCCAGCAGGAATCACTGTAAAATAAAAAACCTAAGCTAAACTCTCTAAGCAGCTCTTTATGAGAGCCACCTAGAATTGCACCCTTCTCGGCCGGGCACAAAAATCTAACTGGAGTCTGGAGGAGGGTCATAGGGGGAGGAGCCAGTACACACCACCTGACCTGTAAAAGCTTTACTTTTGTGCCCTGTCTCCTGCGGAGCCGCTATTCCCCATGGTCCTTTCAGGAACCCCAGCATCCACTTAGGACGATAGAGAAATAAGGAGGCGTGGTCTCATTGTAAAAGCCCAGTTGTAGTGCCCCTTACACATTTGCACACTATATAAGTGCCCCTTACACATTTGCACACTATATAAGTGCCCCTTACAGATTTGCCCACTATATAAGTGCCCTGACACATTTGCCCATTGTTGAAGTTCCCCTTACATATTTTGCCCACTTTAATACTTCCCCTTACATATTAATCTAATCAAAGTACTGTATTACCTGATATGCCCCTTGTGCCTGGAGACTCGCAAAGCAGTCAGTGGTGTTGGCGCCTCCGCCATGCCCGGTAACGCACTATAGTAATAGAAGAAGAATCTCAAAATAAACTACCGCTCCTAGTAGCCAGACAGCAAGGGCTTCTGGGAGCAGTAGTTTATTTTGCATGTACAGTAATGTGATGAATCTCAAAATAAACTACCGCTCCCAGCAGCCGTTGCTGTCTGGAAGCAAGGGATTCTGGGAGCAGTAGTTTATTTTATTTTTCTTCACATTACTGTAGTGGGGTGCACTGCCAGACATATCGCCGCGGCGCCAACATCATTGCCTACTTGGTGAGTCTCTGGGCAGGCGCTACATATCAGGGAGTATCAGGAATGGCCAGTGTTACACATATCGCTGGTGCAGCTGAGTAGGGCGCCCTCCTCTATGCTGTGCCTTACTCAGCTGCGTAACCAGCGTATGCGTAAAACCGGCCCTGAATAAGGGTACAGGATGACTCCTGTCTGGTACCACTCAGCCTCTGCTGCAGCAAGCGACGGTGCACCCACCGCTGCTGCTGCTGGACTGCGAGGTGGGACCCACCAGTGAAAGCTGATTCTGCATGCTGCAGACGGATGAATCTCATGAGTCTGACCCTGTCACACAGCGTAGCTGGTGCCCTGCCAATTCACTGTGTACTCTGGTCCCTGTAGACCAGCTGAGAGTGTATATAATATACACACACTCACACACTTCATATTTGATTTCCAGTTATTTCAAAGGGGGTACCAAACTCCAACTTGCCTCCAGGCGACTGGGATGAACTTACGCCACTGATGATGCTTAGTATCTCTATACACTAATAATGATACTACTGCACTGTATAATGATGCTGAGTATTTCTATACACTAATAATGATACTTCTGCACTGTATAATGATGCTGAGTATCAGGGCCGGCTCCACGGCTTTCAGTGCCCCGGGCGGGCAATAGGGGCGTGGCTGAAATGATGTGCGGTGCGCGATGACGTCATCGCGCACCGCACAGCAAAGGTTCTCTCCACGTAGGGAAACTAGACGCTACGTGTCTAGTTCCCTTCGTGGAGAGGACCTTTGCTGTGCGGTGCGCGATGACGTCATCGCGCACCGCACAGTAAATGTCCTCTCCACGAAGGGAAACTAGACGCTACGCGTCGGCGGTGGGGCAGCGGCAGCGGGCAGCGGGGGGGCACAGCACTGACAGCAGCAGCGGATCTTGCCATGGTGCGGCGCCCTCCGGAAGGCGGCGCCCCGGGCAAAAGTCCTGCTTGCCCGTGGCAAGATCCGCTACTGCGGAGTATCTCCATACGCTGATAATGATACAGGTTGAGTATCCCATATCCAAATATTCCGAAATACGGAATCTTCCGAAATACGGACTTTTTTGACTGAGAGTGAGATAGTGAAAACTTTGTTTTTTGATGGCTCAATGTACACAAACTTTGTTTAATACACAAAGTTATTAAAGATATTGTATTAAATGTCCTTCAGGCTGTGTGTATAAGGTGTATAGGAAACATAAATTAATTGTGTGAATGTAGACACACTTTGTTTAATGCACAAACTTACAAAAAATATTGGCTAAAATTACCTTCAGGCTGTGTGTATAAGGTGTATATGTAACATAAATGCATTCTGTGCTTAGATTTAGGTCCCATCACCATGATATCTCATTATGGTATGCAATTATTCCAAAATACGGAAAAATCCGATATCCAAAATACCTCCGGTCCCAAGCATTTTGGATAAGGGATACTCAACCTGTACTACTAAACTGTATAATGATGCTGAGTATCTCTATACACTGATAATGATCACCTTGCACTGTATAATGATGCTGAGTAACTCTATACTGATAATGATCACACTGCACTGTATAATAATGCTGAGTACCTCTGTACACTGATAATGATCACACTGCACTGTATAATGATGCTGAGTATCTCCATACACTGATAATGATCACACTGCACTGTATAATGATGCTGAGTATCTCCATACACTGATAATGATCACACTGCACTGTATAATGATGCTGAGTATCTCCATACACTGATAATGATCACACTGCACTGTATAATGATGCTGAGTATCTCTATACACTGATAATGATCACACTGCACTGTATAATAATGCTGAGTACCTCTGTACACTGATAATGATCACACTGCACTGTATAATGATGCTGAGTATCTCCATACACTGATAATGATCACACTGCACTGTATAATGATGCTGAGTATCTCCATACACTGATAATGATCACACTGCACTGTATAATGATGCTGAGTATCTATACACTGATAATGATCACACTGCACTGTATAATGATGATGAGTATACACTGATAATGATCACGCTGCACTGTATAATGATGCTGAGTATCTATACACTGATAATGATCACACTGCACTGTATAATAATGCTGAGTACCTCTGTACACTGATAATGATCACACTACACTGTATAATGATGCTGAGTATCTCTATACACTGATAATAATCACACTGCACTGTATAATGATGCTGAGTATCTCCATACACTGATAATGATCACACTGCACTGTATAATGATGCTGAGTATCTCTATACACTAATAATGATCACACTGCACTGTATAATGATGCTGAGTATCTCCATACACTGATAATGATCACACTGCACTGTATAATGATGCTGCGTATCTATACACTGATAATGATCACACTGCACTGTATAATGATGCTGAGTATCTATACACTGATAATGATCACACTGCACTGTATAATGATGCTGAGTATCTCTATACACTGATAATGATCACACTCTACTGTATAATGATGCTGAGTATCTCATTCTCCATACACTGATAATAATCACACTGCACTGTATAATGATGCTGAGTAACTCCATACACTGATAATGATCACGCTGCACTGTATAATGATGCTGAGTATCTCCATACACTGATAATGATCACGCTGCACTGTATAATGATGCTGAGTATCTCTACACACTGATAATAATCACACTGCACTGTATAATGATGCTGAGTATCTCCATACACTGGTAATGATCACACTGCACTGTATAATGATGCTGAGTATCTCCATACACTGATAATGATCACCTTGCACTGTATAATGATGCTGAGTATCTCCATACACTGATAATGATCACCTTGCACTGTATAATGATGCTGAGTATCTCTATACACTGATAATGATCACACTGCACTGTATAATAATGCTGAGTATCTCCATACACTGATAATGATCACCTTGCACTGTATAATGATGCTGAGTATCTCCATACGCTGATAATGATCACACTGCACTGTATAATGATGCTGAGTACCTCTGTACACTGATAATAATCACACTGCACTGTATAATGATGCTGAGTATCTCTATACACTGATAATGATCACACTGCACTGTATAATGATGCTGAGTATCTATACACTGATAATGATCACCTTGCACTGTATAATGATGCTGAGTATCTCCATACACTGATAATGATCACACTGCACTATATAATGATGCTGAGTATCTCTATACGCTGATAATGATCACACTGCACTGTATAATGATGCTGAGTATACTTATGCACTGATAATTATCACACGGCACTGTATAATGATACTGAGTATCTCTATACACTGATTACGATCATGCTGTACTGTATAATGATGCAGAGTATCTCTATACACTGATAATGATCACACTGCACTGTATAATGATGCTGAGTATCTATACACTGATAATGATCACACTGCACTGTATAATGATGATGAGTATCTATACACTGATAATGATCACACTGCACTGTATAATGATGCTGAGTATCTCTATACACTGATAATGATCACACTGCACTGTATAATGATGCTGAGTATCTATACACTGATAATGATCACCTTGCACTGTATAATGATGCTGAGTATCTCCATACACTGATAATGATCACACTGCACTGTATAATGATGCTGAGTACCTCTGTACACTGATAATAATCACACTGCACTATATAATGATGCTGAGTATCTCTATACACTGATAATGATCACGCTGCACTGTATAATGATGCTGAGTATCTATACACTGATAATGATCACACTGCACTGTATAATGATGCTGAGTATCTCTATACACTGATAATGATCACACTGCACTGTATAATGATGCTGAGTATCTCTATACACTGATAATGATCACACTGCACTGTATAATGATGCTGAGTATCTCTATACACTGATAATGATCACACTGCACTGTATAATGATGCTGAGTATCTCTATACACTGATAATGATCACACTGCACTGTATAATGATGCTGCGTATCTATACACTGATAATGATCACACTGCACTGTATAATGATGCTGAGTACCTCTGTACACTGATAATGATCACACTCTACTGTATAATGATGCTGAGTATCTCCATACACTGATAATAATCACACTGCACTGTATAATGATGCTGAGTAACTCCATACACTGATAATGATCACGCTGCACTGTATAATGATGCTGAGTATCTCTATACACTGATAATAATCACACTGCACTGTATAATGATGCTGAGTATCTCCATACACTGATAATGATCACACTGCACTGTATAATGATGCTGAGTATCTCCATACACTGATAATGATCACACTGCACTGTATAATGATGCTGAGTATCTCCATACACTGATAATGATCACCTTGCACTGTATAATGATGCTGAGTATCTCTATACACTGATAATGATCACACTGCACTGTATAATAATGCTGAGTATCTCCATACACTGATAATGATCACCTTGCACTGTATAATGATGCTGAGTATCTCCATACGCTGATAATGATCACACTGCACTGTATAATGATGCTGAGTACCTCTGTACACTGATAATGATCACACTCTACTGTATAATGATGCTGAGTATCTCCATACACTGATAATGATCACACTGCACTGTATAATGATGCTGAGTATCTCTATACACTGATAATGATCACACTGCACTGTATAATGATGCTGAGTATCTATACACTGATAATGATCACCTTGCACTGTATAATGATGCTGAGTATCTCCATACACTGATAATGATCACACTGCACTGTATAATGATGCTGAGTATCTCCATACACTGATAATGATCACACTGCACTGTATAATGATGCTGAGTATCTCCATACACTGATAATGATCACACTGCAATGTATAATGATGCTGAGTACCTCTGTACACTGATAATAATCACACTGCACTGTATAATGATGCTGAGTATCTCCATACGCTGATAATGATCACACTGCACTTTATAATGATGCTGAGTACCTCTGTACACAGATAATGATCACACTCTACTGTATAATGATGCTGAGTATCTCCATACACTGATAATGATCACACTGCACTGTATAATGATGCTGAGTATCTATACACTGATAATGATCACCTTGCACTGTATAATGATGCTGAGTATCTCCATACACTGATAATGATCACACTGCACTGTATAATGATGCTGAGTATCTCCATACACTGATAATGATCACACTGCACTGTATAATGATGCTGAGTATCTATACACTGATAATGATCACACTGCACTGTATAATGATGATGAGTATTTATACACTGATAATGATCACACTGCACTGTATAATGATGCTGAGTATCTCTATACACTGATAATGATCACACTGCACTGTATAATGATGCTGAGTATCTATACACTGATAATGATCACCTTGCACTGTATAATGATGCTGAGTATCTCCATACACTGATAATGATCACACTGCACTGTATAATGATGCTGAGTATCTCTATACACTGATAATGATCACACTGCACTGTATAATGATGCTGCGTATCTATACACTGATAATGATCACACTGCACTGTATAATGATGCTGAGTATCTCTATACACTGATAATGATCACACTGCACTGTATAATGATGCTGCGTATCTATACACTGATAATGATCACACTGCACTGTATAATGATGCTGAGTACATCTGTACACTGATAATGATCACACTCTACTGTATAATGATGCTGAGTATCTCCATACACTGATAATAATCACACTGCACTGTATAATGATGCTGAGTAACTCCATACACTGATAATGATCACGCTGCACTGTATAATGATGCTGAGTATCTCCATACACTGATAATGATCACGCTGCACTGTATAATGATGCTGAGTATCTCCATACACTGATAATGATCACACTGCACTGTATAATGATGCTGAGTATCTCCATACACTGATAATGATCACCTTGCACTGTAAAATGATGCTGAGTATCTCCATACACTGATAATGATCACCTTGCACTGTATAATGATGCTGAGTATCTCTATACACTGATAATGATCACACTGCACTGTATAATAATGCTGAGTATCTCCATACACTGATAATGATCACCTTGCACTGTATAATGATGCTGAGTATCTCCATACGCTGATAATGATCACACTGCACTGTATAATGATGCTGAGTACCTCTGTACACTGATAATGATCACACTCTACTGTATAATGATGCTGAGTATCTCCATACACTGATAATGATCACACTGCACTGTATAATGATGCTGAGTATCTCTATACACTGATAATGATCACACTGCACTGTATAATGATGCTGAGTATCTATACACTGATAATGATCACCTTGCACTGTATAATGATGCTGAGTATCTCCATACACTGATAATGATCACACTGCACTGTATAATGATGCTGAGTATCTCTATACACTGATAATGATCACACTGCACTGTATAATGATGCTGAGTATCTATACACTGATAATGATCACCTTGCACTGTATAATGATGCTGAGTATCTCCATACACTGATAATGATCACACTGCACTGTATAATGATGCTGAGTA
Organism: Pseudophryne corroboree; assembly: GCF_028390025.1. Classification (NCBI taxonomy): domain Eukaryota; kingdom Metazoa; phylum Chordata; class Amphibia; order Anura; family Myobatrachidae; genus Pseudophryne; species Pseudophryne corroboree. The sequence continues at coordinate 106,129,293 of NC_086449.1, read as the reverse complement.
TCTCTATACACTGATAATGATCACACTGCACTGTATAATGATGCTGAGTATCTCTATACACTGATAATGATCACACTGCACTGTATAATGATGCTGCGTATCTATACACTGATAATGATCACACTGCACTGTATAATGATGCTGAGTACCTCTGTACACTGATAATGATCACACTCTACTGTATAATGATGCTGAGTATCTCCATACACTGATAATAATCACACTGCACTGTATAATGATGCTGAGTAACTCCATACACTGATAATGATCACGCTGCACTGTATAATGATGCTGAGTATCTCCATACACTGATAATGATCACGCTGCACTGTATAATGATGCTGAGTATCTCTATACACTGATAATAATCACACTGCACTGTATAATGATGCTGAGTATCTCCATACACTGATAATGATCACACTGCACTGTATAATGATGCTGAGTATCTCCATACACTGATAATGATCACACTGCACTGTATAATGATGCTGACTACCTCTGTACACTGATAATAATCACACTGCACTATATAATGATGCTGAGTACCTCTATACACTGATAATGATCACACTGCACTATATAATGATGCTGAGTGTCTATACACTGATAATGATCACACTGCACTGTATAATGATGCTGAGTATCTCTATACACTGATAATGATCACACTGCACTGTATAATGATGCTGAGTATCTCTATACACTGATAATGATCACACTGCACTGTATAATGATGCTGAGTATGTATACACTGATAATGATCACACTGCACTGTATAATGATGCTGAGTACCTCTGTACACTGATAATGATCACCTTGCACTGTATAATGATGCCGAGTATCTCCATACACTGATAATGATCACACTGCACTGTATAATGATGCTGAGTATCTCCATACACTGATAATGATCACACTGCACTGTATAATGATGCTGAGTACCTCTGTACACTGATAATAATCACACTGCACTGTATAATGATGCTGAGTATCTCTATACACTGATAATGATCACGCTGCACTGTATAATGATGCTGAGTATCTATACACTGATAATGATCACACTGCACTGTATAATGATGCTGAGTACCTCTGTACACTGATAATGATCACACTCTACTGTATAATGATGCTGAGTATCTATACACTGATAATGATAACACTGCACTGTATAATGATGCTGAGTACCTCTGTACACTGATAATGATCACACTCTACTGTATAATGATGCTGAGTATCTATACACTGATAATGATCACGCTGCACTGTATAATGATGCTGAGTATCTCTATACACTGATAATGATCACACTGCACTGTATAATGATGCCGAGTATCTCTAAGTGGGCGTGGCCTCTGGAGAAGTGGGCGTGGCCTCGTAACTTCATATCATCAAACTATAAATATATTTTCACACAATTAGAAGCCTTACACATAGCCACAGTAGTGTTCCTTACACACAATGTCTCCAGTATAGTGCCAGATACACATAATGTGCAGTGCCAGATAGACATGACATGCCCCCCAGCAGTGCCAGCTACACATGACATGCCCCGCAGCAGTGCCAGCTAGACATGACATGCCCCGCATCAGTGCCAGCTACACATGACATGCCCCGCAGCAGTGCCAGCTAGACATGACATGCCCCGCATCAGTGCCAGCTAGACATGACATGCCCCGCAGCAGTGCCAGCTACACATGACATGCCCCCCAGCAGTGCCAGCTACACATGATAGTGTTCACTTTTTAGGGCATGGTGCTGATCACAGGGAGGGCACATTTTTAAGTTAGGAGGGCAAAATGATGTACATACTGCTTGTTGTTCCCATACCTATATGCTAAAGCATGGACAGTGCGCGCCGAAGGCGCGCAGCAAAAATTAAGGGGAGTTACTTTATGGGGAAGGTACGTGGCCACATAATAGTGGCAATTTGCATTACACCACACAGTAGTGCAGCTAATACACACTGCACCAGGTAGAACCTCCTATACACTTTGCGCCAGGCACAGCACTGAGACACATTGCACCAGGGAGAGCACTGAGACACATTGCCTAGCCACAGACGCCTAGCGGGAACACTACATGACATGCCCCCCAGCAGTGCCAGCTACACGTGACATGCTCCCCAGCAGTGCCAGCTACACGTGACATGCCTCCCAGCAGTGCCAGCTACACGTGACATGCCCCCCCAGCAGTGCCAGCTACACGTGACATGCCCCCCCAGCAGTGCCAGCTACATAAATGGCCACACAGTGCCAGATATGCACCCACAGTTCAGATACATAAATGCCCCCAAAGTGCCAGATACATAAATACCCCCACAGTGCAGATATGCCCCCCACAGTGCCAGATACATAAGTGCCCACACAGTGCCAGATACATAAGTGCCCACACAGTGCCAGATACATAAGAGCCCCCACAGTGCCAGATACATAAGTGCCCACAGTGCCAGATATGTCCCCACAGTGCCAGATATAAAAATGCCCCCACAGTGCCAGATATGCCCCCACAGGGCCAGATACATAAATGCCCCCAGTGCCAGATACATAAATGCCCCCAGTGCCAGATGCATAAATGCCCCCAGTGCCAGATGCATAAGTGCCCCCAGTGCCAGATGCATAAGTGCCCACACAGTGCCAGATACATTATTGCCCCCCACAGTGTCAGATACATTAATGCCCCCCACAGTGCCAGATATGCCCCTGCAGTGCCAGATACATTAATGCCCCCCACAGTGCCTGATACATTAATGCCCCCACAGTGCCAGATACATTAATGCCCCCCACAGTGCCAGATACATTAATGCCCCCCACAGTGCCAGATACATTATTGCCCCCGTGCCAGATATGCCCCCAGTGCCAGATACATTAATGCCCCCAGTGCCAGATATGCCCCCACAGTGCCAGATACATTAATGCCCCCAGTGCCAGATATGCCCCCACAGTGATAGATACATTAATGCCCACAGTGCCAGATACATTAATGCCCCCAGTGCCAGATATTCCCCCACAGTGCCAGATACATTAATTCCCCCACAGTGCAGATATGCCCCACAGTGCCAGATACATAAATGCCCCCACAGTGCAAGATACATAAACGCCCCCAGTGCCAGATAAATAAATGCCCCCAGTGCCAGATATGCTCCTACAGTGCCAGATAAATAAATGCCCCCACAGCGCCTGATAAATAAATGCCCCCACAGTGCCTGATAAATAAATGCCCGCACAGTGCTAGATAAATGAATGCCCCCACAGTGCAGATATGACCCCACAGTGCAGCCCCCACATAATGCCATCCATAAATGCCACCAATACCTGCTGCGCTGGGAGGGGGAGGAGTGCTGCTGTCTGAGGGAGCAGGGCGCAGGGCCGCGGGCGGTGTGGCGGTGGTGCGGGTGGTGTGCGCTATGTGCGCTGCGCTGGCACACAATAGTTTAAGGCCGGCCAGCGCAGCACAGGGCCGGCTCCAGGAACGAAAATGGCGGCACCAGCGCGCGGCGCCCATTAAGGGTGGCGCCCCCCGCGCGGCCGCTCAATTCGAACGTGCCTGGAGCCGGCCCTACCTTGCACTGTATAATGATGCTGAGTATCTCCATACACTGATAATGATCACACTGTACTGTATAATGATGATGAGTATCTATACACTGATAATGATCACACTGCACTGTATAATGATGCTGAGTATCTCTATACACTGATAAGGATCACACTGCACTGTATAATGATGCTGAGTATCTATACACTGATAATGATCACACTGCACTGTATAATGATGCTGAGTACCTCTGTACACTGATAATGATCACACTCTACTGTATAATGATGCTGAGTATCTCTATACACTGATAATGATCACACTGCACTGTATAATGATGATGAGTATCTATACACTGATAATGATCACACTGCACTGTATAATGATGCTGAGTATCTCTATACACTGATAATGATCACACTGCACTGTATAATGATGATGAGTATCTATACACTGATAATGATCACACTGCACTGTATAATGATGCTGAGTAACTCCATACACTGATAATGATCACCTTGCACTGTATAATGATGCTGAGTATCTCCATACACTGATAATGATCACACTGCACTGTATAATGATGATGAGTATCTATACACTGATAATGATCACGCTGCACTGTATAATGATGCTGAGTATCTCTATACACTGATAATGATCACACTGCACTGTATAATGATGCTGAGTATCTATACACTGATAATGATCACACTGCACTGTATAATGATGCTGAGTATCTCTATACACTGATAATGATCACACTGCACTGTATAATGATACTGAGTATCTCTATACACTGATAATGATCACACTGCACTGTATAATGATGCTGAGTATCTCTATACACTGATAATGATCACACTGCACTGTATAATGATGCTGAGTATCTATACACTGATAATGATCACACTGCACTGTATAATGATGCTGAGTATCTCTATACACTGATAATGATCACACTGCACTGTATAATGATGCTGAGTACCTCTGTACACTGATAATAATCACACTGCACTGTATAATGATGCTGAGTACCTCTATACACTGATAATGATCACACTGCACTATATAATGATGCTGAGTATCTATACACTGATAATGATCACACTGCACTGTATAATGATGCTGAGTATCTCTATACACTGATAATGATCACACTGCACTGTATAATGATGCTGAGTATCTCTATACTGATAATGCTGATTTAGATTACCTTATAACCTTCACAATAATGGGTAAGAGACACAGTACACAATTGTCGTATGGGGTACCGTAAGGGTACGTATTTAGCGTAGCATACGCTAGGCCGTGATCGAGACGCACATGCGGCACGCTCGCTCACAGCTTAATGCGTGGTGTCGAGCACGCTATAGGCGAGCGACAACCGTAATGCTACGCTATCAGCGTAGCGGACGCTCGAGACCACGAGGAGATCACGAGCGGCGCTGACGCTCACAAGATGACAATCAGTAAATCTTGAATGTAACACACAGAAAGGATATTCTTATACTGTAAACCTTGTACTGAAACACTGTAGCGATATAACGCTGCTTAACCTGATTAACACTAAAGCTGTTTGAGCGATCGTGACGCTCCTATTACTCACTGCAATGTAATGAACACACAATACCGTGCTAAGGATCCAACACCTTTACTAACAAGCTTTTAGTTATATCGAAAAGGGGTAAAACAGTTACAAGTCATACACTACATACTAACATATAAATCTAACAGAATATCTAGACAGAAATATACAATAACGTTACAATCTTAAACTAAACAGAGAGAGAGAGAGAATGTGGCCAATACAGACAAAGAGCGATATGATTACGGAGAATTACTTACACACACTGGGAACGATCGCAGCGCAGCCTGGTACCAGCTCCGAGTTAATCAATATGAAAACCGTTTGTGGAGAGTGGGGGAGCTGTTCAGGCTGGCTGATCTTATATACACTGAGTACAGTATACTACAAAGGGACCTACAATCTCATTGTTCATTGGACACAGGAATGTCTCCTCGCATCATATCAAAAGGTCATAGGTTAGTTTGAACAGGTGGGCTGTGACTATTTCAAACAGCTCAGGTGGGTGGGAATCTCCGGATTCCCGCCGCATGGATAATGAACTGCAAATATAGAATATGTCCAGAAACTACTAATGGCCATAACTACACGCAGGAGCGATTAATCTTTACCTAACCAACACCGGATTATTGCTATTAAAATACTCTTCGGTTAGGTACCAGACACCACTGTTCAACCTTAATCAGACCCTTTGTACCACGCAAAGAGGGATTCCCAAGTCCGTGAACAAGTCACATTAAACAAACGTACAGTTATAACTAAAGGGAACATTACCTATAAAACATGCTATTTGGTTCTATCATTAAACGATTGAGTCGCCCGCTAGACGCACACAAAGTCTACCGTAAATGCACATACCACGCGCTCGAGCGCATGGCCGAGGCGCCATGGGCGGCTGCGAGTATCCGCACGCACGGGAGAGATTGTGCACGTGCAGCAGGCACGCGCATGAGGTGAATATATGGCAACGTGCAGCGTGATATTTTTCTGACTTTGACAGTCCACCCTTTGGCAGTCACCAATAACTGCCACTTCCTAAAACAGTTCAAAAAGAGGAAAATATATGTCATGTATAATACATTTCTATGATTGGGTAAGGGAGAAGAGAAGAAGGTGGGAAAAAGGTATGACCTAGTGAGATAGTAGAAGCATGTATGTATGAGTCCATGTTTGAGGGGTCATGTATCATCGTGCCGTACGTGTTTTAAATCAAGCTTCGAGGTATTGCGAAGTATACATTTGAATTCCTTCTTATCCCGTAGTACGGGTCTGTGGATGGGCCGTCAAACTTTACCGAGCTCTTTTCGGCTTTTGGTTGCAACAAAATGGGGGAGCACATTTTAGTTGATGATACATGAATGGGGGGATATGTGAGTGCTGATATCTGTGCCTATATTCCCTATCGACTATGTGTGTCATTACCTGAAGGTTGTAGAGGTGAAGATAAGAAGCAATTATGGTAAATGCAGTCGTAAACTATGTGAGTTTAATGTACATTTTTTGCTTGAGGTCTTGTCTTGTGTCTTGTCTCGATGTACATGTTGACTGTAGTCTCCCGATGCTTTTGCTATAATTGCTTGAGCAAAAAGCTTTCTCAATGTCCATAGACTTACAATCTTTGGAGTGTTGGGCTATCGTAAAATTTTAGAGTCACTAGGGAAAATGAGGGTCTATGGCATTGTCCATCAATGGTCTGTGTAAAAGGTTGACAAATTCTTCTTCCAAGCGGATGTCTTTGTACCTTGGAGGAAAACAAAGGAGAAACGGGTGAAAGAAACGGACCATGGAATCACATTTTCATCACAACATTGTCTCTATTGTTGGGTCATACATCAAATTAGTCGTTGTTAATACAGTGTCCTTGCTTCTTAAACTCATCACTCGGGCACTACGTTTACACTTCGTTAAAACCCAAACGCATCTAAATATCAGACCGACCAATATGATGACTCCCAGAATACACAAAAGAAATTTCCCTACATCCATGATAATACCTTGGGCCCATTCTCCTAAACCAGAGAACCAATTTCGTGGGTTCAACCATGACACCCAACTGGTCAGCTCATTACCCACAGCAGCAAGGGTGAGATTGTGTTTCCTTCGGAACTCCCATTTTAATTGTAAAATGTCATCCATCTTTTGGTCTATGACCTCGGCTGGGTCCTCCGTGCTGTTTGTAATGTACGTGCAGCACTTGATTCCATATTGAGTTGCCAGGGTTACACAATACCCGCCTGTCACAGCTGTGAGGTAATTGAGAATCATCCTATGCTGAACCAGTTCCGTTTTGTAGGCTTGTAACTCTTTCCCAGTGTACCTGAATGTGTCGTCATACATTTCGGTGATATTGTCTAATAAATTTGCAAGCGCAGATATATATTTATAATTTATCACTCCTCTAGCGGTACGAGTGATATCTAACGCGAGTAGGAATTGAATCCCGGTGGATTCATGGATCAGGTCAGAGGCTGAATGCTCTGTTCTTTCTATCAGGTGCCATTTAACGATGTGCTCGTAATGAGTGTGAGTATAAGGAGCTTGGGCACCACGGTGAATATCTTTCATTTTAGTGTGGGATACAGTCATTACCTCAGGCAGTACTTTTCCAATCTAACACAACCCTTCTGAGTTTGGGGCAAGCCACTTATACGCCTTCCTCCCGCATATGAAGTATGCATCATCGGGGAGAACATATGGGACGGAGTGTGACATAACCATATTACAGATTTTCCATGTGAACTCTCCTAACCCTAATTCTTCCATCTGTTTAGTACACGTATCAGTTTGTACGATCTGTGCACAGTATCCTGGTGATACTTCTCCAACTCGCATGACCCTACTTCCTAAGGTGTACCTATACCGAAAGAATTTCCTATGGTCGGCTATCTGGCGTATAAGTTCTGTGTCTATGGGCAATCTGTCGGCTCTATGTGAAAATGTCATGGTTTGATTACTCCATGACACTTCCCAATTTCCCGGCTTTCGGGGATTGGAAATGTTAAAGCACACTAAGGACCTATCCACATGATATTGGTGGAGCTTCAAACTAGGAGGACTAGAGATATTAAACCTCTTGTCCACCGGCCTCCCACCACTTAGCTCAAGTACCTCTCCTACCGTTAAAGGGAATGGTACTAGTCCTGATTTGCTATGGCCTTGAGGTACTTGAGAGCATACCCAACAGTATGTCTGATTTAACACTTTACCCACTAAGGAGTGATAGTCACTCAATGGATGCCGGTCCATGTGGACATTAAAACTGGACTGACATTTCTTTATGCACCCATCCTCAATTATATTGTCACAATGCCTACAGATGCAGTTCTCTTCAGCTAACAATCCTTCACAATTCCTTCTATTGTCAATGCTACCAGATCGTTTTCTGATACTCGCCTTTACTCGGAGATTATGTTGTTCTTGGAAATCTACGCCTGCATCCTGGTCATCAGAACCCATTCCTGATCCTTTCTCGACCTCCATGGTACTCTCACCGAAACAGACTGCTCTGGTCAACATCATGGTCAACAGGAAAATCCGGATCACAGTCTCTTGGGGCAAGTCCATCTTAGAGGAGTAAAAGGAGAAAACTAAGAAGGGGGAAAGGAAATAGGAGGGAGGTGGGAACTGGAGAAAATAACAAATGGGAAAAAGAAATCTGGCTCGACAAGCTTCAGGTCTTGTTATTCTCAGCGCTCAGGTGTCGTCTCAATCTTCCCTGAACAGACACTCTAGTGATACAACCTCTACCGTCTGTTCTTTATCACGGGACCTCTCTGGGTCAGTGACCTTTTTACTATGAGATGAATGGACCCAAGTCTCTCTCTCGGCAACCTTCAAAGCAGTTGTGCTGGTCAATAAGACTTGATATGGTCCTTCCCATCTGTCAATAAGGCAACCTGAGCGTAGAAAATTCCGTATCATTACATAATCCCCAGGTTCAATGTCATGACAATTACTGTCTGGCAAATCAGGAATCACCAACTTTAGATTATCATTCTGATTCCTCAATTGCTTACTCATCTTAACCAAGTACTTTACGGTTACTTCATTGTTACATTTCAAATCATCCTGGGGGTTAATCATAACATGGGGTTGTCGACCAAACAGAATTTCAAAAGGAGACAGATTAAGAGGGGACCTGGGAGTGGTTCTGATGCTGTATAATACAATTGGCAAAGCTTCCGGCCATAACGGTCCTGTTTCAGTCATTACCTTGCTCAATTTATTTTTTAATAGTGCTGTTTACTCTTTCCACCTTCGCGCTCGCCTGGGGGCGGTACGGAGTATGCAGCTTACTATTAATTCCCATCAACTTACACATTGTTTGAAAGACTTCACCTGTGAAATGGGTACCCCTATCACTTTCAATTATTCTAGGGATACCGTACCTACACACAAATTCCTGCACAATTTTCTTTGCAGTAAATACAGCGGTATTTGTGGCCGCAGGAAATGCTTCAACCCAATTTGAGAATACATCAATACAGACCAAAACATACTTTAAATTTCTACAAGGTGGCAATTGTATGAAATCAATTTGTATCACCTGGAAAGGGCCATCTGTTGGAGGGATATGAGATGGCTCTGTCGGTATTGCCTTTCCGATATTCTTCCTCAAGCAGGTGAGGCATGTCATCGCTCTCTTACCCGCATGGGAAGAAAATCCTGGGGCGCACCAATAAGCTCTTACTAGCTTGCACATCCCTTCTTTGCCTAGATGAGTCAGCCCATGTGCTGCTTCCGCTAGACTTGGAAGGTATGCTCTGGGTGCCACTGGTTTACCATGTCCATCTGTCCAGAGTCCTGAGGACTCCTGGTCATATCCTTTTGACTTCCAAACTGCCTTTTCCTGTGGGGAACACAAATTTTGCATTTCACACAATTTCTGTGTGTTTACAGTATTAAATACCATCAGTCGTGTACTATCTGTTTGTATGGGGTTACTAGCTGCTGATTTAGCAGCTTCGTCTGCTCGGCTGTTACCAAGTGATACCGGGTCTTGGCTATATGTGTGAGCTTTACACTTGATAACAGCCACTCTGTCGGGTTCCTGTATCGCTGTTAGAAGTCTTTTGATGTGGGCTGCATGCGCTACGGGTGTGCCAGCTGCCGTCATGAAATTTCTGAGGCGCCATAGGGCTCCGAAATCATGGACTACTCCGAATGCGTACCTAGAATCTGTGTAGATATTGGCTGACTTGCCCTTAGCCAATTCACATGCTCTGGTTAGGGCAACCAGTTCAGCAACTTGTGCTGAGTGAGGTGGGCCTAGCGGTTCTGCTTCTATGGTACCTTGGTCATCTACGACTGCGTATCCAGTACACAAGTCTCCCGAGTCCGTCTGTCTGTGACAACTACCGTCAGTGTAGAAAGTAAAATCTACATCTTCCAGTGGGTTGTCACTGATGTCAGGCCTTGCCGTGAAATTTTGGGTCAAATATTCCATACAATCATGTGTGTCATCCTCTGTATTAAATCCTCCTTCACCATTATTCTCATCCCCCACCCTTTGTGCCTGTCCAGGCACACCTGGGAGATACGTTGCAGGATTTAATGCGCTGCATCTCCTTATGGTAATGTTTACGGGGGGCATCAATGCCAATTCCCATCTTGTAAACCGCGCTGATGAGACGTGTCTGGTTTGGGCAGAATTTAGTAAGGCTGACACTGCATGTGGTGTATGAATTGTGAGGTTGTGTCCTAGCACTACATCTTCGCTTTTTGTAACTAGCAATGCTATCGCTGCAACGCTTCGCAAGCATGTGGGGAGGGATCGCGCTACCGTGTCAAGCTGGGCGCTGTAGTAGGCTACCGGCCTGCTGGCATCACCATGCTTCTGGGTTAGGACACCTGCTGCGCAACCAGCACTCTCTGTTCCGTACAGCTCAAAGGGTTTCCCATAGTCTGGCATACCTAATGCTGGTGCCTGCGTTAGGCACTGTTTAAGTCTCTCAAATGCCATCTCGGATTCGTCTGTGTGCGAAATCCGATCAGGTTTGCTTGATGAGACCATCTCCTGCAAAGGTAAGGCCAGAATGGAAAAACCTGTGATCCAGTTACGGCAATACCCACACATTCCTAAAAACGTTCTGATCTGTTGCTGGGTTTGTGGCAGGGTCATGTCACGAATTGCTTGAATTCTATCAGCGGTAAGGTGTCTCAGTCCTTGTGTTAGACAGTGTCCCAAATACTTCACACGGGTCTGGCATAATTGTAACTTGTCTTTGGAAACCTTGTGTCCTGTGTCTGAAAGATGAAACAGGAGCTGTTTCGTATCTCTCAGGGACGCTTCCAATGAATCTGAACACAGTAGTAAATCGTCCACGTACTGTATCAATACTGATCCACTCACTGGTTGGAAAGACTGTAAACAATCATGCAGAGCTTGTGAGAAAATACTTGGACTGTCTATGAACCCTTGGGGTAAGCGAGTCCATGTATATTGAACTCCTCTGTATGTAAATGCAAATAAGTATTGGCTGTCAGGGTGCAGAGGTACCGAGAAGAAAGCGGAGCAGAGGTCAATCACAGTGAAAAATTTGGCAGTGGGAGGGATTTGCATTAGGATGACAGCTGGATTTGGCACTACGGGGAATTGACTCTCAACTATTTTGTTGATCCCTCTTAGATCCTGCACTAATCGGTAGCCCCTCCCCCCACTCTTTTTAACAGGGAAGATGGGACTATTTGCAGTGCTGGACGTCCTTACCAGAATGCCCTGTTGTAGCAAGCGCTCTATTACAGGGTAAACTCCTAACTCCACCTCTGGCTTCAGAGGATATTGTGGGATTTTTGGAGCTATCCTACCATCTTTTACTTGCACAACTACTGGGGCTACATTTGCCATCAATCCAGTGTCTTGTCCATCTTTGGTCCAAAGTGACTCCGGTATCTGGGAAATCATTTCTTCTACCTTGGACGGACACCTATTTACAATAACAGTGTGTGACATTAATCTTGTTGGGGAGTCTAGCATATCCTGCGCTTCCTGAGCGTGGTTTTCGGGTATGTCCAAGAACACACCTTCAGGAGTACAGTATATGACGCATCCCATTTTGCACAGTAAATCTCTCCCTAAGAGATTAGTCGGAGCCGATGCAGCCAGCAGGAAAGAATGCTTGGTATGCAAAGGCCCTATCGTAATCTCTGCGGGTTTGCTTAAAGGGTAGTGCTGTACTACTCCTGTTACTCCCATGGCTGGAATTGTTTTACCAGTGGTTCTCATGCCCACGGTCGAATTTATCACTGACTTGGCCGCCCCCGTATCTACAAGGAAATTTAGAGATTTACCAGCTACATCAATTGTGACCTCGGGTTCACTTCCAAGGTTCGCAATTAATTTCACTGGCTGCAGATTACAGGTGTGGCCTCGCCCCTATGGTGCGTGGTGGCCTCCCTGTATTGCGCTGGCAGCTATTACCTGTGAAGGGGGTAAATGGGATCTATCAGTGACTTGCCAGTCTCTTTTTGGGGGATACCTTTTTGTTTCCCCTGCGTGTGGCTCATAACTCCATCTCTGCGGTCCTTGCTCCCAATTTCGTGTGTCATGTCGTTGTCTAGGGGGTTGGTATGATCTTTGTGCATTCTTTGATTTACAGTCTCGTGCAAAATGTCCCTCTTTATGACAGTAATAACAAGTTACCACATTTGACTTACCCACAGGGGTCGGAGATTTATACAGAGATGGCCTTGTGGTCAGGGCCTGTATACTTACGGCCATTAACTTATCACTTTGTGACTCCCTGTGTCTGGTGATATTCCGTTCATGATCAACAGCAGCCTCTCTCAAAGTAGCCACCGACAGACCTCGCCAACATGGTTGGGTGGTCTGTACCCTTGTCTTTAATACTTCTTTTAAACCTTCCATTAACACAGATACTGCTACTGCTCTATGATTTACATTTGTCGAAATGTCTTCTATGCCTGTATACTTAGCCATTTCCTGTAGTGCCCGATGAAAATAATCAGCAGCTGTTTCTCCATCTTTTTGTTTGATGGAAAAAAATTTATTCCATTTGGCAACAGCTGGAAAATACTCTTTTAACTGTAAATTTATTCTCTTTACATTATCTTGGTTGTACACATCCGTAAGGGGTACATCTTCATCTAATTTACAGTCAGCTAAAAATCTTGCTGATTCGACATTGGAGGGTAAACATGCCCTCAGCAATATCTGTCCAGTCTTTGTTATTGGGCTCCACAGTATTTCCTAGATCTCTAATGTATTTCTGACTAGCAGCTAGATCTTTCCTAGGATCAGGGAATTCAGACACCATTGTTCTTAATTCCATTCGGGTAAAGGGGCAGTGCATGGCGATGTTTCTGACAGGAGTGATTCCTGAAGTGTCAGTTTTCCCATTTGGCACTGCTATTACCCTAACGGGATTAAGTCTAATAACATCCTTCTGGGTAGATTCTACAATATGTGGTGAAATGGTTTCAGCATAGTGTATGGTGCCGTACTTACCAGATGATACGACCTCACCTGTCCCTCCGCTAGGGGGCTTTGACGCTAATCTTACGGGTTGGGCCGTGCCCACTGTTGTTTCTGCTATGGTGGCTGCTAGAGAGAGTGCCGATATTGTTGTTGGCTCATCCTCTTGATCACACTCCTGGGGAAAGTTTAAAACAGGGTACAGCTTGCACGGGTTAGTATTTGCATCAATAATCTTAGTCACATTATTCTTAACATTTATACAGTTACTAAGTGCATGTTTATCATTCACCAGTGTGCCATTCTCTGTGACCACCTGCTCTCCTGTTATGTATGGTGGCGGTGGCGCCGTGGCTATCAGTTTCTTGATAGGGTTAGATCCAGCCGCCTGAGCCAATCCTCTCTGTATTTCACCCTCCTGCTGCCATAACTGTAAATGGTCATAATGTTTGATTCGTCTCTTTGCAGATTTAATGAGACATATCCTTCTCCTTAGATTTTGCAACACATCTGGGCTAAAACTGCCTACCAGTGGGAACTTTTCCCCATCGTGCACAGTCATTCTTTCCCATTCATCGCACAAAACCTCTGTGTGTGATCCGTATTTCTCACACATTACATACCTTGCCGACCCGATTGGTCGGTTTACTAAGTCAACCCGAACCGAGGTTGATCGCCCCCTACCTGAACAACTGGCCCCCATCCTTGCAGGTATTGCTTTCACTACCTCTGACCTTCAAATCAGGGTCTTCAGCAAACCCTTACAAAACCAAGATGTCCTGGGCAGGCCGGCGGCGAAGTTTACCGAGTACTCCACTCACTCGCCCACGTCGACCAATACGCCCACACACTGCCTTAGCGCTGGCGTACTCAACCTAGGGCCCCTGCGACCTGAACCTCTATTTACTGGAACATGTGGGTGTGATCCGAAGAGCACTTAACCCTTTCCAGTAACTATTGGTTGTTGGATAGTTCCCAAGTGACTAGCGAACTTCCCTTAAAATAAAAAAATATTACACAAATCACGTTAGAATGTACAAATAGCGTTTATGACCCCTCTAACGTACGCAAATGGTACTGGGTCAAGTTACTAACTAATGCACACAATTACGTGCGGTACAATCGTTCTGCACATAAGCAACTAATCTTATGTGCGGAGCGACCAGTGGAATCGAAAATTGTGGCTGCGAATTCCTTCAGCCTGAGTTTAATGGCCTATATGGGTTCCGCACCAACCCTTACTGGTGTTGTGCTACTCTTTATCTATAGCGGACTTCTTAGTCTGCTGTACCTGGACCTCCTGGTCTGTCTGGACCTCCTGGTCTGTGCTACAGTAGACCTCCTGGTCTGCTATACTCTAATGCTCTTTTTTAATGTTTAACAAGGGATGCCTCCCAAGCCACCATGCAGTCATTTACACGTATGTACCTTCACGAGAACTCGATTTCCTTTGGTTCAACCCCAAAAATTAGAAACTTATATATATATGTATACACACTCTTTCACCCCATATACACTTTACTTTCGTTTCTGCGCAGAAATCCCTTTCATTCAGTAACACAGTTCAGTCCAGATGAATTGCAAATTAGAGAAGGATCTATTAGCTTAAAATTTTGGACACTGAAATTGACTTGCGCTATTATCGCGTTACCTCCTTTTCGCCTATTTAAACTAATACTATCGTGTGATTTGTATTATGTGGGCGTACCCAGACGCTCCGTTGCGTAATATACGCTCCGTGCGTCGACCCTTGCGTCGCGTACACTCGTTCTGCCCCTTGTTAGAGACACGTGTACGTAGGCCAGGTATGTCGACAGTAACACAACTAACACGTTTATCAATGTAAATGACCTTTAATTGTAATCATCTACTGAACACCACACAGAACTCCCTTGTATTTTAGGCAAGCCGTGTGCGTGTTTTACAAATTACTTCCTTACGTATTAATATTAACTTTTAACTACCAATAGCAACAAATCTTTCTCAGCACGTTATCAATTGTGAAATGGCAAACAGGAAGGTGATATGTGAAAATACACAAATGAAAAGAGATACAGTTGTGTGTGTGCGTGCGTGTGTACGCAAAACAGAAATAAACAGTTTTAAAAAAAAAACAATAGCGTATTGTTCTTACCTCCGGTTCCGGATCCCACCAGCACTCCTTCAATCTAGCGAAACAGACGCTTATCTAGTCAGCACTACTGTATCCCGATACGAAGGGATACTGCCTTCCCGCCCTTGCTGACAGATAACGTTTGTTTTCGCTAGTGCGGATATGTGGAGGACGGACGAGCCGCCAATTGATAATGCTGATTTAGATTACCTTATAACCTTCACAATAATGGGTAAGAGACACAGTACGCAATTGTCGTATGGGGTACCGTAAGGGTACGTATTTAGCGTAGCATACGCTAGGCCGTGATCGAGACGCACATGCGGCACGCTCGCTCACAGCTTAATGCGTGGTGTCGAGCACGCTATAGGCGAGCGACAACCGTAATGCTACGCTATCAGCGTAGCGGACGCTCGAGACCACGAGGAGATCACGAGCGGCGCTGACGCTCACAAGATGACAATCAGTAAATCTTGAATGTAACACACAGAAAGGATATTCTTATACTGTAAACCTTGTACTGAAACACTGTAGCGATATAACGCTGCTTAACCTGATTAACACTAAAGCTGTTTGAGCGATCGTGACGCTCCTATTACTCACTGCAATGTAATGAACACACAATACCGTGCTAAGGATCCAACACCTTTACTAACAAGCTTTTAGTTATATCGAAAAGGGGTAAACAGTTACAAGTCATACACTACATACTAACATATAAATCTAACAGAATATCTAGACAGAAATATACAATAACGTTACAATCTTAAACTAAACAGAGAGAGAGAGAGAGAAAACAGAGAGAGAGAGAGAATGTGGCCAATACAGACAAAGAGCGATATGATTACGGAGAATTACTTACACACACTGGGAACCATCGCAGCGCAGCCTGGTACCAGCTCCAAATTAATCAATATGAAAACCGTTTGTGGAGAGTGGGGGAGCTGTTCAGGCTGGCTGATCTTATATACACTGAGTACAGTATACTACAAAGGGACCTACAATCTCATTGTTCATTGGACACAGGAATGTCTCCTCGCATCATATCAAAAGGTCATAGGTTAGTTTGAACAGGTGGGCTGTGACTATTTCAAACAGCTCAGGTGGGTGGGAATCTCCGGATTCCCGCCGCATGGATAATGAACTGCAAATATAGAATATGTCCAGAAACTACTAATGGCCATAACTACACGCAGGAGCGATTAATCTTTACCTAACCAACACCGGATTATTGCTATTAAAATACTCTTCGGTTAGGTACCAGACACCACTGTTCAACCTTAATCAGACCCTTTGTACCACGCAAAGAGGGATTCCCAAGTCCGTGAACAAGTCACATTAAACAAACTTACAGTTATTACTAAAGGGAACATTACCTATAAAACATGCTATTTGGTTCTATCAGTAAACGATTGAGTCGCCCGCTAGACGCACACAAAGTCTACCGTAAATGCACATACCACGCGCTCGAGCGCATGGCCGAGGCGCCATGGGCGGCTGCGAGTATCCGCACGCACGGGAGAGAATGTGCACGTGCAACAGGCACGCGCATGAGGTGAATATATGGCAACGTGCAGCGTGATATTTTTCTGACTTTGACAATACACTGATAATGATCACACTGCACTGTATAATGATGCTGAGTATCTATACACTGATAATGATCACACTGCACTGTATAATGATGCTGAGTACCTCTGTACACTGATAATGATCACACTCTACTGTATAATGATGCTGAGTATCTCCATACACTGATAATAATCACACTGCACTGTATAATGATGCTGAGTATCTCCATACACTGATAATGATCACACTGCACTGTATGATGATGCTGAGTATCTCTATACACTGATAATGATCACACTGCACTGTATAATGATGCTGAGTATCTCCATACACTGATAATGATCACACTGCACTGTATAATGATGCTGAGTATCTCCATACACTGATAATGATCACACTGCACTGTATAATGATGCTGGGTACCTATATACACTGATAATGATCACACTGCACTGTATAATGATGCTGAGTATCTCCATACACTGATAATGATCACACTGCACTGTATAATGATGCTGAGTATCTCTATACACTGATAATGATCACGCTGCACTACATAATGATGCCGAGTATCTCTATACACTGATAATTATCACACGGCACTGTATAATGATGCTGAGTATCTCTATACACTGATAATGATCACACTGCACTGTATAATGATGCTGAGTATCTCTATACACTGATAATGATCACACTGCACTATATAATGATGCTGAGTATCTCCATACACTGATAATTATCACACTGCACTGTATAATGATGCTGAGTATCTCCATACACTGATAATGATCACACTGCACTGTATAATGATGCTGAGTACCTCTGTACACTGATAATGATCACACTCTACTGTATAGTGGTGTTGAGTATCTCCATACACTGATAATGAGCATGCTGCACTCTATAATGATGCTGAGTATCTCCATACACTGATAATGATCACACTGCACTGTATAATGATGCTGAGTACCTCTGTACACTGATAATGATCACACTCTACTGTATAGTGGTGTTGAGTATCTCCATACACTGATAATGAGCATGCTGCACTGTATAATGATGCTGAGTATCTCTGTACACTGATAATGATCACGCTGCACTGTATAATGATGCTGAGTATCTCCATACGCTGATAATGATCATATTGCACTGTATAATGATGTTGAGTATTTCTGTACACTGATAATGACCACACTGCATTATCTGACAATGCTGAGTATCTCTCAACACTGATAATGAATAGGCAGTAATGGTAACATGTGCACATTCTTCCTGCTCTGACTCATTGGTGTTATCATTGCCAGGAAATATCTAACTATTCAGGTCAGCAGATTAGCTGATTTGGAGAAACCACATAGTCTTGGTATAATGTGAGCAGTGTCCTGTGTGCCTTCTGCGTGACCTCATTCCAACACAATCTCTGCTGGGAATCCTGTCACACAGTAATGAGTATTATTCTGTACACTCGAAAGACAGATCCAGACATCCCAAACTCTGGTCCTCTCTGTAGCTATATGGAAGTTGTGTCGACCCAACGACCCATACCCCCCTTGTCTGCCTGGTTGGTGGTGCTGTGTCTTCTCCATTACACCATCTTCTGTTACTCCCTTGTGTAACCCAGTTGTAGATCAGACGTTCTCTCCTCAGGCTTCTGTGGAGGAACAGGAAAGAGGTGTCCTGCACATACAGCTTCAGCAACAAAGTGCAGTATGTAAAGTGCAGCAACTACAGGTATTATGTACGACTAGGGGCCAGACCACCTCATATGATGAAACTAAGGGGGTCATTCCGACCTGTTCGCACGCAGCGGTTCATCGCTGTGGTGCGAACGGGTTGGAACTGCGCATGCGTGAGGCTCACAATGCGAGCGCGCGTCACCGGGCAACGATCAGAAGAAAGAAGAAAGTGATCGCTAGCGCGATCGCAAGAAGATTGACAGCGAGGAGGCGCTCCGGGGCGGATACTCACCGTTTTCCGGGCATGGAGATCCGAACGCAGGCGTGTCCAAGCGTTTGGAGGGCGGTTGTCTGACATCAATTTCAGTAAGAGAGAAATCTCTTACTGTCGCTCTCACTGCCCCTCTCATATCTCTTGCTGCCCTTCTCATATCTCTTACTGACGCTCTCACTGCCCCTCTCATATCTCTTGCTGCCCTTCTCATATCTCTTACTGACGCTCTCACTGCCCCTCTCATATCTCTTACTGCTGCTCTCATATCTCTTACTGACGCTCTCACTGCCCCTCTCATATCTCTTACTGCCCCTCTCATATCTCTTACTGTCGCTCTCACTGCCCCTCTCATATCTCTTACTGTCGCTCTCACTGCCCCTCTCATATCTCTTGCTGCCCTTCTCATATCTCTTACTGACGCTCTCACTGCCCCTCTCATATCTCTTACTGCTGCTCTCATATCTCTTACTGACGCTCTCACTGCCCCTCTCATATCTCTTACTGCCCCTCTCATATCTCTTACTGTCGCTCTCACTGCCCCTCTCATATCTCTTACTGTCGCTCTCACTGCCCCTCTCATATCTCTTACTACCCCTCTCATATCTCTTACTGTCGCTCTCACTGCCCCTCTCATATCTCTTACTGCCCCTCTCATATCTCTTACTGCCCCTCTCATATCTCTTACTGTCGCTCTCACTGCCCCTCTCATATCTCTTACTGACGCTCTCACTGCCCCTTTCATATCTCTTGCTGCCCTCAGTAGTTTTTATTTAGCTGGAACGCTTCTGGGTAACCTTTTCTCTACTGTAAAGCCTAGAAGTAGTTATCACAATTTATAATAACACTTTGTGCATGCAATACACATTACCACAAAACATTACAGAATGTATTATCCACCACCAACAATCTTAACGAACTAATAAAAGCAACAAAAGTAATAACATAGATATTGCATTACTAGTGGGGACCCTATGTACTAGTTTATGTCCATTAAATAGTTCATGTTGCAGAACTCAGTCATAATAGCTATAGCTCCTTATTCAGTGATCACAGTTTTGAAAGTTCACAATCTTATATAAAATATGTAGCTCTTGCAGGACTAGACTGACTGAAATACAAAGAGCACTGCCAGTCAGACAGTCTTGCTACCCTGTAACTACTAGAGATGAGCGGGTTCGGTTTCTTTGAATCCGAACCCGCACGAACTTCACTTTTTTTTCCACGGGTCCGAGCGACTCGGATCTTCCCGCCTTGCTCGGTTAACCCGAGCGCGCCCGAACGTCATCATGACGCTGTCGGATTCTCGCGAGGCTCGGATTCTATCGCGAGACTCGGATTCTATATAAGGAGCCGCGCGTCGCCGCCATTTTCACTCGTGCATTGAGATTGATAGGGAGAGGACGTGTCTGGCGTCCTCTCCATTAGAATAGAGATAGATAGATTAGATAGAGAGAGATTGTGCAGAGTCGCAGACAGAGTTAGTTTACCACAGTCAGTGACCAGTGCAGTTGCTAGTTAACTTTTATTTAATATAATATATCCGTTCACTTCTCTCTGCTATATCCGTTCTCTGCCTGAAAAAAAAAACGATACACAGCACAGTCAGTCACACAGTGTGACTCAGTCTGTGTGCACTCAGCTCAGCCCAGTGTGCTGCACAGTCATCAATGTATAAATTAAAAGCTTATAATTAATTGTGGGGGAGACTGGGGAGCACTGCAGGTTGTTAGCAGGAGCCAGGAGTACAATTATATTAATTAACAGTGCACACTTTTGCTGCAGGAGTGGTGACCAGTGCCTGACCACCAGTATAGTATTGTTGTATACTACTAATATCTCTTTAAATATCAACCAGTCTATATTAGCAGCAGACACAGTACAGTGCGGTAGTTCACGGCTGTGGCTACCTCTGTGTCGGCACACGGCAGGCAGTCCGTCCGACCAGAATTGTATTATTTATTATTATATACCTACCACCTAACCGTGGTTTTTTTTTCATTCTTTATACCGTCATAGTGTCATCCTAATTGTTACGAGTATACTACTATCTCTTTATCAACCAGTGTACAGTGCGGTAGTTCACGGCTGTGGCTACCTCTGTGTCGGCACACGGCAGGCAGTCCGTCCGACCAGAATTGTATTATTTATTATTATATACCTACCACCTAACCGTGGTTTTTTTTTCATTCTTTATACCGTCATAGTGTCATCCTAATTGTTACGAGTATACTACTATCTCTTTATCAACCAGTGTACAGTGCGGTAGTTCACGGCTGTGGCTACCTCTGTGTCGGCACACGGCAGGCAGTCCGTCCGACCAGAATTGTATTATTTATTATTATATACCTACCACCTAACCGTGGTTTTTTTTTCATTCTTTATACCGTCATAGTGTCATCCTAATTGTTACGAGTATACTACTATCTCTTTATCAACCAGTGTACAGTGCGGTAGTTCACGGCTGTGGCTACCTCTGTGTCGGCACACGGCAGGCAGTCCGTCCGACCAGAATTGTATTATTTATTATTATATACCTACCACCTAACCGTGGTTTTTTTTTCATTCTTTATACCGTCATAGTGTCATCCTAATTGTTACGAGTATACTACTATCTCTTTATCAACCAGTGTACAGTGCGGTAGTTCACGGCTGTGGCTACCTCTGTGTCGGCACACGGCAGGCAGTCCGTCCGACCAGAATTGTATTATTTATTATTATATACCTACCACCTAACCGTGGTTTTTTTTTCATTCTTTATACCGTCATAGTGTCATCCTAATTGTTACGAGTATACTACTATCTCTTTATCAACCAGTGTACAGTGCGGTAGTTCACGGCTGTGGCTACCTCTGTGTCGGCACACGGCAGGCAGTCCGTCCGACCAGAATTGTATTATTTATTATTATATACCTACCACCTAACCGTGGTTTTTTTTTCATTCTTTATACCGTCATAGTGTCATCCTAATTGTTACGAGTATACTACTATCTCTTTATCAACCAGTGTACAGTGCGGTAGTTCACGGCTGTGGCTACCTCTGTGTCGGCAGTCGGCAGGCAGTCCGTCCATCCATAATTGTATTATTATTATAATATATACCACCTAACCGTGGTTTTTTTTTCATTCTTTATACCGTCATAGTGTCATACTAGTTGTTACGAGTATACTACTATCTCTTTATCAACCAGTGTACAGTGCGGTAGTTCACGGCTGTGGCTACCTCTGTGTCGGCAGTCGGCAGGCAGTCCGTCCATCCATAATTGTATTATTTATTATTATATACCTACCACCTAACCGTGGTTTTTTTTTCATTCTTTATACCGTCATAGTGTCATCCTAATTGTTACGAGTATACTACTATCTCTTTATCAACCAGTGTACAGTGCGGTAGTTCACGGCTGTGGCTACCTCTGTGTCGGCACACGGCAGGCAGTCCGTCCGACCAGAATTGTATTATTTATTATTATATACCTACCACCTAACCGTGGTTTTTTTTTCATTCTTTATACCGTCATAGTGTCATCCTAATTGTTACGAGTATACTACTATCTCTTTATCAACCAGTGTACAGTGCGGTAGTTCACGGCTGTGGCTACCTCTGTGTCGGCACACGGCAGGCAGTCCGTCCGACCAGAATTGTATTATTTATTATTATATACCTACCACCTAACCGTGGTTTTTTTTTCATTCTTTATACCGTCATAGTGTCATCCTAATTGTTACGAGTATACTACTATCTCTTTATCAACCAGTGTACAGTGCGGTAGTTCACGGCTGTGGCTACCTCTGTGTCGGCACACGGCAGGCAGTCCGTCCGACCAGAATTGTATTATTTATTATTATATACCTACCACCTAACCGTGGTTTTTTTTTCATTCTTTATACCGTCATAGTGTCATCCTAATTGTTACGAGTATACTACTATCTCTTTATCAACCAGTGTACAGTGCGGTAGTTCACGGCTGTGGCTACCTCTGTGTCGGCACACGGCAGGCAGTCCGTCCGACCAGAATTGTATTATTTATTATTATATACCTACCACCTAACCGTGGTTTTTTTTTCATTCTTTATACCGTCATAGTGTCATCCTAATTGTTACGAGTATACTACTATCTCTTTATCAACCAGTGTACAGTGCGGTAGTTCACGGCTGTGGCTACCTCTGTGTCGGCACAGAATGTGCAAGCTGAATTGTATTACACATCCAACTAGCAAAAGTCTGCTTAGAAGCAAGAGCACCCAGTTTGTTGGGTGCATACAGGATAACAGCAAGTCAGTTTTCCTGACTCCAGCCGTCCTGGAACCTATATTTTCAGGGCCCTGACCACATCTAGCAACTTGGAGTCCTCCAAGTCCCTAGTAGGCGCAAGACACCACAATAAGCTGGTTCAGGTGAAACACTGACACCACCTTAGGGAGAGAACTGGGGACGAGTCCGCAGCTCTGCCCTGTCCGAATGGACAAACAGATATGGGCTTTTTTGAGAAAAAAACCACCAATTTGACACTCGCCTGGTCCAGGCCAGGTCCAAGAGCATGTTCACTTTTCATGTGAGATGCTTCAAATCCACAGATTTGACTGGTTTTAAACCAATGTGTTTTGAGGAATCCCAGAACTACGTTGAGATCCCACAGTGCCACTGGAGGCACAAAAGGGGGTTGTATATGCAATACTCCCTTGACAAACTTCTGGACTTCAGGAACTGAAGCCAATTCTTTCTGGAAGAAAAATCGACAGGGCCGAAATTTGAACCTTAATGGACCCCAATTTGAGGCCCATAGACACTCCTGTTTGCAGGAAATGCAGGAATCGACCGAGTTGAAATTTCTTCGTGGGGCCTTCCTGGCCTCACACCACGCAACATATTTTCGCCACATGTGGTGATAATGTTGTGCGGTCACCTCCTTTCTGGCTTTGACCAGGGTAGGAATGACCTCTTCCTGAATGCCTTTTCCCTTAGGATCCGGCGTTCCACCGCCATGCCGTCAAACGCAGCTGCGGTAAGTCTTGGAACAGACATGGTACTTGCTGAAACAAGTCCCTTCTTAGCGGCAGAGGCCATAAGTCCTCTGTGAGCATCTCTTGAAGTTCCGGGTACCAAGTCCTTCTTGGCCAATCCGGAGCCATGAGTATAGTTCTTACTCCTCTACGTCTTATAATTCTCAGTACCTTAGGTATGAAAAGCAGAGGATGGAACACATACACCGACTGGTACACCCACGGTGTTACCAGAACGTCCACAGCTATTGCCTGAGGGTCTCTTAACCTGGCGCAATACCTGTCCCGTTTTTTGTTCAGACGGGACGCCATCATGTCCACCTTTGGTAATTCCCAACGGTTTACAATCATGTGGAAAACTTCCCCATGAAGTTCCCACTCTGCCGGGTGGAGGTCGTGCCTACTGGGGAAGTCTGCTTCCCAGTTTCCATTCCCGGAATGAAACACTGCTGACAGTGCTATCACATGATTTTCCGCCCAGCGAAAAGTCCTTGCAGTTTTTGCCACTGCCCTCCTGCTTCTTGTGCCGCCCTGTCTATTTACGTGGGCGACTGCCGTGATGTTTTATCCCACTGGATCAATACCGGCTGACCTTGAAGCAGAGGTCTTGCTAAGCTTAGAGCATTATAAATTTACCCTTAGCTATATTTATGTGGAGAAAAGTCTCCAGACTTGATCACACTCCCTGGAAATTTTTTCCTTGTGTGACTGCTCCCCAGCCTCTCGGGCTGGCCTCCGTGGTCACCAACATCCAAAACTGAATGCCGAATCTGCGGCCCTCTAGAAGATGAGCACTCTGTAACCACCACAGGAGAGACACCCTTGTCCTTGGATATAGGGTTATCCGCTGATGCATCTGAAGATGCGATCCGGACCATTTGTCCAGCAGATCCCACTGAAAAGTTCTTGCATGAAATCTGCCGACTGGAATTGCTTCGAAGGAAGTCACCATTTTTTTACCATGGCCCTTGTGCAATGATGCACTGATTTTAGGAGGTTCCTGACTAGCTCGGATAACTCCCTGGCTTTCTCTTCCGGGAGAAACACCTTTTTCTGGACTGTGTCCAGAATCATCCCTAAGCACAGGAGACTTGTTGTCGGGATCAGCTGCGATTTTGGAATATTTAGAATCCACCCCTGCTGTTGTAACAGTATCCGAGATAGTGCTACTCCGACCTCCAACTGTTCCCTGGACTTTGCCCTTATCAGGAGATCGTCCAAGTAAGGGATAATTAAGACGCCTTTTCTTCGAAGAAGAACCATCATTTCGGCCATTACCTTGGTAAAGACCCGGGGTGCCGTGGACAATCCAAACGGCAGCGTCTGAAACTGATAGTGACAGTTCTGTACCACGAACCTGAGGTACCCTTAGTGATAAGGGCAAATTTGGGACATGGAGGTAAGCATCCCTGATGTCTCGGGACACCAGATAGTCCCCTTCTTCCCGGTTCGTTATCACTGCTCTGAGTGACTCCATCTTGATTTGAACCTTTGTTCAAATTTTTTTAGATTTAGAATAGGTCTCACCTAGCCTTCTGGCTTCAGTACCACAATATAGTGTGGAATAATACCCCTTTTCTTGTTGTAGGAGGGGTAATTTAATTATCACCTGCTGGGAATACAGCTCGTGAATTGTTTCCCATACTGCCTCCTTGTCGGAGGGAGACCTTGGTAACGCAGACTTCAGGAGCCTGCGCAGAAGAAACGTCTCGACATTCCAATCTGTACCCCTGGGATACTACTTGTAGGATCCAGGGGTCCTGTACGGTCTCAGCGTCATGCTGAGAGCTTGTCAGAAGCGGTGGAACGCTTCTGTTCCTGGGAATGGGCTGCCTGCTGCAGTCTTCTTCCCTTTCCTCTATCCCTGGGCAGATATGACTCTTATAGGGACGAAAGGACTGAAGCTGAAAAGACGGTGTCTTTTTCTGCAGAGATGTGACTTAGGGTAAAAACGGTGGATTTTCCAGCAGTTGCCGTGGCCACCAGGTCCGATGGACCGACCCCAAATAACTCCTCTTCCTTTATACGGCAATACACCTTTGTGCCGTTTGGAATCTGCATCACCTGACCACTGTCGTGTCCATAAACATCTTCTGGCAGATATGGACATCGCACTTACTCTTGATGCCAGAGTGCAAATATCCCTCTGTGCATCTCGCATATATAGAAATGCATCCTTTAAATGCTCTATAGTCAATAAAATACTGTCCCTGTCAAGGGTATCAATATTTTTAGTCAGGGAATCCGACCAAGCCACCCCAGCTCTGCACATCCAGGCTGAGGCGATCGCTGGTCGCAGTATAACACCAGTATGTGTGTATATACTTTTTATGATATTTTCCAGCCTCCTGTCAGCTGGCTCCTTGAGGACGGCCCTATCTATAGACGGTACCGCCACTTGTTCTGATAAGCGTGTGAGCGCCTTATCCACCCTAAGGGGTGTTTTCCAACGCGCCCTAACTTCTGGCGGGAAAGGGTATACCGCCCATATTTTCTATCGGGGGGAACCCACGCATCATCACACACTTTATTTAATTTATCTGATTCAGGAAAAACTACGGTAGTTTTTTCACATACCACATAATACCCTCTTTTGTGGTACTTGTAGTATCAGAAATATGTAACACCTCCTTCATTGCCCTTAACGTGTGGCCCTAATAAGGAATACGTTTGTTTATTCACCGTCGACACTGGATTCAGTGTCCCTGTCTGTGTCTGTGTCGACCGACTAAATTAAACGGGCGTTTTAAAACCCCTGACGGTGTTTTTGAGACGTCTGGACCGGTACTAATTGTTTGTCGGCCGTCTCATGTCGTCAACCGACCTTGCCGCGTGTTGACATTATCACGTAATTCCCTAAATAAGCCATCCATTCCGGTGTCGACTCCCTAGAGAGTGACATCACCATTACAGGCAATTGCTCCGCCTCCTCACCAACATCGTCCTCATACATGTCGACACACACGTACCGACACACAGCACACACACAGGGAATGCTCTGATAGAGGACAGGACCTACTAGCCCTTTGGAGAGACAGAGGGAGAGTTTGCCAGCACACACCAAAAACGCTATAATTATATAGGGACAACCTTATATAAGAGTTTTCCCTTATAGCATCTTTTTTATATATTTCTAACGCCAAATTAGTGCCCCCCCCTCTCTGTTTTAACCCTGTTTCTGTAGTGCAGTGCAGGGGAGAGCCTGGGAGCCTTCCCTCCAGCCTTTCTGTGAGGGGAAAATGGCGCTGTGTGCTGAGGAGATAGGCCCCGCCCCTTTTTCGGCGGCCTCGTCTCCCGCTCTTAACGGATTCTGGCAGGGGTTAAATATCTCCATATAGCCCCCGGAGGCTATATGTGAGGTATTTTTAGCCAAAAATAGGTTTTCATTGCCTCCCAGGGCGCCCCCCTTCCAGCGCCCTGCACCCTCAGTGACTGCCGTGTGAAGTGTGCTGAGAGGAAATGGCGCACAGCTGCAGTGCTGTGCGCTACCTTAAGAAGACTGAGGAGTCTTCATGCCGCCGATTCTGGACCTTCTTCTTGTTTCAGCATCTGCAAGGGGGCCGGCGGCGAGGCTCCGGTGACCATCCAGGCTGTACCTGTGATCGTCCCTCTGGAGCTAATGTCCAGTAGCCAAAGAAGCCAATCCATCCTGCACGCAGGTGAGTTCACTTCTTCTCCCCTAAGTCCCTCGTTGCAGTGATCCTGTTGCCAGCAGGACTCACTGTAAAATAAAAAACCTAAGCTAAACTTTTCTAAGCAGCTCTTTAGGAGAGCCACCTAGATTGCACCCTTCTCGGCCGGGCACAAAAATCTAACTGAGGCTTGGAGGAGGGTCATAGGGGGAGGAGCCAGTGCACACCACCTGATCCTAAAGCTTTATTTTTTGTGCCCTGTCTCCTGCGGAGCCGCTATTCCCCATGGTCCTTTCAGGAACCCCAGCATCCACTAGGACGATAGAGAAAGAGTGCTCCCAAAAATAGTTTTTTTGTCCGTCTTTCTTACTTTAAATCTTAGCCGACAGTTTCCCTGTACAGCTGTGTGACAGTGACGTCTATAAATTGCAAGTCGAGAGAGAGGAAGTACTGTATCACTATGCTCCCTGCAATGCTGATGCTCCTTTAACTGCAGATTAACAACTGTAGTCAATTCATGGTGTCCTTGGATAAAACTAGCTGCTGATTGGAATTGCATTTATAAAGTACTCATGCAGCTTTATGTTCCAAAACTATGCTTGCCTGTAGCATTTGAGCTAAGGTACAATGGTGGTCATTCCGAGTTGTTCGCTCGCTGCCGATTTTCGCAGTGCAGCTATTAAGTGAAAAAATGGCAAAAATGCGCATGCGCATGGTACGCAGCGTGCATGCGCTAAGTACTTTCACACAAAACTGTGTAGATATACACACGCTCGAGCGTTTTTTCATCGCTCGAGTGATCGTAGTGTGATTGACAAGAAGTGGGTGTTTCTGGGCGGAAACTGGGCGTTTTCAGGGAGTGTGCTAAAAAATGCAGGCGTGCCAGGTAAAAACGCAGGAGTGGCTGGAGAAACGGGGGAGTGGCTGGCCGAACGCAGGGAGTGTTTGTGACGTCAAACCAGGAACTAAACGGACTGAGGTGATCGCAGTCTAGGAGTAAGTCTGGGGCTACAGGGAAACTGCAGGGAATTATTTAGTAGCAATTCTGCTAATCTTTCGTTCGCTATTCTGCTAAGCTTTGATACACTCCCAGAGGGCGGCGGCCTAGCGTGTGCAATGCTGCTAAAAGCAGCTAGAGAGCGAACAACTCGGAATGAGGGCCTATGTAAGCAGCTGAACTGTCTTTTGTCCCTGAGGAAGCTTGTGATGTGTGGCTAGTGCAGCAGTGTTACCGACCTGTGTTACAAGGGTTAGGTTGGACTCAATTAACCATCATAAGCTGACCTCTGTCTGCAGCTGCAGCAAGACACTGTCTCTGCTCCTCCCACCGTCTGTTACTCCAAAGCAGGGCTACCTCCAGGGCTGTCCTTCAAAAGGGAGGGTAGGCTGCGTGGCCTAGTTTCCAGCTACACAGTCAGTAGAGCCCATCACTGTTCTGCTCTGTCAGATGCCTGTCAGCCAGCACCATCGGAAGCAGTGAGATCCCCACAGAAGGCTGGTATTACTGATTGGTTGCTACAATGATGATCTCCAGTCACGGGAATCGAAACTAGTTTTACATAAGCTGTACAGCACTCCTGTCACAACCAGCAGCTGCCTCTGCTCCAAGTTGCTGCCCTGAGTCCCTCTAAGATGGCTGCTGCCCAACTGCCAACTGTCTCTGAATACGGCTGAAACTGCCACTGCCAAAGCTGTCTCTCTCTCTCTGGGATCAATATGCCTGTTGCTTATTGGTCAGTGTCCCCATGCCAGACACAGCACTCAAGGCACAGGTAACCCTATCCCTGCTGTAAGTTTAATAGTGTCCAGTCTGGGATGCACTCAGCAGGGGAAGGGGCACAAAAGTCACACTACAGCTTGTGGCAGCTATGATGGGGTGCCACATTCTCCACACATGCTGGCTTCACTGGGTGCTTAGTTCCTGATTATACACTGCCACCAATGCATGTTGTGGCCACAGGATGGCTGATGACATACCCCACTGTCACCAATGTATAAGGGGTATAACATACAGGGCATCTTATGCATTTATATCTATATATACTATTACAATAGATCAGGTGCATATATATATATATATACAGTATAGATATAAATAAGGCACTCCACAGTAAATGTACAAGGGGAGAAGGTTCTTTTGGTGGAGTGCCACATACGACCCTGCTAGAATAATGCATGTCCCCACGCATCTGACATTTCCCACATACAATAAAGAAATTGGCCTTTAACATTTTGTTAACAGGATTCTCTCTCTATCTATGGAACAATTCAGGCCTCTTCACTTGAATCGATCTCTATAGTACATATACCGATCTGACTAATTAATCTCTGTACCTTAGAGGTAAGGTGCCTCTAGTACTGCGTTCCGACCTTCTGATGACCGGGGTAGATACCTCCCCCCCAACCTGGGAATGCTCAATACAAGGTTGATCACCACATGCCAAGGATATCTCTTCAATGGGTTCTCGGTCTGACCGTTGTACCGAGTTCAGCGGAACTGCACCACTCATGAATGTCAGACGTTTTACGGGGTCCTGCAATGGAACACCCTCTTGTGTTTCCTGCCCTTCTGTCACAGACAAGTCCTGTTCTTCCTCAGGAATTTGTGCAGTACAGCGCTTGAGTTGATTACGAGACACAGCACTGACTGGTCCCCCTGAGTCTTGGCAAACTTCATAAGTATATCGCTCGCCTTCCAGTACACTGATCACGATGTAAGTGAAAGGTTCCCACATGGTATCCAGTTTGCTCTAGTGATGATTCTGCTTCCTCCAGACCGTATCTCCTACTTTTAGAGGTGCAGGCCAGATATGTGCATTGTAGTCCCTCTCTTGACGCTGGTGAACAATTTCTACTCTCTTTTCTATGATGGCTCGAGCTGTTTTGATACTCCGCTGATGCTCACGGACAGTTTGAAGCTTTTCTGGATGGGTCGATGGGAAATTTAACTCCAAGTCTTGGGGAAGTTTGCCCTGTCAGCTGAACATTGGATAATAAGGTGTAAATCCCGTGGAACAGTGTTCAGTATTATTATACAGGTGAGTGAGCTTGGGCAATAGGGTCAGCCACTTGGCCAGATCGTCCCGTGATAGACTTTTTAACATTCCAATAATAGTTTGATTAGCTCGCTCACATAGTCCGTTCCCCTGTGGATGGTAAGCCATGGTTCTAGTTTTGTGGCAGCCATGGGGGTATATGCAATTGCGGTCGAATTCGCGGCAATTATCGCCGTTTTTTAATTCGACCAAATTCGCCAGGTGAATCCCGGCAGGTGCCTGCCGGGATTCACCATATTCAATGAAAAACGGATTCGCCAGAATCGCGGGCGAAAATCGGCCGATTTGGCGGATTTTGCCGCGATTTTAAAAAACGGGAAAAAACGTGAAAAACCCGAAAAAAAAAAATGGCGTGGGGTCCCCCCTCCAAAGCATAACCAGCCTCGGGCTCTTTGAGCTGGTCCTGGTTCTAAAAATGCAGGGGAAAAATTGGCCAGGGATCCCCCGTATTTTTAAAACCAGCACCGGGCTCTGCGCCTGATGCTGGTGCCAAAAATACGGGGGACAAAAAGAGTAGGGGTCCCCCGTATTTTTAACACCAGCATCGGGCTCCACTAGCTGGACAGATAATGCCACAGCCGGGGGTCACTTTTATGCCGTGCCCTGCGGCCGTGGCATCAAAAATCCAACTAGTCACCCCTGGCCGGGGTACCCTGGGGGAGTGGGGACCCCTTCAATCAAGGGGTCCCCCCCCCCCCAGCCACCCAAGGGCCAGGGGTGAAGCCCGAGGCTGTCCCCCCCCCATCCAATGGGCTGCGGATGGGAGGGCTGATAGCCTTTGTGAAAATTAAAAGATATTGTTTTTTCCATTAGTACTACAAGTCCCAGCAAGCCTCCCCCGCAAGCTGGTACTTGGAGAACCACAAGTACCAGCATGCGGGAGAAAAACGGGCCCGCTGGTACCTGTAGTACTACTGGGGAAAAAATACCCAAATAAAAACAGGACACACACACCTTGATAGTAAAACTTTATTTCATACACCGACACACACATACTTACCTATGTTGACACGCCGACTGCCACGGTCTCCGACGATCCGAGGGTACCTGTGAAAAAATGGTACTCACCTTCCAGCGTCCAGAGGTACATCCAGGTCCAGGGTATAATCCACGTACTTGGTAAAAAAAAAAAAACGAACACGATCCACCGGACTAATGAAAGGGGTCCAATGTTTTCACATTAGACTCCTTTCCCCGAATGCCGGGACATCACGTGACTCCTGTCACTGATGTCCCTTCAGCCAATCAGGAAGCGCTACTTCCGTGGCGCTCACCTGATTGGCTGTGCGCCGTCTGGACTCTGACAGCGCCTCGCAAAGCCGCTCCATTACTTTCAATGGTGGGAACTTTGCGGGTAGCGGTGGGGTCACCCGCCGGTCAGCCGCTGACCGGCGGGTGACCTCACCGCTAGCCGCTAAGTTCCCACCATTGAATATAATGGAGGGAGCTATGCGATGCGCTGTCTGAGTTCAGACAGCGATCAGCCAATCAGGTGAGCGCAACGAAGTTGCGCTTCCTGGTTGGCTTAGAGACCTGTCAGTGACAGCTGTCACTGACAGGTCTCATTCGTGGAAAGGTGTCCCATGTGTCAGCATGGGACCCCTTTCAGTCCGTTATGGAGCGGGTATTTGCGATTTATTTTTTTGCCAAGTACGTGGATTTATCTCTGGACCCTGGTTGAGGTGAGTATATTGAACTTTTCTTTTCAGGTATCCGTGGATTCTACATGGAGAAGAGGACCGATGTCGGCGTGTGAACATAGGTAAGTATGTGTGTGTCGGTAGTGTGTAATAAAGTTTTACTGTCGACGGTGTGTGTGTCCTGTTTTTATTTGGGTATTTTTTTCCCAGTAGTACTACAGGTACCAGCGGGCCCGTTTTTCTCCCGCATGCTGGTACTTGTGGTTCTCCAAGTACCAGCTTGCGGGGGAGGCTTGCTGGGACTTGTAGTACTAATGGAAAAAACAATATCTTTCTATCACAAAAGGCTATCAGCCCTCCCATCCGCAGCCCATTGGATGGGGGGGGACAGCCTCGGGCTTCACCCCTGGCCCTTGGGTGGCTGGGGGGGGGGGGGACCCCTTGATTGAAGGGGTCCCCACTCCCCTAGGGTACCCCGGCCAGGGGTGACTAGTTGGATATTTAATGCCACGGCCGCAGGGCACGGCCTAAAAGTGACCCCCGGCTGTGGCATTATCTGTCCAGCTAGTGGAGCCCGATGCTGGTGTTAAAAATACGGGGGACCCCTAGTCTTTTTGTCCCCCGTATTTTTGGCACCAGCATCAGGCGCAGAGCCCGGTGCTGGTTTTAAAAATACGGGGGATCCCCTGTCAATTTTCCCCCCGCATTTTTAGAACCAGGACCAGCTCAATGAGCCCGAGGCTGGTTATGCTTTGGAGGGGGGACCCCACGCCATTTTTTTTTATGATTTTACCCTTCCAGCATAAAAAAAAAAAAAATAAATAAATAATATTTTAAAAAATATATAAATAATATTTGTGCCTCCCCAAAAAAAAAAAAAAGTACCTAATCCCTTCTAATATAAATAGATCTGCTATTCCCAAAAAAAAAAAACACCAAAAAAAACATGTTTAAATTTTTTTTATTTGTTTTCACCCTCCAAAGTGTGGCGGATTGAAAATGACGAATTTGCTGTCTAAAAGCACTGCTGTCGAATTTCCAAACTTGAATTGAATATGCTTTGGTCGAATTGCAGCACTTGTATCATTGCAGAAAAGTCGAATTTGCAAAAATTCGAATTTCAAAAAGTCGAATTTTGAAAGTCCGTTTTTTGGTCGGAAAGCACTGGATTGCATAGGGGAATTTTTTTTTTTGGTCGAAAATGACCCGAAATTCGACAATTTCGGGAATTCGACCACAATTGCATATACCCCATAGTAAGAGCAAAGTTCATAGAACAGTTGTGACTCGAAGGCAGGGCCTTGGTCGGTGAGAATACAGTCTGGATACCCATATGGTATGACAAAGTGTTTGAGAAACAGTTCGGCTGTGGAATTCGCAGTGAGATCTTTGGCTGGAACCACCACCAGGTACTTACTGTAATGATCGGTCATAGTCAGAGCATATTGATAACAGCTGGTACTGGGCTCAAGTTTGACATGGTCCATAGCAACGATCTGCAATGGATATTGACTCTTAATCGGGTGTAGAGGGTCCTTCTGATAAGATTAGGATGTCTCTTAAGGTTGCATGGCACACAGTCATGGCACCATTCCTCGATGTCATCCCTCATGCCGATCCAGAAATATCTTCTCCTTAATGCTGTTTCCATCTTTTGGGTGCCAAAGTAACCCGATTTATCATGATATGCTTCAAGAAGGAGAGTGGCCCTATCTCTTGGTACTATAACTTGAGTAATAGTCTGATGAGTTCCGGGGTCTATGCTAATGCGCACTAGAAGGCGGTCAGTTGAATGCGGTCATGATGCCTCAACAATTTCACTAGCTCCGGATCCGCTTCGGCTCGTTGGCTTTTGTTCAACTGCCACTGCTGTCGTAGTAAGGCCATAAGTTCTTTCAACACTGGACTTTGCTGCTGGATTCCTGCCCAGTCAATAGTGGAGGCGTCACACTGAAGGCACTCAGAATGCATATTGGTTGACACAGACAAGGGGTCTGAAGTGACAGTCCTCTCCATTCTTGCGGGTTTGAACAATGGAATCTCAACATCTTCATTTACGTCCCTACTTTCCTCACCCACTGTAGTGGGTAGCTGGGACAGGGCATCAGCATACCGTTTGACTTTGCACTTCTATAGGACACAGTGTAACTGAAATTCGCCAGACGGATACCCATCTCTGTTCAAGGGTTCCTAATCGAGCAGTATCTAGATGAGCCAAAGGATTATTATCTGTAATGATGATAAATGGTGTGGCAGCTAGATAGTCTTTACATTTTTCCGTGATGGCCCAGATGAAAGCAAGCCTTCCAGCTTAAAGGTGCTGTAATTTTCACTGTTCTGCTCAGTCCTGCGCAGGCCTCTACTGGCGTATGCAATAACTCTCATGCCTGTTCGGTCGCTGAGACAGCACAGCCCCCAGTCCCCGGTGACTGGTGTCAGTATACACCTGAAAGGGTTTGTCATAATCGGGGGAAAGGCAAGTAAAGGAGCTTCGGTCACTGAAGTCTACAGTTTGTCAAAAGCCTGTTGTTGTTCTTTGCCCCAATTAACAAAAGATGACCCTTTCCTTTCAAGGCCAGATCTGCCCCTTAAGAGTTCATGTAATGGGGCGACCACTTCGGCAAAGCGTTCTATGAAGCATCGGTGGTAGCCAACAAATCCCAGAAAGCTTTGAATGTCTCGGACTGTTCTGGGTACCGGCCATGCTGAACAACTTGGATTTTTTCCGGGTCAGGCATCACTCCTTCGGCGCTGACAACATGACCAAGATACCGTACTTGTGGCTTGAGTAGATGACATTTTGCCGGCTTGAGATTCAGCCCGGATTTGGCTAATAATCTAAACACTTCCTCCAAGTGCTGCAAGTGCTCTTCATAATTTTTTTAAAAGATGATTACATCATCGAGATACAGCAATACCGTTTTGAAATTGTGGTGCCCAAGGCAGTGTTTCATAACCCATTGGAACGTAGCTGGTGCATTACA
This sequence comes from Pseudophryne corroboree, assembly GCF_028390025.1. Classification (NCBI taxonomy): domain Eukaryota; kingdom Metazoa; phylum Chordata; class Amphibia; order Anura; family Myobatrachidae; genus Pseudophryne; species Pseudophryne corroboree. The sequence continues at coordinate 106,093,783 of NC_086449.1, read as the reverse complement.
AATCCTCTCAAATTCAAATAATCCCATTAGGGTCGTGAAATCTGTTTTCTCCCTGTCCTCGGGGGGCCATTTGAATCTGCCAGTATCCACTGGTAAGATCTAACGTGGAGAAGAATGCCACCATCTTCAGGGCTGTCAGGGACTCCGCAATTCGAGGGAGTGGATAGGTGTCTTTGTGTGTCACAGCATTTAATTTGCGATTGTCTACGCAAAAACAAAGACTGCCATCCTTTTTTTGCAATCACCACTGGGGCCACCCAGGGGCTGTGGATTTCACGAATAACTCCAGCTTCCTGAATCTCTGCGATCATGTTTCATACAGGCTGATTTGTGAATTTGTATCTCGGCCCACTGTGAAGTCTCTTCGATTATCTCTGGCAGTTCTCCCGCTGTGACCCCATTTTGGGCCATAGTCACACCATGTCCCACGATGTCCTGAAAGTCTACTTGGCTTACTTTCGCCAATGGGTAATGCTTGAAGAGTCATATGGGGTAATTATGTGGATTCAGTAGGTGCACAGGCACTCTTCCATGTTTTACGGTTGCCAATGTTCTCGCCACAGCAAAGGGTTGTTTGTCCATCATAGTCACAGGAGTCTATCAAGGCCTCATAGTCAAATCCAAGGGGGACAATCTTCGTCTTACACCAGACCACATGCTCGGAGTTGGGCTTTAACAGGACAGGCTGCCGATCTGTGATTCTACCCTTCCTGATCTCCCCCGGCCATTAGTAAATCTCCTCTGCTTCTCTAGCAATCATACCATCTGTTGTAAAGCCTTTCGCTCCCTAGGAGTAGCTGTCCTCATTTCACCATGCAGAGCTCTACCAACTCATCGGGGCAGTTCATCAGGACATTCATGCCCAAGATCACAGGAGGTAGATGTATGTTAGATGTAGTCGTAACTAGACACCCCTGTCTATACAATTTGGCTTTACCAATCACCAAATCCGGTTACCAATAACCTCGATATGCAATCGGCTGTCCGTTGCTGGGCAGTAGATGGAGCCAGGTAACTGGTAGAGTCACAATAGCAGTATCTTCCCAGTGCTGGAGAAACTCTGTGAGTCAAATGGTCGACACTTGAGAGCCAGTGTCCAGAAGTGCTGTAATTTCCACTCCATTGACCTGAATCTTCAGATGTGGACATTCACCAATGTACCTGGGCCACCACTCCTGTGATGATGGACCTATTAATGAGCTTCCTCAGGAGGGTCAGTCCCTTGCCTCGGGTTCTCTCAGTTTAAATTTACATTAGGACAATTTCTCTTTATATGTCCACTCTGATGACAACCTCTGCAAATCAGCCTCCCCTGAGAGTCGAATTGATCGGTCGTCCGTCGGCCCGATTTCCTGGGTACATCCCAGCGAGGGCAACTCCTTTCACTGTGCCCTTGGCGCCATTCCCGGCGTCGGCCTTGATCTTGTCCTCGGCCGAGCTCTTCCAACCTCTGATCCATCCAAGACAGCTTTAGTGTTAGTTCTGTAAGCTTGCTTCCAAGAAGGTTTACAGGATCCGACCCAGTTGGTGTTTGGGCCTGTTGGAGGACTGCTCCTCTCTGTGTCAGGGTTTCAAGCCTCATGCACGGTTTAGTGTCATTGGACCCTTCATCCTCAAGTTTTTCAGATGATGTGTCATCCTCGGCATCATCACTTTGATTCAATCCGAGTATTTTCAAAACGTTTTCCTTAAACTCGCTGAAGGAGCTATTTGGCTGTTACCATTTCCACATCCGCTTCCCCCTGTGCACCTTCTATAAACAGGTTGATTAGAGTCTCAACGGCCTGCCCAAACTCTTGGGCATCGACAGCTTGAACTGTTTTTATGGCCTCCTGCAGCCCAAGAGCAAATTCCCGCAACGGTTCATTGGGTTTCTGTTTCGTGGTGTAAAGGCGACTTTTCAACTCCGCCACCATCTTTGAATCGAATATGCCCGCCAGTTTCTTGAAGATGCACTCTACTGTCTCCTTTTCCTGTCTTCCCAGGCCTTGACCTTGCACAATGCAGTCCCCTTCAATTGTCCCATTAAAATCTCAACTTGCTGTTTCTCACTCAGTGGGTATAAACGAAACATTGAGTGCATTTTATCTTTAAACTCTTTAAAGGTGGTCGTGCCAGAAAAGCGCATGTTTCCAGCATATATAGGTAACCATGAGGCCCCGAAATAATACGGCATGGTGATAGGTGATTCAGAGTTTTTTTCGTCTGTCTTTCTTACTTTAAATCTTAGCCAACAGTTTCCCTGTACAGCTGTGTGACAGTGACGTCTATAAATTGCAAGTCGAGAGAGAGGAAGTACTGTATCACTATGCTCCCTGCAATGCTGATGCTCCTTTAACTGCAGATTAACAACTGTAGTCAATTCATGGTGTCCTTGGATAAAACTTGCTGCTGATTGGAATTGCATTTATAAAGTACTTATGCAGCTTTATGTTCCAAAACTATGCTTGCCTGTAGCATTTGAGCTAAGATACAATGTAAGCAGCTGAACTGTCTTTTGTCCCTGAGGAAGCTTGTGATGTGTGGCTAGTGCAGCAGTGTTACCGACCTGTGTTACAAGGGTTAGGTTTGCCTCAATTAACCAACATAAGCTGACCTCTGTCTGCAGCTGCAGCAAGGCACTGTCTCTGTTCCTTCCACCATCTGTTACTCCAAAGCAGGGCTACCTCCAGGGCTGTCCTTCAAACGAGAAGGTAGGCTGCGTGGCCTAGTTTCCAGCTACAAAGTCAGTAGAGCCCATCACTGTTCTGCTCTGTCAGATGCCTGTCAGCCAGCACCATCGGAAGCAGTGAGATCCCCACAGAAGGCTGGTATTACTGATTGGCTGCTACAATGATGATCTCCGGTCACGGGAATCGAAACTGGTTTTACATAAGCTGTACAGCACTCCTGTCACAACCAGCAGCTGCCTCTGCTCCAAGTTGCTGCTCTGAGTCCTTCTAAGATGGCTGTTGCCCAACTGCCAACTGTCTCTGAAGATGGCTGCCACTGCCAAAGCTGTCTCTCTCTCTCTGGGATCAATACGCCTGTTGCTTATTGGTCAGTGTCCTCATGTAAGTTTAATAGTGTCCAGTCTGGGATGCACTCAGCAGGGGAAGGGGCACAAAAGTCACACTGCAGCTTGTGGCAGCTATGATTGGGTGCCACATTCTCCACACATGCTGGCTTCACTGGGTGCTTAGTCCCTGATTATACACTGCCACCAATGCATGTTGTGGCCACAGGATGGCTGATGACATACCCCACTGTCGCCGATGTATAAGGGGCATAACATACAGGCATCTTATGCATTTATATCTATATATACTATTACAATAGATCAGGTGCATATATATATATATATATATATACACAGTATAAATATAAATAAGGCACTCCACAGTAAATGTACAAGGGGAGAAGGTTCTTTTAATGGGGTGCCACATTCTCATTGCCCCTCTCATATCTGTTACCGCCGTTCTCACTGCCCCTCTCATACCTCTTACCGCCGCTCTCACTGCCCCTCTCATATCTCTTACTGCCGCTCTCACTGCCCTCTCATATCTGTTACTGCTGCTCTCACTACCCTCTCCTATCTCTTACTGCCCCTCTTACTGCCCTCTCATATCTGTTACTGTTGCTCTCACTGCCCTCTCATATCTCTTACTGCCAGAGCCGGCCCTAACCAATATGATGCCCTAGGCAAGATTTTGGTTTGTGCCCCCTAGCACCACCACTAGTTCCGCCTCTGACACTGCACCCCTTTCTCAGCACCATCACCCCTCACCCACAGCAGTCCTCATTTTGCTCCTACCCCTATATTTTAAATAGGAACAGTGTGCACATTCGGCACACAGACCAAAAGGGGTGTGTTCTTTTTGCCGGAAAGGGGCATGGCCACACAATAGTACCCCCAATTCAAATTACGTCACAGTAGTGCAACTTTATTCACATTTTATCATGCGATAGTGCTCCTAATTCACATTACATCACACAGTAGTACCAATTTACCTTATATACGTTACTCCTCACAGTAGTGCCCCTTATGCACATTATATCACACCGAATTGCTCCTTATTCACATTACACCACACAATATTGCTCTTTATTCACATTACACCACACAGTATTGCCCTTTCTATACATTACACCACACAGTAGTGCACTTTCTATACATTACGCCATATATTAGTAATACATTTATACACATAATACCACACAGTAATGCCCCTTACACATATGACACACATTAATAATGTTCTTATAAACATAATGCAACTTACACAATATGCCACCCTCTATTAATGCCCTTATACACATAATGTCCCTTACACATATGCCGCACATTATTAATGCCCTTATACACATAACGACACATAGTAATGACCCTTACACATATGACACACATTACTAATGTTCTTATAAACACTGATAAAGCTAAATATTTATCGTATATAAAACACTTTAAGAGGTCTAAGAACACTGTACGCTATCTACGTAGGAAGTACCGTAAGGGTACGCAAGTTGCGTAGCGATCGCTCAACCGTAGTCGAGACGCTCAAGCGTCACGTTCGCTTACGGCCCAGAGATCACAGGCAGGCACGCTATTGGCTGCCGACTAACGTAATGATTCGCTATAGCGTAGCGGACGCTCGGGACCACGAGGAGATCACCAGCGGTGCAGACGCTCCCAACGTTAAACCTTTATATCTATACCTTTAACTATGAAATACACAGTAAACCTTAGTGTGGTGATAGAGTGTAAGTGCAACCTGGTGTAACCTGATTAACTACAAAGCTGCTTGAGCGTCTCCGACGCTCAGGGAATACTTAACACTATAAGAAATACACAGATACCTGGGCTTAGGGTCCAAAACCTATTATATGTATTATGACTATTATACTTGCAAAAGAATCACAGTACAAAGCATACACTACAATATAACATAGACTAACTAACCAGATAACTACACAGGAAAATACAATACAATACAATACAATACAATCAAGGGAAAAATAAGGGAGAAATAGAAGAGAGAGAGAGAGATGGCTCACCATAACATCAAGACAATATGATTGCGGAGAAACACTTACGCACAAGGGGAAACGCTCGCATGCGCCTCGATATCCAGCTCCCGATTATCAGCAATGAGAACCGTTGAAGAGAGTGAATCTGGATATGGTCGGCCTGCCTATTTATGCCCCACACACAATACAATTCAATGGTCCCTACAATCTCATTGTTCATTGGACACAGGAATTCGGCTTCGCATTATAACAAAAGGTCATAGGTTGATTCATACAGGTGGGCTGTGACTGTTTCCAACTGTTCAGGTGGGTGGGATACTGGGTTTCCCGCCGCATGACTAAGTAAGAACAAATAATAGTAAATGGACATAAACTTCTTATGTCCATAACTATTCGCACGAGCGATTAATCCGCTCCAAACCAACACCGGAATATTGCTATTTAAATACTCTTCCGATGGGTACCAAACACTACTGTATGACCCCTGTTAGACCCTTCGTACAATACAAAGAGGAATCTCTCCGTTCAGGAACATGCTATGTTAACCAAACTTTCAGAATCTATCAAAGGGACCATGATCTATAAAATACCTTATTAGTGAAAATATGTAACGAATGAGTCGCACGCTATGATTACATAAACTCTACCGCAAATGCGCATACCGTGCGCCTGCGGGTACCCGCGACTGTGAGTATGTGCACGTACGGGAGAGCGTACGCATGCGCAGCGCGGACCTGAATGAGGTGCAAATATGGCAGTGTGCATAGAGATATTTTTCTGACTTTGACAGTCCACCCTTTGGCAGTCAATAATAACTGCCACCTTCTAAAACATTTCAAAAGGAGAAAAATATATGTCAGGGGTTAATTCATTTCCATGGTTGGGTAAGGGAGGAGAGAGGAGTAGGTGGGAAGAGGGTATGACCTAGTGAGATAGCAGAAGCATGTGTGTATGAGTCCATGTTTGGGGGGTCATGTATCATCATGCCGTACGTGTTGTAAATCAAGCTTCGAGGTATTGCGAAGTATACATTTGAATTCCTTCTTATCCCGTGGTACGGGTCTGTGGATGGGCTGTCAAACTTTACCGAGCTCTTTTCGGCTTTGGTTGTAACAAAATGGGGGAGCACATTTTAGTTGATGATACATGAATAGGGGAGGTATGTGGTTGCTGATATCTGTGCCTGTATTCCCTATCGACTATGTGTGTTATTACCTGAGGGTTGTAGAGATGAAGATAAAGAACACTTATGGAAAATGCAGTGGTATTCTATGTCAGGTTAATGTACATCTGTCGGTTGAAGTTTTGTTCGGTATCAGTTGAAAGTCGTCTTCTTTGCGCTGTTTTGCCCATTAGGTGCGAGCAAAAAGCTTTATCAATGCCATTAGATTTACAAAAAAAATGTTGGGCTAGCGTAAGTTTAAGAATTCTAGGGAAACTGGGGATCCATGGCAAAGTTCATCAAATGTCCGTATCTACAGTGGTCAAAACTTCTTCTTTGGTCAATCCGTTGTCTGTATAGCGTCTCGTCAACTTCCTTGTCCAAGTGGGTCTTGTTACCTTGGAGAAAACGGAAAAACAGGTGAAAGAAACGGACCGTAGAAATCGCATTTTCATCACATCATTGTTTCTACATTTGGGTCATAAATCAAGTCCAGGTTAATTACAGTTTCCTCACTCCTTAAACTCATTACCCTAGTACGATGATTGCACTTCATTAAAGCCTGACCGCATCTAAATATCAATCCAATCGATATGACAACACCTAAGATACATAGGAGAAACTTCCCAACATCCACTATGACTCCTTGAGCCCAGTCTCCTAAACCAGAAAACCAATTTCGCGGGTTCAACCATGACACCCAACCAGTCAGCTCATTACCTACAGCAGCAAGAGTGAGATTGTGTCTCCTGCGAAATTCCCACTTCAATTGGAGAATATCGTCCATCTTTTGGTCTATGACCTCGACCGGATCCTCGGTGTTATTCGTGATATACGTGCAACACTTCACGCCGTACTGTGTTGCCAATGTAACACAATATCCACCTGTCACTGCTGTGAGGTAATTAAGAACCATTCTATGCTGCACCAGTTCTGTTTTATAAGCTTGAAGTTCCCTTCCAGTATATCTAAACGTGTCATCATACATTTCAGTGATATTATCTAACAAATTTGCGAGCGCAGAAATGTATTTATAATTCAGCACTCCTCTAGCGGTGCGGGTGAAATCTAACGCGATTAAGAATTGAATCCCGGTGGATTCACTTATCAGATCAGAGGCCGGATGCTCTGTCTTCTCTATCAGGTGCCTTTTAACAACGTGCTCGTAATGGGTGTGAGTATAAGGAGCTTGGGCACCACGGTGTATGTCTTTCATTTTGTCATGTGATACAGTCATTACTTCAGGCAATACTTTTCCAATATAACACAATCCTTCAGAGTTTGGGGCAAGCCACTTGTACGCCTTTCTCCCGCATATGAAATATGCATCATCGGGGAGAACATATGGGACGGAGAAGGACATAACCATATTACACACCTTCCATGTGAAATCTCCTGACCCTAATTCTTCCATCTGCTTAGTACACGTATCAGGTTGTACGATATGTGCACAGTATCCTGGTGATACTTCTCCAACTCTCGTAATCCTATTTCCTAAGGTGTACCTATACCAGAAAGATTTTCCTCTACTGGCTATGTGGCGTACAAGCTCTGTATCTGTAGGCATTCTATCTGCTCTATGCGAAAAGGTCATGGTGTGGTTACTCCATGACACTTCCCAATTTCCCGGCTTTCTGGGATTGGAGATGTTGAAACATAATAGGGACCTATCCACGTGGTATTGGTGGAGCTTTAAACTAGGAGGACTGGAGATGTTAAACCTCCTGTCCACCGGTCTCCCACCATTTAACTCAAGTACCTCCCCTACCGTTAAAGGAAATGGTACTAGCCCTGATTTGCTATGACCCTGAGGTACTTGAGAGCATACCCAACAATCTGTTTTATTTAACACATTACCCACTAAGGAGTGATAGTCACTCAATGGATGCCGGTCCATATGGATATTAAAACTGGATTGGCATTTCTTAATACACCCATCCTCAATGACATTATCACAGAGCCTACAGATACAGTTTTCTTCAGCTAATAATCCTTAAAAGAAAAATGTTTACAAATAACATGGCTGCTAGATCGTTTCCGGTACTCGCCTTTGCTTGGTGATTGGGTTGCTATTGGAAATTTACACCTCCATCTTTATCATCAGGACCTTTCTGGATCCTTTCACGACCTCACTGATACTCTCACCGGAACAGACTGCTCTGGTCAACATCATGGTCAACAGGAAAATCCAGATCACAGTCTCTTGGGGCAAGTCCATCTTACAGGAGGAGAAAAGAAGAAATTTGTAATGGGGGTACAGAAAATCAGTTTGAGGGGGAGAGAAACTTGTTACGATAATTAGTTCTCTCGTCTTGTTGTTCTTCTTGTTCTGCTGTCTTCTCAAAGGTGCTGTCTCTCAGTCTTCCAAACGAACATTCTGGTGATGCAATATTCCCTCCAAACCAGCGATCTTTCTGTAAGGAGCAAAAATCTTGCATCACCATTTGTCTAACTGATGGGTGACATACCATCTTTAAACCATGAAAACATGAGTGAGAAGAGAGAGAGAGTCAAAAAAAACAAAAGAGAGAGAGAACACTTCATGTGCATATATATATTACATAACTCAACAACAAACAACAATAGGAACCGAGAAACAAGGCATTTTTATCAAACATTTTTTCAACCTTAAGAAAACATTGTTATTATTATCAGGCTGTCATATCTACGTTTCTAATGGTCTCTTTGAACAGTCCCTCCCCACCAGCACCTGCATTACTCCACTGTTTGTATCTGGCCAGAAATACATTGTGGCGGATAGGTCATGCTGGGGTTTGGTAGACTTCTGCAAGGACCAAGTGGATATGCAATGTGTGAATTCTTACCAATAATCGTCAGAGATGGGGATAGAGAGAGAGAGAAAAACATTTTTCTTCACAAATACATTTACAACGTTTCACCTGGTCATTCCTGTGTCTTCAGTGAATGACCTCCCAATTTATTAACCGTTACCTCAGGCTTACCATCAGTCCTAATGATCACCTTTCCTGCCTATGTGGTCCCTGATTATAATTGTGTGTGTTATAATTTTGCTCATTTCTTGGTCTAGGGGGTCTGACTTTATGTGGGTTATTACAGTTGCTGGCGTAATGCCCTTCTCTTCTACAATGGTAACAAATCCTTGGCTTTCTCCATGTGCTAGGAGCCTGGGGTTCCGGTCGACTTGATGCATCCTCTAGTGCTTGGATGTTCAGTGTCATCAACCGCTCTCCCTGCGCTTCCCTGGTTCTTTGGATATTTCGGTCATGCTCGATAGCGGACTCTCTTAATGCCGCAACCGAGATACCTCTCCAATGAGGTATTGAGGTTTGTACCCTAATTTTTAGTGTGTCTTTTAAGTTGTTCATTAATACGGACACAGCTACCTCTCTGTGGTGTACGTTAGTTTCAATGTCATCTATACCAGTGTACCTAGCCATATTCTGCAGAGCCCGGTGAAAATACTCTTCTGCGGATTCACCTTCTTTTTGTTTTATTGTACAGATTTTATTCCACTTTACTACTGTAGGAAAATATTCTTTCAACTGTAGATTGATTCTTTTTACATTATCTTGGTTATACTCGTTTGTTAGTGGCACTTCCTCATCTAGCTTACAATCAGCGATAAATTTCAATGAATCAACATCGGGGGGTAAACATGCCCTCAAAACTGTCCTCCAATCTTTGTTATTTGGCTCTGCAGTATGTCCTAGCACTCTAATGTATCTTTGACAAGCAACTAAGTCTTTCCTGGGATCAGGAAATTCAGACAGAATTGTTCTTAATTCTGTTCGGGAAAAGGGGCAGTGCATGGCGATGTTCCTGACGGGGGTGACTCCTGAAGAGTCAGTTTTCCCATTTGGTACTGCAATTACCCTGACAGGATTAAGTCCAGTAACGTCATTCTGAATTGATTCTACAATATGAGGTACATTTGTTTGTGCGTAATGTATAATACCATACGTACCTGTGGACACGACCTCACCTGACCCTCCATTAGGGGGTTTGTTTACAGTCTTTACCGATTGGGTCGCGTCCACCTGGATGTCTTGTGTGATGGCTTCTGGAAATGGTGCCGACATCGTTCTGGGCTCACTTTCTTGTTGGTGTTCCTGAGGAAAGTTTAACATGGGGTGCGACTTGCATGGGTTAATAGTTGTACATTCAACAGTATTACAATTATCTTTGTTACATTTATTACACTTATTCTTATCATCTATACTACAGTTGCTAAGAGCGTTTTTATTGTTCACCCTTGTGCTTTTCTCCGCAACCATAATCCCCTCCATTGCCATGTCTCTCCTCTCAAGATGAAAGTTAGGTAAGTAAGTTACATTTCTTTGCATTTCACCGTCCTGTTGCCATAACTGTAAACAATCATAATGCTTGATTCGTCTTTTTTCTGATTTAACGAGACATATCCTTCTCCTTAAATTATGCAACACCTCTGAGTCAAAACTACCTATCCCGGGAAATGGTGTCTTATCCCCCGCAGTCATTCGTGTCCATTCATCACAAAAGGTCTCAGTGTGGGGACCATACCTCCTCCACATTACTAACCGAGCAGACCCTCGGGGTCTGCAAGCCTCTGGAGTCTGAATCCTGACCTCCGACCGTCTCTGTATTGTGCACTTGGCTGCCATTGTGGACCTTTCTAACACAGAAAAACTTCCTAAAATGCACCAAACACAGAACTTCGTTGGAAATCCTTAAAGCTCTTCCACTGAACTTCTTCTGCTCCGGGTATCTCCGGTCCGCCTTCTAGCCGACACGTGTAGCCGTTGCAGGCCCTATCTTTAGAGATTTTCCTGAGAAAATTCCCTTCCTTTTTCTTTACACAAATCACGCTTGCATGTGCTCCCTACAACACGTATGAGGGCAAGATTTACGCATGGATATACGACCTCATATCACGTTGCGTTATTGGTCACACATACAACCGTGCGGTCCAATCGTACCACTTATAGACACTTGTTGCCCATAAATGGTAGGATCATTGGAGTCTCCCTACTGTGCTCCAAAACAGCCAGAGCATAATTTTATCACACTCTGTTGCACGTTTTCACTCAGATCGTGCTCATCATGTTCCACACAGATCACAAAGTTCACAAAGCGGGATTATCACACAGATCACAAAGTCCACAAAGCGGGATTCAATACACTCATACCGTTTTCAACCCACTATCATTCTTATAGTTTTCTGATCAGAAAAATCATTTCCCGTAGTCTGATAGCTCTCCCCAGAGGTATTACAGTAAAGTAAGGTATTTAAACTAAGTTTTGGAAAACTGAAATCAATTTGTGCTATTTATCGCCTTGCGCTATTTACCGCGTTGCGCTATTTATCGCGTTGCGCTATTTATCGCCTGTTAAAATCAACTTGTGGTTTGAGTTACGTGGGCGTACACAGACGCTCCGTTGCGTAATATACGCTGCGTGCGTCGGCCTTTGGATTGTGTACGCAAGTCTTTGTTAGAGACACGTGTACGCAAAGCAAAGATCCACCGTAACACAATTTATACTTTTATCAATGTAGATTGATCCTTGATCATCTACCGCACAACACACTGACTTCGCCTTATCTCCCAGGCAAAAACTGTGTGTTTGTCTATACTTTAACTATATTACCTTTACTCAAACTATTGAAATAGCAGCAAATCTCTCTCAGCACGTTTATCAACTATAAAACTGGCAGACAGGAGAGTGATATACGAAAATACATAAATGAAAAAGAAATGCAGATATATATGTGTGCGTGCGTGCGTACGCAAGACAGAAAAATAAACAGTTTTAAAAGACACTAGCGTTTTGCTCTTACCTCCGGTTCCCGGATTCCTTCAGCACCCTTTACCTAAGCGAAGCAGACGCTTATCCCGTCAGCACTACGAGGGATACAACCTCCCGCCCTTTGCTGATGGATAATGTCTGCTGATATTACCTAGTGCAGATATGTGAAGGACTGGACGGCCCCCAATTGATAAAGCTAAATATTTATCGTATATAAAACACTTTAAGAGGTCTAAGAACACTGTACGCTATCTACGTAGGAAGTACCGTAAGGGTACGCAAGTTGCGTAGCGATCGCTCAACCGTAGTCGAGACGCTCAAGCGTCACGTTCGCTTACGGTCCAGAGATCACAGGCAGGCACGCTATTGGCTGCCGACTAACGTAATGATTCGCTATAGCGTAGCGGACGCTCGGGACCACGAGGAGATCACCAGCGGTGCAGACGCTCCCAACGTTAAACCTTTATATCTATACCTTTAACTATGAAATACACAGTAAACCTTAGTGTGGTGATAGAGTGTAAGTGCAACCTGGTGTAACCTGATTAACTACAAAGCTGCTTGAGCGTCTCCGACGCTCAGGGAATACTTAACACTATAAGAAATACACAGATACCTGGGCTTAGGGTCCAAAACCTATTATATGTATTATGACTATTATACTTGCAAAAGAATCACAGTACAAAGCATACACTACAATATAACATAGACTAACTAACCAGATAACTACACAGGAAAATACAATACAATACAATACAATACAATCAAGGGAAAAATAAGGGAGAAATAGAAGAGAGAGAGAGATGGCTCACAATAACATCAAGACAATATGATTGCGGAGAAACACTTACGCACAAGGGGAAACGATCGCATGCGCCTCGATATCCAGCTCCCGATTATCAGCAATGAGAACCGTTGAAGAGAGTGAATCTGGATATGGTCGGCCTGCCTATTTATGCCCCACACACAATACAATTCAATGGTCCCTACAATCTCATTGTTCATTGGACACAGGAATTCGGCTTCGCATTATAACAAAAGGTCATAGGTTGATTCATACAGGTGGGCTGTGACTGTTTCCAACTGTTCAGGTGGGTGGGATACTGGGTTTCCCGCCGCATGACTAAGTAAGAACAAATAATAGTAAATGGACATAAACTTCTTATGTCCATAACTATTCGCACGAGCGATTAATCCGCTCCAAACCAACACCGGAATATTGCTATTTAAATACTCTTCCGATGGGTACCAAACACTACTGTATGACCCCTGTTAGACCCTTCGTACAATACAAAGAGGAATCTCTCCGTTCAGGAACATGCTATGTTAACCAAACTTTCAGAATCTATCAAAGGGACCATGATCTATAAAATACCTTATTAGTGAAAATATGTAACGAATGAGTCGCACGCTATGATTACATAAACTCTACCGCAAATGCGCATACCGTGCGCCTGCGGGTGCCCGCGACTGTGAGTATGTGCACGTACGGGAGAGCGTACGCATGCGCAGCGCGGACCTGAATGAGGTGCAAATATGGCAGTGTGCATAGAGATATTTTTCTGACTTTGACAACACAATGCACTTTACACATTATGTCAACCTTTATTAATGCAATTATACACATAATGTCCCTTACACATATGCCGCACATTATTAATGCCCTTATACACATAATGACACACATAATGTCCCTTTCACATATATCACACATTATTAATGCCCTTATACACATAAAGACACACATAATGGGGGTAATTCAGAGTTGATTGCAGCAGCAAATTTATTATATTATTATAATTTATTTAGCAGTTGGGCAAAACCAGGTGCACTGCAGGTGTGGCAGATATAACATTTGCAGAGAGAGTTAGATTTGGGTGGGTTATTTTGTTTCTGAGCAGGGTAAATACTGGCTGCTTTAGGGGGCGTGGCCTGGACGGGCATGGAGTAGCACTTGCACTGTGCAGCTCTCCAGCCACTACATCCTGATTTTTTATCCTATACTCCCCCCCCTGGGTCTGATATTGGGGCCATCGCTACATGAGCATCTCCTGCCCCCCCTGGAGTGGGTTTGATCCGGCTGCCGCTGTCTCCCGTGCTCCTGGAGCCCTGTTTGCCTGGCGGGCCCTACTCTGCGCTGGGCCGGTGTGTGAAGCTGCGGCCTTGCGCTCAACGCTAGCAGAAAGTTCGGCTCCTGCTACCCGCCGCCACCCGCTACAGCCTGCCGTGTCCCTGGTGAAGTGGAGTGAGGGGCTTTCATCTGCCGCCCCGTCTGCCTGCTGGAGTGCCCGGGGGGTGACCTGTTTGGGGCTGCCGGGACCACCCTGTACTGCCGCGGACCCGCGCTGCCCGGGGAACCGGAAGTGCGGCTCCCGCGATTTATCACCGCCCGCTGCAGCCGGCTGAGACGCTGACGAGTGGAAGTGGGGAAATACACCAACCGGCTCCTCTAGCTGTCAGCGAGCCTGGAGGGCTCACAGCGTGGCCATCCTGCTCATCCTCTGCTGCCTGCCATTGCGGCCATTTGCTGGATCTCCTGCTGCTGCATACTCCCATTCTGACTGGGACCCAGGTACACGGGACGCGGACCCACTGCTGCGGGGAGGATTATTGTTTGGGGCTTTCATTGAGCTGGCTGGGAGACCGTTGGGCTGCATAAACCCTATCCCCCCTACTCCTGCTATACACCTCTGGCTCGCTGACCTTACCCTCTCCCTAGGTGGCGCAAGCTCCCCTGCTGTGCCTGGAAGTTAGTGCTGGGGGACCGCTCATCTGTACCTCATGGCTTTGATTGAGGGTGATATTGCCTATTCTCCTGCTCCATTAGGCGGACACTTTGCATTATAACCGGAGACTTTGGTCCTGTTGTCTATCTATACATATCTATATACTCTCTCGCGCCCACTGGCCTTTCCATAGGGTGTTGGTGCGGACGCCCTCCTCTTGCCTGTATTTGCTTTGATATACCCTGTTGGCTGGACGGAGCGACATCGTGTTGTCCAAAATGGTGCGAGGCCACCAAAGTAGTGCGGCGGCGGGCGCAATGGATAAGTTTGTCCGTAATCCTGGCCCTCAACAGCAAAGGGGAGAGACTGTTAGATCTGAGGCATCGCCCCCATCTCCTGCGTATAGTTACGCCTCCTCTGATCCTCCGGATGCTGCGCTGCAGAGAGTATTGGATGCGGTGACTGCCAGTGAGACGCGTCTGGCTAATAAAATCGGGCAAGTGCAGTCTGATCTCTCCATTATCCATCAGGACCTTCAGCGGGTGAGAGAGAGAGTGGGAGAGGCTGAGACCCGTATATCCAAAGTTGAGGACTCTGTCGGCCCGCTGGGTCGCCGCACTGATGTTTTCGAATCTCAGATGACAGATGTGCGAAAAAAGCTGACGAATATGGAGGGGCGTCTGCGGCGCAATAATGTCCGCTTCATTGGTCTGCCCGAGAAGTAAGAGGGCTCAGCTCCTGAGGAGTTTCTCGTAAAATGGCTCCGGGATGCCTTTGGATCTGAGGAATTTTCGCCTTACTTCACTGTTGAACGGGCTCATAGAGTTCCGATGCACCAGGGGCTCCACCCCGCACCTTTATTGCTAGGTTCCTCCACTTCCGTGACTGCGACACAGTTTTGAGGCTGGCTCGTACCAAAGGCCCTTTAAAATGGAATGGGTCGCCCATATCAGTTTTCCCAGATTTCGCGGTGGATGTACAAAAAGATAGGGTTCAATTCCTGCCTGTTAAGAGGAGACTCCGTGAACTTGACCTGCCATATGCCATGCTCTTCCCATCTAGACTGCGGGTGGTGGTGGATGGGGAAACAAAGTTTTTCGCAACTCCCCGCAAGGCCATGGTGTGGCTGGACAGACGATTCCCGGCGAGGCGTGCCCTTGCGGATCCTTGACTTTCCAGTGGCAGACTTTCTTTTATATAAGTTATTTAATGCGGGGTGACAAGATGCGGGAATGTTTGATTGATGTTGATGTCTATTTCATCCCCCGCTATTCTGCTCCCGCGGTTTGGATAGGGCATATGGGTGACTTTGACTGCTCTGATATCTCTGTTATGTTTGCTTTTTTTTTTTTTTTTGGGGGGGGGGGGGGGGGGGTGTTTATATATCCGGCTTGATATATCTGGTTCTGTGATATCCATGTATGCTTCACTTTGTGTATTGGATAGACCTATGGGGTGGAACTCTCTGATTTCCCCTCAATTTTTTCAGGGGGGGGCAGTGGTTGGTGGCTTGGAGCTACCTCTTTTTTCACCCGAGAGTCATTATATTCTTTGCCCCGATTAAGGTGTGTTTGCACTAGTCAATGGTGCTACGAAGTTTTGTTTATTTCTATTTTTAGGTATTTGAACTCAGTTTTGGGATCCAAGTATGCTGCATGTTGGGGGTGGTATACAGGGAGGGGGGCGAGGGAAGGTTTTGGGTTGTACTTACTTGTTGTATGGATGTTTGTGTTTTGAATGTATGTGGTTTGCTGCTGTACTACTTACGCAATGGTGTCCGGTAACTGAATTTATGCATGGCAGACTTGGCTGCCCGCGGGGTGTTGCGCTTATTGTACTTCTGACGTCCTATGGCTGGGCTTAAAGTGTTATCGTGGAATGTGAGAGGGCTCAATGATAAAGTTAAGAGGTACCTGGTACTCCGACAAATTAGACATTATGCCGCTGATATTGTCTGTCTTATGGAAACTCACTTGGTGGGTGGTAAGATTTTCTCTTTGAAGCGACCCTGGGTGGGTTGGGCGTACCACTCCATGCACACTTCTGCCTCTCGTGGAATTTCGGTCCTTATAAGGAGGACGTCCCCTTCGTGCTGGAGTCTATGCAAACGGATCCCTGGGGGAGATATGTGTTTTTGAAATGTAGATTATTTTATGTCCCTGTCCTCCTTCTAGCTGTTTATGTGCCCCCTCCTTACTCTCCTGATGTCCTTAAGAAGGCTGCTCGGTTCATGGCCTCATTCCCCGGGATATCTCTTATTTGCCTTGGCGACTTCAATAATGTGCTGGATGCGGCGAAGGACAGGCTCTCTATATCTCCATCTGCTGCGCTTCCTGGGAAATCCACTTTTGCACATGTGGTGTTGGGGTTGGGCCTGGTCGATCCTTGGAGATTGAGACACCCGTCTCTTAAACAACACTCCTGTTTCTCTCACTCTCACTCTTCGTTATCCAGGATTGATCTGGCCCTCCTCTCGAGCGACATGGTTCCCTGGGTCGATAGTATCAGATATGAGACTAGGGGTATATCAGAGCACTCCCCCTTGACCTTTACTTTAGAATTTAACTGCTCTAGGGGCCAAGCCGTATGGAAATTTAATCCATTTTGGCTCGTACACATGGGGGACGGCTCTGATTTGGTGGCTGCATGGCGGGAATTCTTTGTACTAAACAGTGCCGAAAAAGCTATCTCTAATTTGTGGGACACATTCAAGGCCTTTATGAGGGGGAGTTTGATTAAACAGGTGTCTAATTTTAAGTCCTTTTATAGGCGACGGGAGGCTGAGCTGGATGCCCAGAGTGTCGCTGCAGAATTACAGTACTTACAAGATTCTTTGAACAGTTCTAAGCTAGCCTGGTTATCGGCTCAGAGAGAATGGAAAGATTACCTAATGGAAAAGACTCAGCATAGACTCCTTTTCTCCTCCCATACCTTTTACGCTACTGGTGATAGGCCGGGGACATACCTGGCCTCCCTGGCCCGGGGTGATAGACCTACTAGTGTTGTGGTTGAGATTGAGACCCCTGATGGTGTTCCCCTGACACAGACTCCACAAATTGCGTCTGAATTTGTATCCTACTACAGACGCTTGTACGATTCCAAATTAGATTGTTCTTCGTCACAACTGATCGATTATTTAGACAGTGTTTGTTTCCCCACCTTATCCAGTGAGGTTTGCGACCTTCTGGAGGCACCTATTTCGTCTGATGAAATTATGGCCACTGTTAAGGCCTCCCCTAGTGATAAAGCCTCGGGTTTGGATGGCATACCTTCTGAGGTCTATAAGCAGCACTTGGATTTCTTTGTCCCTAACCTACTTGAGTTGTATGGCCAAATCTTTGCACAGGAGTCTCTCCCCCCGTCTATGGCGGAGGCAGTGATTGTAGTTCTCCCTAAGCCTGACAAGGATCTTAGGAAAGTTGAGTCCTATCGCCCTATATCCCTTTTACCCACTGATATTAAAATTTTGGCTAAGGTGCTGGCTGGCAGATTAAATGCAGTTATTTCTCACATAATACACCCGGATGAGACGGGATTTATGCCCAATAAATCGACTTCCATTAACCTTAGACGTCTGTTTACTCACTTACAAATTCCCCGCGAGGATCCCTCCTCCGTAGTAGTAGTTTCGTTGGATGCCGCTAAGGCTTTTGATTCTGTGGAGTGGGATTATTTATGGGAAGTTATGCGTAGGTTTGATATAGGCCCAAACTTTATTAAATACGTTCGATTGATGTATTCCTCTCCTTCGGCGAGGGTGGCGGTAAATGGTTTCGTATCTCACTCTTTTCCTCTATCTAGGGGTACACGACAGGGATGCCCATTGTCCCCTACTCTGTTTGCTATGGCCATTGAACCCCTTGCGTGCCTCCTGAGAGCGGACGTGGGGATCTCTGGATTTAAGATGGGGGCCTGTGAGGACAGGGTGGCCCTATATGCCGACGACATTTTGTTGTTTGTGGATCGCTATGCTGAGTCTATGCCTAGGATTTTGGAAATTATTACTGTGTTCGGGCGATACTCTGGGCTCCTGATTAATTGGGAGAAATCCTTTATTACCCCACTTCGGGGTGAAGTTCCTACCTCCCCGTTAGTAGCTCTCCCATTGCGGTGGGTGGACTCTTTCAAATATCTGGGCATTTGGGTGTCTACTGATCCTCAGAAATTTCCTCCCTAAATATTACTCCACAAATAACGTATCTTCGTAGCCGGGTGAAGGCATGGGGGAAGCTGCCTTTAACGGTCACGGGGAGGGTTAACATGGTAAAAATGGTTTTCCAGCCCAAACTTCTATATGTTTTGCTGCATTCTCCCGTTTATATTCCGCAGAAGATTTTTAAACAAATAAATGGGTTGCTTTCCTCCCTGGCGTGGGCTAGTAAGCGGGCACGTTTGAGACTGGATACCCTGACCAGATCGCGGGAATTGGGGGGTCTGGCTCTCCCCAACTTCCGTTTCTATTACTAAGCGGCGCAACTGACACGTGTCTGGGAGTGGGTTAACGACCTCGATCCCCTGGCTTTGCATTCGCTGATGATGCACCATGACTATCCTGGTGGCTCCCCATTACAGCTACTCCTTTGCAGTAGCGTCAAAATGTCCACACTGCCATTGATTAAACAGTCCATCCTGATATGGAAATTGGTGCACTCTGTGATGCAGGGTCATGGTGTTGATCCTGATACCCCACTGGATAATACTTACGGGTTGCCGGAATTGCGTCAACTTCAGGTCCGGGAGGTTTGGGGTAACTGGGGAGTGTACTCTTTAGGCCATTTATATAGTGATGGGACCCTTAACTCATTCCACCAACTTCAACAGGCGCATAATGTCCCCTCAGGGTTCTTCTTTCGATTCCTTCAGCTGAGACATGCTTTGGCTGCCCAGTTTCCGAATGGCCCTCCAGTCCTCGCTGATTCCCCGGTCAAATTAATGCTGCAGACGCTGGACTCGGGACACCTAGTTTCTAGGATATATGGTCGTATTCTCCAGATGCATCATACTGACCCTCTAACTGCTCTTCGGGGTAGGTGGGAGTCAGATGTGGGTATGTTAACAGATGATGCATGGAATACTGCTATGGGAGCCCATCGGATCTCCACCTCCTCTGTTAGATACCAGCAAATACAATTATATATTCTGCATAGAGTGTATATGACCCCAGTGGTCTCATAGCTCACGGTGCCCTAAGTGTGGAGCCATGGGTGCCGACTTTTGGTATCTGCTTTGGTTGTGCCCTAGCATATCTTTGTTCTGGAAGGCTGTTCTACGTACCATAATTGATACAGGTATTCCCTCTTCCATATTTACGCCTGTGCTGTGTACATTGCTGATTGTGGACGAGGAAGCTTTAGATCCGCCCAGCAGGCGATATGTCATCAATTTATGTGCCCTGGCTAGGGTCTGTATAGCCCGGCTGTGGCTGGCTGGTGAGGCCCCGGCACCCAGGGCTTGGATATCTCTGGTCAACGAAACTATTGCACACGAAAAATTAGTGTTCCTGGCTAGGAAGGTGGAAAGAAAATTGTTTACAATATGGGGCAGGTGGATGGACTCTAGATATTTTAAGGATAAATAAAGTTTAGATTTGTATTTATTTCCTTATTTTTATTCTGGGACGTTTTGGAGGTGGATACCCTCGCGGCCGGCCTTGCTATGCTGTATTTCAATATACTGTGTTTACTCTGCTATGCTTATGCTTATATTGGAAGTGGCTTGTTTGGGTTGTGTTACTCCCAGACGCCGACGCTCTGCGACTGTATGACTTATGAGACACTTCAACCGCTTGATGTACTGTGGACCTTATAAATGTACAGCTGTGTATGTGTTTTTGTGTATGTTTGTAATCTTCAGTTTGTTTTTTGTGTAGGTTGTTACTGCAAAATCAAAACCTCCAATAAAAAACTATTGAATTTAAAAAAAAAAAATACTGGCTGCTTTATTTTTACACTGCAATTTAGATTTCAGTTTGAACACACCCCACCCAAATCTAACTCTCTTAATGTCCCTTACACATATGCCGCACATTATTAATGCCCTTATACACATAAAGACACACAAAATGTCCCTTACACATATGCTGCACATATTAGTGCACTTATACACATAATGACACAAAAATGTATTTATTTATTTATTAACAGTTTCTTATATAGCGCAGCATATTCCGTTGCGCTTTACAATTAGAACAACAGTAATAGAACAAAACTGGGTAAAAACAGACAGACAGAGGTAGGAAGGCCCTGCTCGCAAGCTTACAATCTATAGGGAAATAGGCATAGATACACAAGGATAGATGCTACCTATTGCATAATGGTCCACCAGATTGCTAGGTTCTTAATGGGTTGTATGATGATACCCCACAAAGTTATCCAAGTGTCAGGAGGGTGTGAGACTAAAGAAAGACAAGATATGTGATGTTATGAATATTCTACAGAGGATGTAATTAGATAGGGAAAGACTGAAGGTTATGTCGGTGGGTCTGGAATTTGATAGGCTTGTCTGAAGAGGTGAGTTTTCAGGGAACATTTAAAGGTTTGGAGACTAGAGGCGAGTCTTACTGTGCGTGGGAGGGCATTCCACAGAGTGTGTGAAGCCCGGATAAAGTCCTGTAATTTTGAGTGTGAACAAGTAATGCGTGTGGATGAGAGACGTAGATCTTGTGCAGAGCGGAGAGGTCGGGTAGGGAGATATTTTGAGATGAGTGAAGAGATGTATGTTGGTGCAGTTTGGTTAATAGCCTTGTATGTGAGTAAAAGTATTTTATATTTAATACGGTAGAATACCGGTAACCAATGGAGGGACTGACAGAGCGGATCTGCAGACGATGAACGTCTGGCAAGGAAGATTGGTCTCGCAGCTGCATTCAAAATGGATTGTAGTGGTGAGAGCCTATGTTTGGGAAGACCGGTCAGGAGACTATTACAATAATCAATGCGGGAGATAATGAGAGCATGGATTAGAGTTTTTGCTGTGTCTTGTGTAAGATAAGGGCGTATTTTGGATATGTTTCTTAGATGTATGTAACATGATCTTGAGACAGATTGAATGTGGGTAACAAAGGACAGTTCAGAGTCAAGAATGACACCTAGGCAGCGAGCTTGTGGGGTAGGGGTGATTGCAGAGTTCTCAACAGTAATAGAGATATCAGGTTGGAAACTACTATTGGCCGGTGGAAATATAATTAATTCTGTTTTGGAAATATTAAGTTTGAGGTGGCGAGATGTCATCCAAGATGAAATGGCAGAAAGGCATGCAGTGACACGGCCCAATACAGATGGTGACAAATCAGGGGAGGATAGGTAGATTTGAGTATCATCCGCATACAGAAGGTACTGAAATCCGAAAGAGTTGATTAGTTTGCCAAGAGATGTGGTATAGATAGAGAAAAGCAGAGGACCTAGGACTGAGCCTTGCGGTACTCCAACTGAGAGAGGTAGCGAAGGAGAGGTGGAATCAGAGAAACGAACACTGAAGGAGCGATTAGATAGGTAGGATGAGAACCAAGAAAGGGCTGTGTCCTGAATACCTAGGGATTGTAGTGTTTGTATGAGAAGAGAGTGGTCAACAGTGTCAAAAGCAGCAGAGAGATCAAGGAGAATAAGTAGAGAGAAATGTCCTTTAGATTTAGCAGTGACCAAATCATTCACTACCTTAGTCAGTGCTGTCTCTGTGGAGTGTTGGGCACGAAATCCTGACTGAAGTGGGTCCAGTAGGCTGTGTGAGTTAAGAAAGTGTGTGAGGCGAGTGTAGGCAAGTCTCTCCAGTAGCTTGGAGGGGCATGGGAGCTGAGAGATGGGACGGTAGTTAGAGAGAGCGTTCGGGTCAGAGTTGTGTTTTTTCAGAATGGGAGTAATCACTGCATGCTTGTATAGAGAAGGAAAGATACCAGTAGACAGGGAGAGATTACAGATTTTTGTTAAGGTTGGGATGAGCACAGTAGACAGAGCTTTACTAATTTGTGAGGGTATAGAGTCAAGGGGAGAGGTATTAGAGTAGGCAGATGAAAAGAGTGCAGATACTTCATCTTCATTTGTAGGATCAAAGGAAGAGAAGGTGTTAGAGGGTTCAGGCAGGGAATTGAGCAGGTCACTGGCTGTGGAAGTGCATACCATTTCATTTCGAATCTTGTCAATCTTGTCTTTGAAATAGGAAGCAAGATCTTGCGCACTGACAGTGGCTGGTGGGTTAGGTGAGGGAGGGACAAGAAGTGATTTAAATGTATTAAAAAGTCGCTTGGGGTTAGAGGCTTGAGCAGAGATGAAAGATTGAAAATATGTTTGTTTGGCAGTGTCCAGAGCAGTACGATAAGAGTGGTACACGGTCTTATATGTGAGAAAGTCACTTGAACTACGAGATTTACGCCACTAGCGTTCAACTTTTCACAAAGTGCCCCTTACACATTTGGCACACATTATTAATGCATTTATACACGACACACATAATGCCCCTTACACATATGCCAAACACTATTGCACAACCAGCCCACCCGCACACAGCACCCACACGGCCACTAACACTGTGACCTCTGCCTCAAAAAATGCATCTGATTTGCATTACAATGTGGCTAGGATGCACAAGCAGCTTCTGTTAATTAAAATGATACATAGCATTTCGTATGCAGATACAGCAACAGTCATAAAAACAGAATATAAGCATGTTGCATATCAATTTAATCAGCAGAGGCTGCTTGTGCCCCTAGGCTTACCAGATGCACTATGCATTTTCCTATGCCTAGGGACGGCTCTGCTTACTTCCACTCTCACTGCCCCTCTCATATCTCTCACTGCCCCTCTCATATAGTAACATAGTAATTGAGGTTGAATAGAAGCAAAATGCCCATCGTGTTCAACCTGTATTAAGTTGAGTTGATTATAATATACCCGCTGAAGTAATGTTTTATGACTAGTTAACAACTATACAGTAAATCATGTTACACCCGGATTAACAACGTCAATATTTTAAATGTTATAACCTTGGATATCATTTTCAATCAGAAATTTATCCAATCCTTTTTTTAATGCATTTACAGAGTCCGCCACTACCACCTTCCCTGGCAGGGAATTCCAAATCCTTATTTCCCTAACAGTGAAGAACCCTTTCCTCCTTTGCGTACGGAATTTTCTCTCCTCCAGCCTACGTGCCCTAAACAGTGTTCTTTTAATAAATAATTCATCTGATAACTCTTTGTAATGCCCCTTTACATATTTTAAGATATTAATAATGTCTCCTCTTAGACGCCTCTTTTCCAGTGTACACATTTTCTACCTAGTAAGCCTTTCCTCATAATCCAGTCCCTCTAGTCCTTTAATCAATTTACTGTAGTAGCTCACCTCTGAACCCTTTCGAGTTCACCGATATCTTTTTTATACAGTGATGCCAAAAACTGAACACAATATTCCAGGTGCGGATGTACCAATGATTTGTACAGTGACAGGATTACTGTACATCCTCGTCCCTTGTGTCAATTCCCCGTTTTATGCACGCTAGAACCTTACTTGCCTTCTTTACTACCCCCAAATCTTTTTCCAATACTGTTACCCCTAGACTTTCCCCATTTAATATGTAGGATGCAAGTTTGTTTTTAGTCCCGAAATGCATAACCTTGCATTTTTCTATATTGAACCTCATTCTCCATTTAGACGCCCAGATTTCAAGTTTAGATAAATCATTCTGCAGACTCCACATCTATTTACGAATTAATTACCTTACACAGTTTAGTATCATCTGCAAAGATTGACACTGTGCTTTCCAGGCCTATTTCTAGATCATTGATAAATATGTTGAACAGTAGTGGCCCGAGTACGGACTCTTGTGGTATTCCGCTGACTACTGGGGTCCAGCTTGAGGACTTCCCGTTGACCACTACTCGCTGTACCCTGTTATCCAGCCAGTTACTTATACATGTGCAAACAGTTTTTACTGGGCCAATCTCCTTTAATTTGATCATCAGTCTTCTGTGAGGCACTGTATCGAAGGCTTTTGTAGACTCTAAGTAGACCACATCCACTGCTTTTCCCTGGTCAAGATTATTGCTCACTTCCTCGTAGAAGCTAATTAAGTTAGTTTGGCATGATCTGTCCCTCACAAACCCATGCTGGTTCTTGCTAATAATCATAGCGGTCTGTAGATACTCCTGTATGCTACTGTATCCCTTAGAATTCCTTCCAATATTTTCCCCACTATAGATGTCAAACTAACTGATCTGTAGTTACCTGCATGATTTTTGGATCCCTTTTTAAATAATGGCACTACCTCAGCTATATGCCAATCCTTCGGTACCATGCCTGATCTAATTGAATTATTGAAATTAAGTATAGGGGTCTTGCTAGTTGTGACCTAAGCTCCATAAGAACCCTCGGGTGAAGTCCATCAGGACCAGGTGATTTATTTGCTTAGTCTCTCTCTGACTACTTCTTCACTTAAACAAGTATCTAACCATGATTCATTACTGTCACTATCATTATGCACTACTCCCATCATCAGTTCTTCTCTGGTGAACACTGATGATACATTTTTTTGTTCAGTATTTCCGCTTTTATTTCATCATCATTTATCAATACTCCAAATTCATCTTTTATTGGACCTATGTTCTCCTTTTTTAACCTTTTACTGTTTTTGTATTTAAAAAAACTTTTTAGGATTGGTTTTACTCTCTATAGTTATATGGCCATGGGGGTCAGTTTGTCGGGGGGAGGGGGAAAGAGAGGGGTTTAGGAGCTGCTCAGTAATGTGGCTCCAGGAAGGCAGGTGGGGGGAGGGGAGACTTGGGTTTCAGTTCTTGTTTATTTAAAAGGGGGACGATGGTCTGGCTTTTACACTCCCTTCCTGGCTCCTAGATTTAAATTTTTTTTGTCAAACTCTGGTCTATGGTCATGCAGACTATTCGCGGCAGTAGCGACACTGGACCCATATTTCTCTACTTGATCACATGATCACATCTGAAGGCAGAAACACACCCCAAAAATGGCCATGACATCTTTGCATTTTTTGCCGCCACTCCCTGATACCTCCCACAAATGGTCCTTTCCTGTTTATCATCCTGCGATTAAATCCTCACTGTGAGTGGCATCACAGCGCATGTGCAGCATACTTGCCTACTTTCTGTTGAGATATCGGGGGCGGGCCTGGCTGTTACATCACTAGGCCCCCAAATTACGCAATTTGCAGGGCAGTTGGATGGGGCGGTGCTAAATGATGCAAATTAGCAGAGGTGTCCCTAGGTGTGGTGACACCGGGTGGGAACTCTGCATTATAACACTCCCCCACTCACCCAACCGGAGCCGCGGGTGCCCCCGAAAAGGTGGCGTGGTCTAATTTAAAGGGGGTGTCCTTGTGGATCTCCTCTCTTTCACTCCGGGGCAAGTCCAGCTCCCCGGTGATGCGGGCTGAGGGTGACACCCGGGTGCGGGCCACACTCCCCCCCCCCACGCACCCAGCAAGTGACGCTACTGCAATACCCTTGGACGGCCCACTGGTGCTCTGTAAGTGGGCCGCCGAGGGGCAGTGCAGGGGATCTGCAGTGTTGCGGGACACTTGCCTACCTTTCTGGGAGGCCGGGACTGGCACACAATTTTCGTAAGTATGGCAAGTATAATGTGCAGTTTACCAATAGTCGCTCAGTTGCTTGAACATCGGCATTGGGTATGAATTGGAATAAGCCCACAGTCAAGAACTCTGATCCTTTCTGTCTACCCTTCAGCTGATGTTATCTACTCCTTCCTACAGTACTTCAATATTGTGGACATGCGTAGTTATACAAGACTTAAAGGAAAGATGCGCATTAAGAAAAGGTAAACTTAAAATATGACCCTGCTCACAATAATCTGGAATGATGGAGCATTTAATAGTTTTATTTATGGGTTTTTTTTTACACATTTGATATGTTTCACCGTAAGGGAGGCATTTTGTTCCTGTGCATGCCTGGAGGTAATGTTGTAGCCAACCTGTATAAGATGTAAAATGGATTATGACTGTGAATAATGTTAGAGAGATACCAAGGTTCCATATCATGTTGCTATAGTTAGTAGTGATGAGCGGGTTCGGATCCTCGGAATCCGACCCGCCCGAACTTCACCTTTTTTTTACACGGGTCCGAGCGACTCGGATCCTCCCGCCTTGCTCGGTTAACCCGAGCGCGCCCGAACGTCATCATCCCGCTGTCGGATTGTCGCGAGACTCGGATTCTATATAAGGAGCCGCGCGTCGCCGCCATTTTCACACGTGCATTGAGATTGATAGGGAGAGGACGTGGCTGGCGTCCTCTCCGTTATAGTAGAACACAGAGTGACTTAGTTAGTTATAATTGTGGGGAGGATTGGGGACGGGGAGCAGCTGTTAGGGAGTACAGTGCAGGGTTTTGATTATACCACCAGTGAGTTTAATCCTTTGTTTCTCTGCCTGAAAAAAACGCTCTGACCACCATATCTGTGCTCACTCAGTGTGCTGCACTGCTGCATGATATATCTGTGCTGAGTGCACTGCTCTGCTCACACTGCCTAATTGTGGGGACTTGGGAGCAGTTATAGCAGGAGTACAGTGCACAGTTTTGCTGACAGTGACCACCAGTCCAGTATACGTTTGTCTGCCTGAAAAACACTCCTGTTTTTTTTTCTTTCTTCATACTAGTTTAGCAGTCTGCTGACAGTGTCCACCAGGTCCGTTATACAGTATATTATATATATAAGCAGCAGTACGGTAGGCCACGGCTGTACCTACCTCTGTGTCGTCAGTGCACTCGTCGTCCATAAGTAATATAATACTATACTATCCATCCATCTACATTGTATACCTGTGGTGTTTTTTTTCCCTTCATACTAGTTTAGCAGTCTGCTGACAGTGTCCACCAGGTCCGTTATACAGTATATTATATATATAAGCAGCAGTACGGTAGGCCACGGCTGTACCTACCTCTGTGTCGTCACTCGTCGTCCATAAGTAATATAATACTATACTATCCATCCATCTACATTGTATACCTGTGGTGTTTTTTTTTTTTCTTCATCCTAGTTTAGCAGTCTGCTGACAGTGTCCACCAGGTCCGTTATACAGTATATTATATATATAAGCAGCAGTATGGTATGCCACGGCTGAACCTACCTCTGTGTCGTCACTCGTCGTCCATAAGTAATATAATACTATACTATCCATCCATCTACATTGTATACCTGTGGTGTTTTATTTTTTCTTCATACTAGTTTAGCAGTCTGCTGACAGTGTCCACCAGGTCCGTTATACAGTATATTATATATATAAGCAGCAGTACGGTAGGCCACGGCTGTACCTACCTCTGTGTCGTCACTCGTCGTCCATAAGTAATATAATACTATACTATCCATCCATCTACATTGTATACCTGTGGTGTTTTTTTGTTCTTCATACTAGTTTAGCAGTCTGCTGACAGTGTCCACCAGGTCCGATATACAGTATATTATATATATAAGCAGCAGTACGGTAGGCCACGGCTGTACCTACCTCTGTGTCGTCACTCGTCGTCCATAAGTAATATAATACTATACTATCCATCCATCTACATTGTATACCTGTGGTGTTTTTTTTTTCTTCATCCTAGTTTAGCAGTCTGCTGACAGTGTCAGCCAGGTCCGTTATACAGTATATTATATATATAAGCAGCAGTACGGTAGGCCACGGCTGTACCTACCTCTGTGTCGTCAGTGCACTCGTCGCCCATAAGTAATATAATACTATACTATCCATCCATCTACATTGTATACCTGTGGTGTTTTTTTTTCCTTCATCCTAGTTTAGCAGTCTGCTGACAGTGTCCACCAGGTCCGTTATACAGTATATTATATATATAAGCAGCAGTACGGTAGGCCACGGCTGTACCTACCTCTGTGTCGTCACTCGTCGTCCATAAGTAATATAATACTATACTATCCATCCATCTACATTGTATACCTGTGGTGTTTTTTTTTTCTTCATACTAGTTTAGCAGTCTGCTGACAGTGTCCACCAGGTCCGTTATACAGTATACTATATATATAAACAGCAGTACGGTAGGCCACGGCTGTACCTACCTCTGTGTCGTCACTCGTCGTCCATAAGTAATATAATACTATACTATCCATCCATCTACATTGTATACCTGTGGTGTTTTTTTTTTCTTCATCCTAGTTTAGCAGTCTGCTGACAGTGTCCACCAGGTCCGTTATACAGTATATTATATATATAAGCAGCAGTACGGTAGGCCACGGCTGTACCTACCTCTGTGTCGTCACTCGTCGTCCATAAGTAATATAATACTATACTATCCATCCATCTACATTGTATACCTGTGGTGTGTTTTTTTTCTTCATACTAGTTTAGCAGTCTGCTGACAGTGTCCACCAGGTCCGTTATACAGTATATTATATATATAAGCAGCAGTACGGTAGGCCACGGCTGTACCTACCTCTGTGACGTCACTCGTCGTCCATAAGTAATATAATACTATACTATCCACCCATCTACATTGTATACCTGTGGTGGCTTTTAGTTGTGCGCAAAATATGGAGAACAAAAATGTGGAGGTTAAAAAAATAGGGAAAGATCAAGATCCACTTCCACCTCGTGCTGAAGCTGCTGCCACTAGTCATGGCCGAGACGATGAAATGCCATCAACGTCGTCTGCCAAGGCCGATGCCCAATGTCATAGTACAGAGCATGTAAAATCCAAAACACAAAAGATCAGTAAAAAAATGACCCAAAAATCAAAATTAAAAGCGTCTGAGGAGAAGCGTAAACTTGCCAATATGCCATTTACGACACGGAGTGGCAAGGAACGGCTGAGGCCCTGGCCTATGTTCATGGCTAGTGGTTCAGCTTCACATGAGGATGGAAGCACTCATCCTCTCGCTAGAAAAAAGAAAAGACTTGCGGCAAAAGCACAGCAAAGAACTGTGCGTTCTTCGAAATCCCAAATCCCAAAGGAGAGTCCAATTGTGTTGGTTGCGATGCCTGACCTTCCCAACACTGGATGGGAAGAGCTTGCGCCTTCCACCATTTGCACGCCCCCTGCAAGTGTTGAAAGGAGCACCCGCAGTCCAGTTCCTGATAGTGAAATTGAAGATGTCAGTGTTGAAGTACACCAGGATGAGGATATGGGTGTTGCTGGCGCTGGGGAGGAAATTGACAAGGAGGATTCTGATGGTGAGGTGGTTTGTTTAAGTCAGGCACCCGGGGAGACACCTGTTGTCCGTGGGAGGAATATGGCCATTGACATGCCTGGTGAAAATACCAAAAAAATCAGCTCTTCAGTGTGGAAGTATTTCAACAGAAATGCGGACAACAGGTGTCAAGCCATGTGTTGCCTTTGTCAAGCTGTAATAAGTAGGGGTAAGGACGTTAACCACCTCGGAACATCCTCCCTTATACGTCACCTGCAGCGCATTCATAATAAGTCAGTGACAAGTTCAAAAACTTTGGGCGACAGCGGAAGCAGTCCACTGACCAGTAAATCCCTTCCTCTTGTAACCAAGCTCGCGCAAACCACACCACCAACTCCCTCAGTGTCAATTTCCTCCTTACCCAGGAAAGCCAATAGTCCTGCAGGCCATGTCACTGGCAAGTCTGACGAGTCCTCTCCTGCCTGGGATTCCTCCGATGCATCCTTGAGTGTAATGCCTACTGCTGCTGGCGCTGCTGTTGTTGCTGCTGGGAGTCGATCGTCATCCCAGAGGGGAAGTCGGAAGACCACTTGTACTACTTCCAGTAAGCAATTGACTGTCCAACAGTCCTTTGCGAGGAAGATGAAATATCACAGCAGTCATCCTGTTGCAAAGCGGATAACTGAGGCCTTGACAACTATGTTGGTGTTAGACGTGCGTCCGGTATCCGCCGTTAGTTCACAGGGAACTAGACAATTTCTTGAGGTAGTGTGCCCCCGTTACCAAATACCATCTAGGTTCCACTTCTCTAGGCAGGCGATACCGAGAATGTACACGGACGTCAGAAAAAGACTCACCAGTGTCCTAAAAAATGCAGTTGTACCCAATGTCCACTTAACCACGGACATGTGGACAAGTGGAGCAGGGCAGACTCAGGACTACATGACTGTGACAGCCCACTGGGTAGATGTATTGCCTCCCGCTGCAAGAACAGCAGCGGCGGCACCAGTAGCAGCATCTCGCAAACGCCAACTCGTTCCTAGGCAGGCTACGCTTTGTATCACCGCTTTCCAGAATAGGCACACAGCTGAAAACCTTTTACGGCAACTGATCAAGATCATCGCAGAATGGCTTACCCCAATTGGACTCTCCTGGGGATTTGTGACATCGGACAACGCCAGCAATATTGTGAGTGCATTACATCTGGGCAAATTCCAGCACGTCCCATGTTTTGCATATACCTTGAATTTGGTGGTGCAGAATTATTTAAAAAACGACAGGGGCGTGCAAGAGATGCTGTCGGTGGCCAGAAGAATTGCGGGCAACTTTCGGCGTACAGGCACCGCGTACAGAAGACTGGAGCACCACCAAAAACACCTGAACCTGCCCTGCCATCATCTGAAGCAAGAGGTGGTAACGAGGTGGAATTCAACCCTCTATATGCTTCAGAGGATGGAGGAGCAGCAAAAGGCCATTCAAGCCTATACATCTGGCCACGATATAGGCAAAGGAGGTGGAATGCACCTGTCTCAAGCGCAGTGGAGAATGATTTCAACGTTGTGCAAGGTTCTGCAACCTTTTGAACTTGCCACACGTGAAGTCAGTTCAGACACTGCCAGCCTGAGTCAGGTCATTCCCCTCATCAGGCTTTTGCAGAAGAAGCTGGAGGCATTGAAGGAGGAGCTAAAACAGAGCGATTCCGCTAGGCATTTGGTACTTGTGGATGGAGCCCTTCATTCGCTTAACCAGGATTCACGTGTGGTCAATCTGTTGAAATCAGAGCACTACATTTTGGCCACCGTGCTCGATCCTAGATTTAAAACCTACCTTGGATCTCTCTTTACGGCAGACACAAGTCTGCAGAGGTTTAAAGACCTGCTGGTGACAAAATTGTCAAGTCAAGCGGAATGTGACCCGTCAACATCTCCTCCTTCACATTCTCCCGCAACTGGGGGTGCGAGGAAAAGGCTACGAATTCCGAGCCCACCCGCTGGCGGTGATGCAGGGCAGTCTGGAGCGACTGCTGATGCTGACATCTGGTCCGGACTGAAGGACCTGCCAACGATTACTAACAAGTCGTCTACTGTCACTGCATATGATTCTCTCACCATTGAAAGAATGGTGGAGGATTATATGAGTGACCGCATCCAAGTAGGCACGTCAGACAGTCCGTACGTATACTGGCAGGAAAAAGAGGCAATTTGGAGGCCCTTGCACAAACTGGCTTTATTCTACCTAAGTTGCCCTCCCTCCAGTGTGTACTCCGAAAGAGTGTTTAGTGCCGCCGCTCACCTTGTCAGCAATCGGCGTACGAGGTTACTTCCAGAAAATGTGGAGAAGATGATGTTCATTAAAATGAATTATAATCAATTCCTCCGTGGAGACATTCACCAGCAGCAATTGCCTCCAGAAAGTACACGGGGACCTGAGATGGTGGATTCCAATGGGGACGAATTAATAATCTGTGAGGAGGGGGATGTACACAGTGAAAGGGGTGATGAATCGGACGATGATGATGAGGTGGACATCTTGCCTCCGTAGAGCCAGTTTGTGCAAGGAGAGATTGATTGCTTCTTTTTTGGTGGGGGCCCAAACCAACCAGTCATTTCAGTCACAGTCGTGTGGCAGACCCTGTCGCTGAAATGATGGGTTCGTTAAAGTGTGCATGTCCTGTTTTTACAACATAAGGATGGGTGGGAGGGCCCAAGGACAATTCCATCTTGCACCTCTTTTTTCTTTCATTTTTCTTTGCGTCATGTGCTGTTTGGGGAGTATTTTTTTGAAGGGCCATCCTGCGTGACACTGCAGTGCCACTCCTAGATGGGCCAGGTGTTTGTGTCGGCCACTAGGGTCGCTTAGCTTAGTCACACAGCTACCTCATTGCGCCTCTTTTTTTCTTTGCGTCATGTGCTGTTTGGGGAGTATTTTTTTGAAGGGCCATCCTGCGTGACACTGCAGTGACACTCCTAGATGGGCCAGGTGTTTGTGTCGGCCACTAGGGTCGCTTAGCTTAGTCACACAGCTACCTCATTGCGCCTCTTTTTTTCTTTGCGTCATGTGCTGTTTGGGGAGTATTTTTTTGAAGGGCCATCCTGCGTGACACTGCAGTGCCACTCCTAGATGGGCCAGGTGTTTGTGTCGGCCACTAGGGTCGCTTAGCTTAGTCACACAGCTACCTCATTGCGCCTCTTTTTTTCTTTGCGTCATGTGCTGTTTGGGGAGTATTTTTTTGAAGGGCCATCCTGCGTGACACTGCAGTGCCACTCCTAGATGGGCCAGGTGTTTGTGTCGGCCACTAGGGTCGCTTAGCTTAGTCACACAGCTACCTCATTGCGCCTCTTTTTTCTTTGCGTCATGTGCTGTTTGGGGAGTATTTTTTTGAAGGGCCATCCTGCGTGACACTGCAGTGCCACTCCTAGATGGGCCAGGTGTTTGTGTCGGCCACTAGGGTCGCTTAGCTTAGCCATCCAGCGACCTTGGTGCAAATTTTAGGACTAAAAATAATATTGTGAGGTGTGAGGTGTTCAGAATAGACTGAAAATTAGTGGAAATTATGGTTATTGAGGTTAATAATACTATGGGATCAAAAGGACCCCCAAATTCTATGATTTAAGCTGTTTTTTAGGGTTTTTTGAAAAAAAACACCCGAATCCAAAACACACCCGAATCCGACGAAAAAAAATTCGGTGAGGTTTTGCCAAAACGCGTCCGAACCCAAAACACGGCCACGGAACCGAACCCAAAACCAAAACACAAAAACCGAAAAATTTCAGGTGCACATCACTAATAGTTAGTGTCCCTTTTATTCTAGCAAAACATTTAATCACTGTTAGCACTAATTCTAAGTGCAGCACATTAGACACATTTGCATAACTGAGATATAAATTTGTCCCCTGTATAATAAACTATAAACCAGTTCCTTATATATACAAACTATCTATCTATCTATCTATCTATCTATCTATCTATCTATCTATCTATCTATCTATCTATCTATCTATCTATCTATCCATGCTTTCCTGTTTTTTTTTCTAAATATACAGTATACACAGTAATGTTACTTTGTCTGAGCGGAGAACCTGCTTCATGTTCACTGGGTGATATAATTTGGTAATCAAATATAGGAAAATTATAACCCTGGCTAGATGGCTACATGCACAGTCAGTCCACCGTACATCAGCAGTACTATAATAAAATGTACACGGCAGGAGCTGACACCATTTACATGTCAGTGTTCCAACGTTAGTAGGATTTAAACACGGAACAAACTGATAAATAATCTTTACTGTCTTTATATGTGTCACAAACATACTGTATGTGCACCCAGTGGCAAACGCAGGATTTCTAGAGGGGGGTTTCCAAATGCAGTACACATTCTCCCACTCTGCGGAACATTGGAGCAGGATTCTGAGGGGCGTGGTAGAAGAACCTAGTAACGACTCTGGACATTAATGTAACCATTGGTCTTTGTATACACTGGATACTGTATGGAATACAGAATTAATATTTAATATATTGTGTATAGTATATGCTTTATCAAACATGTTTAAATCATATGAATAAGATAAGTGGTCAGGAAAAGGTTAAACATACCATAATAAATAGATAAACACAAACATAAAAGAACCAGTACTGCACTTTCTAAGCACACATTCTCCCACCTCATGGTAAGGCTCCTGTCTCTTCTTCCTAGCAGCTATTCTCTGGTCCAGTGCACTGAGTGAGGACTCAGATCCACACACACAGCAAACTTGGTAGAAGTTGCTACCACTGGACATGTGCATCAGCCCTGCTCTTTCCCTTAAACTGCATGATGTGGCGACAGTTCTAGTATTCGTATTACAGTATATACCATTGCTATTGTTTTCATAATTCGAGCCACTTGCCAAGAGGAGGGGGGTTTCTGGGCAACCAGAAACCCCCCATGCGTTTGCCTATGGCACCTATGACTTGGATGTTACAGTAAGGGGTCATACAGCACCCATTCACCTATCACCTGTTTTCACATTACTTTAGTATAAAAATATAGATAAATATGCCCCATAGTATGAAACGTCATGAGATGGTAGACACCAGCAACTGAGGTCCAAGACTAATTATTTGTGTTACTGTCAAAGGTAGGGCTGCCACCTCATGCATCATCAATTCCTGACGTGACGTCCGTCCCCTATGTGTGCACCGCCGGCGGCGGCGCCGCCAGCAGTCCCTCTGCAAGCACTGGTTTGTGGGCTGGAGGTGGAGGCGGAGCTCTCCGTGGTAAGACCGATAGGTCTGTGTGTTGCCGGCTGCACCTGCGCTCTGCTCCCAGGGTCCCCTTATTCCGTGAGAATCCTGGAATCCGGGTAATGGGAAAAGCCTCCTGGAGGGTTGCCACCAAATCCTGGAGGGTTGCCACCAAATCCTGGAGAATCCCGGGATAGGTGGCAACCCTAGTCACAGGCAGTCTGATCCCAGAGCTAATGATTTAGATCAGGGGTGTCCAACCTTTCACCTTCCCTGGGCCACATTAGAAGATGAAAATTTGGTTTGGGCCGCACATAAAATAAAATAACAGTAACGATACCTGATCATCCAACAAAACCATAGAAAACATAGTTAACATATTAAACTTACTTGGAAATGAAGTTAGTGAGATGTTTGACATTGTTTCTCAGCCACCAATGCATCCCCCACACGCACACTGTAGTCCTCTTCCTCTCCTCCTTCTCTCCCTCCACACTGTGCTTCTTCAAGGGCCCACAAATTTCTCCCGCTGGGCTGAGCTCTGTGCTGCTGTCACGTGTGCCACTATGCAGTAGAGGAGGGCTACACTGTGACTGACAGCAGACCCCAAACCCCCCCATCCCGGACACATTGTACTGCAGTGGCACCTGACTTCATCCTCGTTACCCCCTCCCCCCGAACCAATCTGTACTGTGGAGTTTAAACACCGCCGGCCTCGTTTTACTGCTGCAGCGCTGGACATCAAGTCCATCCCAGCTCCCAAGAAACCCCCCGGACACTGTATTGCGGCGTGGCACTGGACTTCAGACCAGACCCTCCCTTCCCCCGACACTGTACAGCGGTTCAGACCTCCTCTCTCCCCCTTCCCGTCACACTGTACAGCGGTTCAGACCTCCTCTCCCCCCCCCCCCCGTGACACTGTACAGCGGCGTGGGCCGCGGCCACGGACTTCAGATCCCGATTCCCACCCCGGACACTGTACAGCGGCGCGGCCACGGACTTCAGACACCCCCCCCCCGGCTCACTTACGAGTTCTTGTAGAACCAATTTCTCCGCTGGGCTCCTCTACTCTCGTGCTGCTCAGTCACGTGTGCCGCTATGCAGCAGAGGAGGGCTACACTGTGATTGACAGCGGAGAGGGCGTGAGCTGGTGCTGGTCCCAGCGGCAGCAATCCAATCAGGATGTGCTGACAACTTGCTGGGGCCGGATCAGCCTCACATGTGGTGTCCGTACTCTGCAAAAAAAAATAAAAAAAATGGATAGGGCGGGTGAAGCGCGCTGGCGTCATCGTTGTGACGTGCCCCGGCCGCATTCCTGCCTCAAGCACCGGCAGTGTAACTTGAAACTTTAGTTTAGAATTTCTTAAAAAATAAAATATTGCACTGGGCCGCATTACTAGCCGACCTGGGCCGCATGCGGCCCGCGGGCCGCGGGTTGGACAAGCCTGATTTAGATTATGGGACAGCTTAGAGCTATAGGGTAACCAGGACCTATAATTACAGTAGCTGCCGGGCACTGCTGAAAGTTTTTGGATATAATAACACAAGGGCCCGTTGTCAGTCCGGTGGGGTAATGATCTTGTTGCCACATGTGTGCAGGTATCTGCTGATCAGAATACCTGTTACCCCAGTGCATTTCTGGCTTGCCATATTTGTGGCTAGCTTAATGGAAAAGACCCACCTAATAGGCCTATCTTCATTCACAGGAGAAGGACAGAACCAGCTGTACATAATGCCCATGATGCCACAATGCCATAACAAGTCACTCATTGTAGCGTTCATTCAACTAGATAAGAAGATCACACATAAAGTCAAAGTTTTACATATATTCTATATTTTTATTATATTAAGTATTGAGTATTTCTTATATACTATACATATGTATATATATATATATATATATATATATACAGTATATATATATATATACAGTGTATATATATGTGTGTATATATATATATATATATATATATATAATTTTGAACTTTTCATTTAAGAACTTCCTTAAATAGACACCTCTTTAAATCTAAAATATTATACTTTCATTGCAACGGACAGCTAGTTTAGGGTTATGTTGGTCTTTCTCAGTTTCGATTTCTCTTCTTTTGGCTACAAAAAGAGGAAGTTGTGTCAGTATTTATCAGAGATTTGTCTCTTAGACGCAGAGAACACAAGTTTAAGCTCTAGTCCGTTAGTTCACATTTCCTGTAGTCTCATTTTTTTCTCTAGTATAGTACACCTGGTGCACATGTTCTGTATACAAATAAGGATGTACCATTAAAAAGTAACTATATCCCACTTTTGTAAACTGCTGAATAATGGGGACATTATACAAATAATCTATTAAACAATTGTTAATGAGAAGATTTGTTTTAAAGGTTATGAGGGATATGAGGTGAACATTTGCTTGGATTGGGTAATTTCATTATCTATCTATCTATCTATCTATCTATCTATCTATCTATCTATCTATCTATCTATCTATCTATCTATCTATCTAGCTATCTATCTACTGTATCTATCCATTAACAGTTATTTGTACAGCACATGTATTCTGCAATATCTAGCTTTTAAGGATGTGTTGTTATTATTTTTATTATTACATTTTATTTATAAGGCACCACAAGTGTTTCGCAGCACCGTACAAAGGACAGTACAGGGAGACAAAACTTAGCGTTACAGTAAATAAATAACAAAAATAGAGTACAGGTAACAGAGCACCACACATTCTCAAGACATAATACAGCTAAGATGTAAGTAGCAAGGGAGTAATCATCGTACTACTAAGAGCTGGTGGCCATAGATAGAGATGAGTCTTTACCAGCAGGAGAAAAGCAGGTAAAGATGGTCGCTGAGTAGGAGAGAGCTGCGAGTGAAATGTGTCGAGAAGAGGGCTTTGACAATAAGCGGAAAGAGGGCCCTGCTCTGGGAAGCTAACAATCTAGTGGGAAGGGGCGACAGACAGATGACATGAGGTGCAAGCAGGTGGGAGGTAGTCTGATGGCAGGATGTAAACAAAGCAGAGATGTTCAGGGCATGAGACAGGGGGATGGAGGAGCAGCCTCAGGACTAGGTTATGTATTGGAGGGGTACGCTTTGATGAATAGGTGGGTTTTTAGTGCCCGTTTGAAGCTTTGCAAGGTCAGGTAGAGTCTAATGGAGCGAGGGAGCGCGTTCCACTGAAGGGATGCAGCACGGGCAAAATCATGAACTCGAACATGGTAAGCAGTGACCAGGGCAGAGTAGAGGCAACGATCAGTGGCCGACCATAGGAGGCGGGAGGGAGTAT
Organism: Pseudophryne corroboree; assembly: GCF_028390025.1. Lineage (NCBI taxonomy): Eukaryota > Metazoa > Chordata > Amphibia > Anura > Myobatrachidae > Pseudophryne > Pseudophryne corroboree. Next base: position 106,055,503 of record NC_086449.1, on the reverse strand, counting down.
GAAGGGAGAGGAGGTTGGAGATGTAGGGAGCAGTGGAATTAGAGAGGGCCTTGTATGTGAGGGTGAGGAGTTTGAAGAGGATTCTGTAGGGGAATGGGAGCCACTGCAGATTTTGTCGAAGGGGAGTGGCAGATGTGGAGCAGCGGGAGAGGAAGATAAGCCTAGCTGCAGAGTTGAGGACAGATTGCAGGGGAGCAAGTGAGGCCAGTGAGGAGAACATTGCAGTAGTTGAGTCGTGAGATGACCAGTGAGTGGATGATAAGTTTAGTGCAACGGTGGCCATGGGCAGGGGCGCTTTAAGAGAGGAGGAGGCCCGGATGCAGCCTCCTCCATTCGGGCCCCCTCCTCTCTGCCGGCAGCGCTGAGAATCTGAGCACTAGAGCGCTCAGACTCTACTGCGCATGCACAGATCTCCAGGAAAAAGGCGCGGTGGCCATTTTCCCAGTGATTTTTGTACTGCGCATGCACAGAACTCCATGAAAATGTCCGCTGCGCCATTTTCACTGTGTTTTAACACCACCGCGGATGTCGGCGCATCACCCAGGAGGGGGGGTGACTATTTAGAAAATGGGTGCAGCGAGTGCGGTGGGGGCCCCCTCTGGGCTCAGGGGCCCGTGTGCACCGCACGCATTTTAGATACGGCAGTGGCCATGGGCTCTATTCCCACTCTATTGGTGTCGTGTAGGGGGAGGTAATGTGACCGGCGATCTCCTGACCACCGATCACATAACTACATCCTGCCATTAATATGAGTCCCTGCTGCAGTGGAACTTATTATCTAAATTCCCTATTACATGGGCATACACACTAGGGGTAATTGTTTTGTGAGAAGCCAATTTACCTACGGTAGGGTTATAGGTCCCATTTATCAACGAGTTTTAGCTATTTAAAACTCAATACATATGATAAATGGTGCCCCAGCCAATCAGCTTCCAACTGTCATTTTCAAATATATGACAGTTAGGAGCTGATTGGCTGGGGCACCATTTATCATATGCAACAAGTTTTAAATAGCTAAAACTTATTGATAAACGAGCCTCTATGTTTTTAGATTGTGGTACTAAACCGGGCTACCAGTACAATAAAGAGTGTCTGCAGGCAACAGGGAAGCATGTTGGGAAGGTTCCTTGCAAGTTTTGGGCTGTATTTCAGAAAATGGAGTTGGGGATTTGATCAAGATTAATGGTGTCCTCAATGCTAAGCTATACAGGCAGGTACTTATCCATCATAAGGGAATTATTAATTTGATTTAGATTTCTCTTCTGTTCATTCACTTTGAATTGTGTTACAGTAATTGATAAAAATAAACTATCAACACTTATATTTTTGGAAACATTCTCAATTTGCTAATTTTTCCCCACATCTGCCTAAAGCTATCTATCTGGTGAAAATTAAAAAATTTTCTAAATGTTACTACATAATGTAAAAGTGCATGGAATACAGTTCATTTTCAATTGGTTTTGAATATGATTTCGTCCAGATGGTGGCCTTTATTCACTGTACACATTTGTAGTCGATATCTGAAGTTTGGCATCACTTGGTGGGTCAATTCCAGCGTTATCAATGTAAGTTCTTGATGAAGCTCACTTTCATTTGTCTGGCTACGTTAACTAGTAGACATTTCATTACTGGGTGGAAAACAATCCTCATCCGCTTCATGAAATGCCTCTACACAGCCAAACGCGGCCATCTGAGAGCTGAGGTCTACAAGCATCCACCGAGAACCATTAATGAACTGAAGGCTGCTATACACCAAGAAAATAGGATTTTGGTTACTTACCGGTAAATCCTTTTCTGCTGCGGGGTACACTGGGCTCCACAAGTCTGGACAATGGGGTGTAGAGTAGGATCTTGATCCGAGGCACCAACAGGCTCAAAGCTTTGACCTTCTTCCCAAGATGCATAGCGCCGCCTCCTATATCACCCTGCCTCCCAGCACAGGAGCTCAGTTTGTCAGTTGGTGCTGCAGTAGGCAGGCACTTAACAGAGGGGCTGCTCCAAGCAGCCCTGAGAGAAGCTTTTTATGAGGTAAAAAGTGAAGACTTCAAGGGCAGCAGCGGTGGTAAATGTCTTGTGACATTCACTGCTGCAGCTCCAGCTCTCCCCAGAGGCGCTGTACACTCCCGAGCCTTGGTTGCCGGGTACCTACAGCGGAGGCTCCGGTTTTCTTCATGTTAGATACACACGGATGGGGCTCTCCAGGATCGCGTGGCCGCGCTTCGGGAGGTGGTAAGTGGGTCCCGCTTGCGGGACCCGGTCTTTATCGCGATCCGGCGCGGTCAGTGGGAGGCGGGCCAGGCGGTGGACACTGTGGATACAGGCGATCCCACTAGATCTCCAGGGCATGGGCGCAGGTCAGGTTTTCTCTTAAAACCGATTTTAATATCGCCCACAGTACCCGGTGGTTTTGCCAGCAAGGGGGATAAGGCTTAGACCTGAAGCCCCTCCCCCAGCCCCAGGGCGCCATTTCCAGCAAGTGTTCCCGCCCTGGAGCTGCATCTCTGTCTTTTCCTCACTCCCTGTCAGTGTCTGCGGCGCCATTACTCCTCAGCTCATTGTTCCTGGGACTGCTTGGGCAAATCCTCCTATGTAAAGCCGCCTGGTTGTCAGCCTTTACATGACACTTAAGTATTCTACCTGCCTTTTTAGTCAGTGTTAGTAAGAGAGAGTGCATTTAGTCAGGGGTTTATAGTACAATTACCCTGTGATATAAATCCAGTTTCTTACTGTGTAGTGTTATATCTATTGACTATATAGCTGTGTAAGCTAGTCCAGTGCAGTATTATTGTCTGTAATAACCTCTGCATTGTACAAACTGTGACTATTTGTGTGTACATTGATAGCTGAGTGGTGTCCATCTCGTGTCTTTCACTCAACTTGCTATGCCTATATTCTATAACCTGAGGGGGCTTGGTGCGTCAGGTGTTATTTAATATAGGATTTTCACAAAGATATACTGTATTACGTATTTTTCTCTGTGATTTAGTCACCATATCTCTCCTTTATCTCTGCTGGTGCTGACTACACTGCGCAGGGGTTTGGGTTTAGGGATATAGTGCTGCTAATAATTGTACTGTGTTACCTCATACTGCAAGTTATATCATGTCTGCTTCTGAGGGTAACGGTACTGGGGCGGAACACACTGTCGGTGTTGCTGAAGCCACAGGCACATATGGGGAGAATATAGCAGCTGTGGGCTCTGGTTCTGGGGGCTCCTTGCCCCCCAGTGGGACTGTGGCAACGGAGGAACATACTGACCCTCCGTGGGCCGCTTTTTCCATGCTTCTGCATACGCTAGTTCATAAACTAACACCCCCTATGGGACACCCAATGCCGGTACAACTGTATGTGGTCCATGCAGCTAACCCGCCGTGGGCGGATGATTTATCTGCTCAATTAAAGAAGTTGAACCAGTCCCTGACTACTAAAAAGTCTGACCAACGCTGGCCTAAGTCCAAGAGGTCCTCTAAGCGAGCGCTCGTCTCCTCACAATCCACTGCTGTCACTGACATCTCGTCTGATGAAGACAGCACATACACTGACCCCACAGGTTCTGACTCAGATACGGCTAATGGGGAGGGTAGTTCACATGTGGATGTTCCTGATCTTTTGGAAGCTATTAAATTAATTCTGCAGATTACGGATGATCCCGAGCAATCCGTTCCTCCTAAGAAACCAGATAGGTTCAAGCGTTAGAAGGTGATTAAACAAGTTTTACCTCACTCTGACCACCTAGTGGATATACGTCAGGAACCCTGGCAAAGCCCGGGTACGAAGTTTGTGCCTCAAAAGAAGATGCTGGCTCGCAATCCCCTCGCGTCAGAGCTGTCTAAGAATTGGGAAACGCCTCCTCCAGTAGACTCACATGTGGCTAGGATGGTGGTTTCCTCAGCTCTACCTGTCACTACCGTCACGTCTCTAAAAGAGACGACATGGTGGAGTATGCTCAATTCCATTCTCGCCCCCTCCAGAAGCTGATTCTAGCCAAGTGGACGGCCTGCCTCACCGGATCAGGTCTCAAATGATCTCTTTGACTCCGGAGGTCCGTCTGTCGCTGCTCTGGTGGCTCCAGGACAGACAATTGTGCAGAGGCCGTCCCTTCTGGATATCCAACTGGGTCCTGTTGACGACAGATGCCAGTCTAAGAGGTTGGGGCGCGGTGCTGGAGCAGCACTCCTTGCAGGGTCGGTGGACCAAGGAGAAATCTCTCCTCTCGATCAACATTCTGGAATTGCGGGCGGTCTTCAATGCGTTGAACCTAGCCCAGCATTTGATTCAGAACCGTCCTGTTCAAGTACAGTCGGACAACGCCACCACAGTTGCTTACATAAATCATCAAGGCGGCACTCGAAGCCGTTTGGCAATGAAGGAAGCCTCACGGATTCTACGTTGGGCAGAACGCCATCTACCAGCAATATCGGCAATATTCATTCCGGGAGTCCTGAATTGGGAAGCGGACGGCGAGTGGGGCTTTCATCCAGAAGTGTTTCAACTCCTCGTGGAAAGGTGGGGTCTTCCAGATGTGGATCTGATGGCGTCTCGACACAATCACAAGGTTCCGGTCTTCGGAGCAAGGACAAGGGATCCTCAAGCAGCATTCGTGGATGCGCTGGCGGTGCCGTGGAGGTTTCGGCTGCCGTACATGTTCCCTCCGGTGTCACTCCTGTCCAGGGTAATTCGGAAGTTCAAGCAAGAAAAAGGAAAGCTGCTTCTCATAGCTCCGGCGTGGCCCAGACGGCACTGGTTCTCAGACCTGCAAGGCCTATCGTCAGAGCATCCACTTCTACTTCCACAACGCCCAGAATTCCTCGTTCAGGGCCCCTGTGTCTACCAGGACCTAGCCCGGCTGTCTTTGACGGCGTGGCTCTTGAAGCTTCCATCTTAAGAGCTAAGGGTTTTTCTGAAGAGGTCATTAAAACTATGTTGCGGGCCCAGAAACCGGCCTCTGCTCGGATTTACCATCGGGTCTGGCATTCCTACTTTGTTTGGTGCGCATCTAATCATTATGACGCTTCCAAGTTTAGTACAGCCAAACTTTTGGCTTTTCTACAGCAGGGCCTAGATTTAGGCCTGCGTCTGGCCTTCCTCAAGGTTCATATTTCTGCCTTGTCGGTGTGGTTTCAGAGAAAAATTGCGACTTTACCTGATGTTCATACTTTCACTCAGGGTGTGTTGCGTATCCAACCTCCCTATGTCCCGCCTGTGGCTCCTTGGGACTTGTCGGTGATTTTGGAGGCGTTACAAGAGTCTCCATTTGAACCTCTTGGTTCAGCTGACCTTAAGTGGCTTTCCCTTAAGGTGGTGTTTCTGTTGGTTATTGCCTCTGCTAGAAGAGTGTCGGATTTGGGTGCCTTGTCTTGTAGTTCCCCATATCTGATTTTTCACCGTGACCGGGCGGTTCTTAGGACTCGTCCCGGATATTTGCCTAAGGTGGTTTCTTCGTTCCACCTTAATCAGGATATTGTGGTTACAGCTTTTGTCTCTCCTGATTTGTCTCCCAAAGAGCGGTCTTTGGATGTGGTACGGGCTCTCCGTATCTATGTGAAGAGAATTGCTTCTATTCGAAAGTCTGATTCTCTTTGTTTTGTTTGGATTTCACAAACGTGGCTGACCTGCTCACAAGCAGACCCTGGCCAGGTGGATCAGAATGGTGATTGCGCATGCTTATGTGAAGGCTGGTCTGTCAGCTCCTGTTCACATTACGGCCCATTCTACTCGGTCTGTTGGACCTTCTTGGGCGGCCCAATGTGGTGCGACCCTTGATCAATTATGCAAGGCGGCTACGTGGTCCTCCGGGAACACGTTCATAAAGTTCTATGCCTTCAATACTGCCGCTTCTCAGGATGCTTCCTTTAGACGCCGGGTTCTTGTGCCCGCTACAGTGCATCCCCTCTGTCACGATCCGGGTATCTGGACGCCATTTCTTACCCATCAGATGCCTCCTAAGGCTGGCTCAGCGCTCCAGGACCGGATCCCATCTGTTATCCTGATGTGTACATTCCTGTATCCTCTCCTGTCACTCTGGGACGCTGTCACAGTAAACGCCATATTACACCTGGCATGGCGTCTCCCGCGGCCTCCGCCGCCGTCCCTGAACTTCTGCATGCAGAGTGTCTGAGTGGCGATTACGTCAGCCGCGGCCTCCGCTGTGTCCGCGTGGTTGGATGTGCATCTGTCAGCCTGGCGCCTCCTGTCTCCGGTGGCCGGCGCCGCCATTACTGTTTTCATTACCACATGGATTACAAACCAAACTTCCCTCCAAGTGTCTGCATGGGCGCAGCCATCTTGGATTCTGTCAGCTGATCATTTCCACCAATCTGTTCTCAGTATTGATAATCTGCATAATTGCCTAGCCAATCCCTTCCTTGCTGCAGGTATAAATACACTGTGCCTGAGCAAGGAAGGCGTCAGTGCTTTGGTTGTCAAACCTAGTTCCTGTTTGTCTCTCTCCTGTGATTGTCTTCCAGGTTCCAGCTCCTGTCTCAAGACTTCCACCATAGAGACCCGCACCAGCATTCCACCTGCGGTGTAGCCTGACTCTCCAATCCATTGTGGATTCATCTGTTTCCAGCTACAACATTACCTGCTTCCAGCTCAGCTTCCAGCAGAGTACAGCTTCCCTTAAAGGGCCGGTGTCCTTTCTGCACTTTACCACTCTCCACCGGTATTATTATTTCTCCGCTCTCAAGTTCTACATTTCAGTTCATATTTCATCGCTCCCAAGTTCATTTATTATTTACCTGGTTCCAGCCAGTATCCACTACCAGTGCCCTGTGGCTCCTGCCATCCTGTAGTACCCAGGAACTGTATTTATTCTTTGCTGACTTTTACGTTTTCTTTTACTGCTGCTGTGTTGCGGAGTTGTCATAATAAACATCATTGACTTTTATCCAAGTTGTCGTGGTCACGCCTTCGGGCAGTTATTATTCATGTTACTTACATGTCCAGGGGTCTGATACAACCTCCCAGGTTCCGGTACATCTCAGCCCCTACAACTGAGGCTGCCTCCCGTCAGCTCAGGCCCTCAGTTGTGACAGTAAGCACTGACCTAATGAATCCAGCCGGAGACCAGGATCAAGCGGCCAGGCCGATGCAAGAACTGGCAGCCCGACTAGAACATCAGGAGGCTGCACAGGGCCACATCATCCGCTGTCTCCAGGATCTCTCTACTCGGCTGGATGGGATTCAGACAACTCTCCGTGGATCAGGCGCGTCTGGTGCGTCAACCACAGTGACTCCAGCTATAACCCCACCCACCTTACCCATTTCTGCTCCACGTCTTCATCTTCCAACGCCAGCAAAATTTGACGGATCTCCAAGATTCTGCAGGGGATTTCTCAACCAGTGTGAGATTCAGTTTGAGCTACAACCTGGCAATTTTCCCAGTGACCGTACAAAAATTGCCTACATTATTTCTCTTCTCAGTGGCTCAGCCCTTGATTGGGCATCACCGTTATGGGAGAGGTCTGACACCCTGCTATCTTCTTCCTACACTGCCTTCGTGTCAACATTCAGGCGCATCTTCGACGAGCCAGGCCGGGTAACCTCAGCTTCATCCGAGATTCTCCGTTTACGCCAGGGGTCACGTACTGTAGGACAATATCTGATACAGTTCCAGATCCTGGCATCCGAACTGGCATGGAACGACGAGGCCCTGTATGCTGCATTCTGGCATGGCTTATCTGAGCGTATTAAAGATGAGTTAGCTACCAGAGACTTACCTTCTAAGTTAGATGAGCTAATCTCACTCTGCACGAAAGTTGATTTACGTTTCAGAGAGAGAGCAACTGAGCGTGGAAGATCATCTGCTCCAAAATCTTCTGCTCCTCCTCCTCGTCAACTGTCACCATCTAAAGATGAGCCCATGCAACTTGGCCGTTCCCGTTTAACTCCTGCTGAGCGCCGAAGACGTCTCTCCGAGTTTCTCTGTCTCTATTGTGCTGCTCCGTCTCACACCATTAATGCCTGTCCCAAACGTCCGGGACTCCAGACCCTAGCTCGCCAAGGAGAGGGCCGGCTAGGAGTAATGATCTCCTCTCCATCTCCTCAAGATTGTAATCTCCCAGTCTCGCTTCAAGTTGCTCAACGTTATCGGAACGTCATTGCCCTCCTTGATTCCGGAGCAGCTGGGAACTTTATTACCGAAGCCTATGTTAAACGGTGGTCCCTACCCACCGAGAGACTTCCTTCGTCCATTTCTTTAACTGCCGTGGATGGCAGCAACATTTTTGATGCAGTTATTTCTTTAAGGACTCTACCAGTTCGTCTGAGAGTGGGAGTTCTTCATTCCGAACTTATTTCTTTTTTAGTGATTCCAAGAGCCACACATCCTGTGGTCCTGGGCCTTCCATGGCTCCGTCTTCACAATCCTACAATTGATTGGACGACTACGCAAATCCTGGCATGGGGTTCCTCCTGTGCTGAGACATGTTTGTTTAAAATATTGCCTGTCTGTTCTTCCTCCCCCAGGTCGTCTGATGTTCCACCTCCTCCATATCAAGATTTCACGGATGTGTTCAGTAAAGCTTCTGCTGATATCCTTCCTCCTCATAGAGAATGGGACTGTCCGATTGATCTCGTTCCAGGGAAGGTTCCACCTCGAGGCCGAACTTATCCGTTGTCTCTGCCTGAGACGCATTCTATGGAGGAATATATTAAAGAGAACCTAGCAAAGGGGTTCATTCGACCTTCTTCTTCTCCAGCCGGCGCAGGCTTCTTTTTTGTAAAAAAGAAAGATGGTGGTCTGCGGCCGTGCATCGACTACAGAGGTTTGAACGACATTACCATCAAGAACCGGTATCCTTTACCCTTGATTACTGAGCTCTTTGACAGAGTTAGCGGAGCTACCATCTTTACAAAGCTGGACTTGCGAGGTGCATACAATCTCATCCGGATCCGTGAGGGTGACGTGTGGAAGACCGCCTTTAACACCCGTGACGGACATTATGAGTACCTCGTCATGCCCTTCGGATTGAGCAATGCTCCAGCTGTCTTCCAGCATTTTGTCAATGAGATCTTCAGAGACATTCTATACCGTCATGTCGTGGTCTATCTAGACGATATCCTCATTTTTGCCAACGATTTAGAGGAACATCGTTTTTGGGTTAAAGAGGTTCTGTCCCGTCTCCGTGTCAATCATCTCTATTGCAAATTAGAAAAATGCGTCTTTGAAGTCAAGTCCATTCCGTTTCTAGGGTACATTGTGTCCGGTTCCGGACTAGAGATGGATCCTGAGAAACTACAAGCAATCCAAAATTGGCCGGTACCCTTAACCCTCAAAGGGGTCCAGAGGTTCTTAGGGTTCGCCAACTATTACCGAAAGTTTATACGAGACTTTTCCACCATTGTGGCGCCTATTACTGCTTTCACTAAGAAGGGTGCTAACCCGTCCAAGTGGTCTGAAGAAGCCATGCAAGCATTTCATCTTTTAAAACAAAGGTTCATCTCTGCGCCTGTTCTGAAACAGCCTGACATCGACTCTCCTTTCATCTTAGAGGTGGATGCCTCCTCCGTTGGAGTAGGAGCGGTGTTATCTCAGAGGGCTAAAGATGGCCATTTACACCCTTGCAGTTTCTTCTCCCGGAAGTTCTCCCCAGCCGAGCGCAACTATGCCATTGGCGACCAGGAGTTGCTAGCCATCAAGCTCGCTCTAGAAGAGTGGAGGTATCTGTTGGAGGGAGCTTCTCATTCAATCACCATACTTACAGACCACAAGAACCTTTTATACCTGAAGGGCGCACAATGTCTCAACCCTCGTCAGGCTAGATGGGCACTTTTCTTTTCCAGGTTCGACTTTAAACTCCAGTTCTGTCCGGGCTCTCAGAATCGCAAGGCCGATGCCCTTTCCCGCTCATGGGAGCAAGAAAATGAGTCAGAGTCTTCAGACAAGCATCCTATTATAAATCCGTTGGCATTCTCCACGGTAGGGATGGACTCTACGCCCCCATCAGGGAAAAGTTTTGTGAAGCCGATGCTAAGGAAGAAGCTCATGCATTGGGCCCATGCTTCCCGTTTTGCCGGACATACAGGTATCCAAAAAACCCTGGAGTTTATCTCTAGGTCCTATTGGTGGCCAACTCTGAAAAAGGACGTCTTGGAGTTTATTGCATCTTGCCCAAAGTGTGCCCAACATAAAGTATCCCGCCAGTCGCCTGCGGGGCAACTGGTTCCACTATCCGTTCCCCGTCGACCATGGACCCACTTGTCGATGGATTTCATTACAGACTTACCCATGTGCAACAAGTTCAATACCATCTGGGTGGTAGTTGACCGGTTCACCAAGATGGCACACTTCATTCCTCTCACCGGTCTTCCGTCAGCTTCCAAGTTGGCTCAAGTATTCATACAAGAGATCTTCCGACTCCACGGTCTTCCTGAAGAAATTATCTCAGATCGAGGAGTTCAATTCACAGCCAAATTCTGGCGAAGTTTATGTCAAGTCCTCCAAGTCAAGCTAAAGTTTTCCACGGCTTACCATCCTCAGACCAATGGTCAAACCGAGAGGGTGAATCAGGACTTGGAGGCCTTCCTCCGCATCTATGTGTCCTCCTCTCAAGATGACTGGGTTCAATTACTTCCCTGGGCCGAGTTCTGTCATAACAACCAGTATCATTCTTCATCTGCTTCAACACCATTCTTCACTAACTTTGGATTCCACCCTAAAGTCCCTGAGTTCCAACCGCTTCCAGCAACTTCTGTTCCCGCAGTGGATATCACCTTGCATCAGTTTGCCAATATCTGGAAGAGCGTACGATCAGCTCTGCTCAAGGCATCGTTCAGGTACAAGAAGTTTGCGGATAAGAAGCGTCGAGCAGTTCCTGCTCTCAAGGTGGGTGATCGGGTATGGTTATCCACGAAGAATTTGAGGTTAAGAGTTCCCAGTATGAAGTTTGCACCTCGCTATATCGGTCCTTTCAAGATTGAACAAGTCATCAATCCTGTTGCATACAGACTCCAGTTGCCTCCCTTCTTAAAAATACCCAGGACATTCCATATTTCCCTGTTGAAACCGCTGATCTTGAATCGGTTTCATTCCTCACTTCCTCCAACTCCGAAAGTCCAAACTCAACGAGGCGTTGAGTATGAAGTGGCCAAGGTCCTGGACTCACGTCACCGTTACGGTCAACTACAATATCTTATTGACTGGAAGGGTTATGGTCCTGAGGAACGTTCATGGACCAATGCTTCTGATGTCCATGCTCCTGCCTTGGTCCGGAGATTCCATTCCAAGTTTCCTCAAAAGCCAAAGAAGTGTCCTGGGGCCACTCCTAAAGGGGGGGGTGCTGTCACGATCCGGGTATCTGGACGCCATTTCTTACCCATCAGATGCCTCCTAAGGCTGGCTCAGCGCTCCAGGACCGGATCCCATCTGTTATCCTGATGTGTACATTCCTGTATCCTCTCCTGTCACTCTGGGACGCTGTCACAGTAAACGCCATATTACACCTGGCATGGCGTCTCCCGCGGCCTCCGCCGCCGTCCCTGAACTTCTGCATGCAGAGTGTCTGAGTGGCGATTACGTCAGCCGCGGCCTCCGCTGTGTCCGCGTGGTTGGATGTGCATCTGTCAGCCTGGCGCCTCCTGTCTCCGGTGGCCGGCGCCGCCATTACTGTTTTCATTACCACATGGATTACAAACCAAACTTCCCTCCAAGTGTCTGCATGGGCGCAGCCATCTTGGATTCTGTCAGCTGATCATTTCCACCAATCTGTTCTCAGTATTGATAATCTGCATAATTGCCTAGCCAATCCCTTCCTTGCTGCAGGTATAAATACACTGTGCCTGAGCAAGGAAGGCGTCAGTGCTTTGGTTGTCAAACCTAGTTCCTGTTTGTCTCTCTCCTGTGATTGTCTTCCAGGTTCCAGCTCCTGTCTCAAGACTTCCACCATAGAGACCCGCACCAGCATTCCACCTGCGGTGTAGCCTGACTCTCCAATCCATTGTGGATTCATCTGTTTCCAGCTACAACATTACCTGCTTCCAGCTCAGCTTCCAGCAGAGTACAGCTTCCCTTAAAGGGCCGGTGTCCTTTCTGCACTTTACCACTCTCCACCGGTATTATTATTTCTCCGCTCTCAAGTTCTACATTTCAGTTCATATTTCATCGCTCCCAAGTTCATTTATTATTTACCTGGTTCCAGCCAGTATCCACTACCAGTGCCCTGTGGCTCCTGCCATCCTGTAGTACCCAGGAACTGTATTTATTCTTTGCTGACTTTTACGTTTTCTTTTACTGCTGCTGTGTTGCGGAGTTGTCATAATAAACATCATTGACTTTTATCCAAGTTGTCGTGGTCACGCCTTCGGGCAGTTATTATTCATGTTACTTACATGTCCAGGGGTCTGATACAACCTCCCAGGTTCCGGTACATCTCAGCCCCTACAACTGAGGCTGCCTCCCGTCAGCTCAGGCCCTCAGTTGTGACAGTAAGCACTGACCTAATGAATCCAGCCGGAGACCAGGATCAAGCGGCCAGGCCGATGCAAGAACTGGCAGCCCGACTAGAACATCAGGAGGCTGCACAGGGCCACATCATCCGCTGTCTCCAGGATCTCTCTACTCGGCTGGATGGGATTCAGACAACTCTCCGTGGATCAGGCGCGTCTGGTGCGTCAACCACAGTGACTCCAGCTATAACCCCACCCACCTTACCCATTTCTGCTCCACGTCTTCATCTTCCAACGCCAGCAAAATTTGACGGATCTCCAAGATTCTGCAGGGGATTTCTCAACCAGTGTGAGATTCAGTTTGAGCTACAACCTGGCAATTTTCCCAGTGACCGTACAAAAATTGCCTACATTATTTCTCTTCTCAGTGGCTCAGCCCTTGATTGGGCATCACCGTTATGGGAGAGGTCTGACACCCTGCTATCTTCCTACACTGCCTTCGTGTCAACATTCAGGCGCATCTTCGACGAGCCAGGCCGGGTAACCTCAGCTTCATCCGAGATTCTCCGTTTACGCCAGGGGTCACGTACTGTAGGACAATATCTGATACAGTTCCAGATCCTGGCATCCGAACTGGCATGGAACGACGAGGCCCTGTATGCTGCATTCTGGCATGGCTTATCTGAGCGTATTAAAGATGAGTTAGCTACCAGAGACTTACCTTCTAAGTTAGATGAGCTAATCTCACTCTGCACGAAAGTTGATTTACGTTTCAGAGAGAGAGCAACTGAGCGTGGAAGATCATCTGCTCCAAAATCTTCTGCTCCTCCTCCTCGTCAACTGTCACCATCTAAAGATGAGCCCATGCAACTTGGCCGTTCCCGTTTAACTCCTGCTGAGCGCCGAAGACGTCTCTCCGAGTTTCTCTGTCTCTATTGTGCTGCTCCGTCTCACACCATTAATGCCTGTCCCAAACGTCCGGGACTCCAGACCCTAGCTCGCCAAGGAGAGGGCCGGCTAGGAGTAATGATCTCCTCTCCATCTCCTCAAGATTGTAATCTCCCAGTCTCGCTTCAAGTTGCTCAACGTTATCGGAACGTCATTGCCCTCCTTGATTCCGGAGCAGCTGGGAACTTTATTACCGAAGCCTATGTTAAACGGTGGTCCCTACCCACCGAGAGACTTCCTTCGTCCATTTCTTTAACTGCCGTGGATGGCAGCAAAATTTTTGATGCAGTTATTTCTTTAAGGACTCTACCAGTTCGTCTGAGAGTGGGAGTTCTTCATTCCGAACTTATTTCTTTTTTAGTGATTCCAAGAGCCACACATCCTGTGGTCCTGGGCCTTCCATGGCTCCGTCTTCACAATCCTACAATTGATTGGACGACTACGCAAATCCTGGCATGGGGTTCCTCCTGTGCTGAGACATGTTTGTTTAAAATATTGCCTGTCTGTTCTTCCTCCCCCAGGTCGTCTGATGTTCCACCTCCTCCATATCAAGATTTCACGGATGTGTTCAGTAAAGCTTCTGCTGATATCCTTCCTCCTCATAGAGAATGGGACTGTCCGATTGATCTCGTTCCAGGGAAGGTTCCACCTCGAGGCCGAACTTATCCGTTGTCTCTGCCTGAGACGCATTCTATGGAGGAATATATTAAAGAGAACCTAGCAAAGGGGTTCATTCGACCTTCTTCTTCTCCAGCCGGCGCAGGCTTCTTTTTTGTAAAAAAGAAAGATGGTGGTCTGCGGCCGTGCATCGACTACAGAGGTTTGAACGACATTACCATCAAGAACCGGTATCCTTTACCCTTGATTACTGAGCTCTTTGACAGAGTTAGCGGAGCTACCATCTTTACAAAGCTGGACTTGCGAGGTGCATACAATCTCATCCGGATCCGTGAGGGTGACGTGTGGAAGACCGCCTTTAACACCCGTGACGGACATTATGAGTACCTCGTCATGCCCTTCGGATTGAGCAATGCTCCAGCTGTCTTCCAGCATTTTGTCAATGAGATCTTCAGAGACATTCTATACCGTCATGTCGTGGTCTATCTAGACGATATCCTCATTTTTGCCAACGATTTAGAGGAACATCGTTTTTGGGTTAAAGAGGTTCTGTCCCGTCTCCGTGTCAATCATCTCTATTGCAAATTAGAAAAATGCGTCTTTGAAGTCAAGTCCATTCCGTTTCTAGGGTACATTGTGTCCGGTTCCGGACTAGAGATGGATCCTGAGAAACTACAAGCAATCCAAAATTGGCCGGTACCCTTAACCCTCAAAGGGGTCCAGAGGTTCTTAGGGTTCGCCAACTATTACCGAAAGTTTATACGAGACTTTTCCACCATTGTGGCGCCTATTACTGCTTTCACTAAGAAGGGTGCTAACCCGTCCAAGTGGTCTGAAGAAGCCATGCAAGCATTTCATCTTTTAAAACAAAGGTTCATCTCTGCGCCTGTTCTGAAACAGCCTGACATCGACTCTCCTTTCATCTTAGAGGTGGATGCCTCCTCCGTTGGAGTAGGAGCGGTGTTATCTCAGAGGGCTAAAGATGGCCATTTACACCCTTGCAGTTTCTTCTCCCGGAAGTTCTCCCCAGCCGAGCGCAACTATGCCATTGGCGACCAGGAGTTGCTAGCCATCAAGCTCGCTCTAGAAGAGTGGAGGTATCTGTTGGAGGGAGCTTCTCATTCAATCACCATACTTACAGACCACAAGAACCTTTTATACCTGAAGGGCGCACAATGTCTCAACCCTCGTCAGGCTAGATGGGCACTTTTCTTTTCCAGGTTCGACTTTAAACTCCAGTTCTGTCCGGGCTCTCAGAATCGCAAGGCCGATGCCCTTTCCCGCTCATGGGAGCAAGAAAATGAGTCAGAGTCTTCAGACAAGCATCCTATTATAAATCCGTTGGCATTCTCCACGGTAGGGATGGACTCTACGCCCCCATCAGGGAAAAGTTTTGTGAAGCCGATGCTAAGGAAGAAGCTCATGCATTGGGCCCATGCTTCCCGTTTTGCCGGACATACAGGTATCCAAAAACCCTGGAGTTTATCTCTAGGTCCTATTGGTGGCCAACTCTGAAAAAGGACGTCTTGGAGTTTATTGCATCTTGCCCAAAGTGTGCCCAACATAAAGTATCCCGCCAGTCGCCTGCGGGGCAACTGGTTCCACTATCCGTTCCCCGTCGACCATGGACCCACTTGTCGATGGATTTCATTACAGACTTACCCATGTGCAACAAGTTCAATACCATCTGGGTGGTAGTTGACCGGTTCACCAAGATGGCACACTTCATTCCTCTCACCGGTCTTCCGTCAGCTTCCAAGTTGGCTCAAGTATTCATACAAGAGATCTTCCGACTCCACGGTCTTCCTGAAGAAATTATCTCAGATCGAGGAGTTCAATTCACAGCCAAATTCTGGCGAAGTTTATGTCAAGTCCTCCAAGTCAAGCTAAAGTTTTCCACGGCTTACCATCCTCAGACCAATGGTCAAACCGAGAGGGTGAATCAGGACTTGGAGGCCTTCCTCCGCATCTATGTGTCCTCCTCTCAAGATGACTGGGTTCAATTACTTCCCTGGGCCGAGTTCTGTCATAACAACCAGTATCATTCTTCATCTGCTTCAACACCATTCTTCACTAACTTTGGATTCCACCCTAAAGTCCCTGAGTTCCAACCGCTTCCAGCAACTTCTGTTCCCGCAGTGGATATCACCTTGCATCAGTTTGCCAATATCTGGAAGAGCGTACGATCAGCTCTGCTCAAGGCATCGTTCAGGTACAAGAAGTTTGCGGATAAGAAGCGTCGAGCAGTTCCTGCTCTCAAGGTGGGTGATCGGGTATGGTTATCCACGAAGAATTTGAGGTTAAGAGTTCCCAGTATGAAGTTTGCACCTCGCTATATCGGTCCTTTCAAGATTGAACAAGTCATCAATCCTGTTGCATACAGACTCCAGTTGCCTCCCTTCTTAAAAATACCCAGGACATTCCATATTTCCCTGTTGAAACCGCTGATCTTGAATCGGTTTCATTCCTCACTTCCTCCAACTCCGAAAGTCCAAACTCAACGAGGCGTTGAGTATGAAGTGGCCAAGGTCCTGGACTCACGTCACCGTTACGGTCAACTACAATATCTTATTGACTGGAAGGGTTATGGTCCTGAGGAACGTTCATGGACCAATGCTTCTGATGTCCATGCTCCTGCCTTGGTCCGGAGATTCCATTCCAAGTTTCCTCAAAAGCCAAAGAAGTGTCCTGGGGCCACTCCTAAAGGGGGGGGTGCTGTCACGATCCGGGTATCTGGACGCCATTTCTTACCCATCAGATGCCTCCTAAGGCTGGCTCAGCGCTCCAGGACCGGATCCCATCTGTTATCCTGATGTGTACATTCCTGTATCCTCTCCTGTCACTCTGGGACGCTGTCACAGTAAACGCCATATTACACCTGGCATGGCGTCTCCCGCGGCCTCCGCCGCCGTCCCTGAACTTCTGCATGCAGAGTGTCTGAGTGGCGATTACGTCAGCCGCGGCCTCCGCTGTGTCCGCGTGGTTGGATGTGCATCTGTCAGCCTGGCGCCTCCTGTCTCCGGTGGCCGGCGCCGCCATTACTGTTTTCATTACCACATGGATTACAAACCAAACTTCCCTCCAAGTGTCTGCATGGGCGCAGCCATCTTGGATTCTGTCAGCTGATCATTTCCACCAATCTGTTCTCAGTATTGATAATCTGCATAATTGCCTAGCCAATCCCTTCCTTGCTGCAGGTATAAATACACTGTGCCTGAGCAAGGAAGGCGTCAGTGCTTTGGTTGTCAAACCTAGTTCCTGTTTGTCTCTCTCCTGTGATTGTCTTCCAGGTTCCAGCTCCTGTCTCAAGACTTCCACCATAGAGACCCGCACCAGCATTCCACCTGCGGTGTAGCCTGACTCTCCAATCCATTGTGGATTCATCTGTTTCCAGCTACAACATTACCTGCTTCCAGCTCAGCTTCCAGCAGAGTACAGCTTCCCTTAAAGGGCCGGTGTCCTTTCTGCACTTTACCACTCTCCACCGGTATTATTATTTCTCCGCTCTCAAGTTCTACATTTCAGTTCATATTTCATCGCTCCCAAGTTCATTTATTATTTACCTGGTTCCAGCCAGTATCCACTACCAGTGCCCTGTGGCTCCTGCCATCCTGTAGTACCCAGGAACTGTATTTATTCTTTGCTGACTTTTACGTTTTCTTTTACTGCTGCTGTGTTGCGGAGTTGTCATAATAAACATCATTGACTTTTATCCAAGTTGTCGTGGTCACGCCTTCGGGCAGTTATTATTCATGTTACTTACATGTCCAGGGGTCTGATACAACCTCCCAGGTTCCGGTACATCTCAGCCCCTACAACTGAGGCTGCCTCCCGTCAGCTCAGGCCCTCAGTTGTGACACCCTCCCATAAGGAACTGCTTTAGGACATCCCCATTGTCCAGACTTGTGGAGCCCAGTGTACCCCGCAGCAGAAAACAAGTTTTATGGTAAGAACTTACCCTTGTTAAAACTCTTTCTGCGAGGTACACTGGGCTCCACAAGGAGCCCACCCTGACGCACTTAGCTTCTTTGGGTTGATATGGCATTAGCCGCTGACACTTCTCTTGTCGTGAGAGTGTGGTGTATGTGGCTACTAACCGTTGTCTCTTTTCCTGCATTGGGCTGGTTAACTAAACTGAGCTCCTGTGCTGGGAGGCGGGGTGATATAGGAGGCGGCGCTATGCATCTTGGGAAGAAGGTCAAAGCTTTGAGTCTGTTGGTGCCTCGGATCAAGATCCTACTCTACACCCCATTGTCCAGACTTGTGGAGCCCAGTGTACCTCGCAGAAAGAGTTTTAACAAGGGTAAGTTCTTACCATAAAACTCGTTTTCTCGAAGTCCATAGAGGATGCTGGGGTCCATATTAGTACCATGGGTATAGATGGGTCCACCAGGAGCCATTGGCACTTTAAGAGTTTAATAGTGTGGGCTGGCTCCCTCCCTCTATGCCCCTCCTACCAGACTCAGTCTAGAAACTGTGCCCGAGGAGACGACAAACTTCGAGAGAAGGAATTACACAGATAGTGGCGAGATTCATACCAGCTCACGCAACATGCAAATCTGGCCAACATGCCGGAAACCCTCAGCAACAGCTGAAAACCGTAAATAACGCAGAACTTACCTAGGAACCAGGCAGAACTGAACTATAAAACCAAAGAAGGAAAACGCAGCGCTGGGCGGGCGCCCAGCATCCTCTACGGACTACAAGAAAAGGATTTACCGGTAGGTAACCAAAATCCTATTTTCTCTTACGTCCTAGAGGATGCTGGGGTCCATATAAGTACCATGGGGATGTACCAAAGCTCCCAGTACGGGAGGGAGAGCACGGAGGCTCCTGCAACACTGCTTGACCAAACTTGAGGTCATCAGAGGCCAAAGTATCAAACTTGTAAAACTTGGCAAACGTATTCGACCCAGACGAAGTAGCTGCTCTGCAGAGTTGTACCGCGAGACACCCCGGGCAGCCACCCAGGAAGAGCCCACTTTATGAGTAGAGTTGGCCTTTACAGATCTCAGACACGGCAATCCTGCCGTGGAATAGGTATGCTGGATAGTGAACCTGATCCAGCGTGAAATCAACTGCTTAGAAGCAGGACATCCAATTTTCTTGGGATCATAGAGGACAAACAGAGAGTCACTTTTCCTATGACGAGCTGTCCTCTTCACGTAAATCTTCAAAGACCTCACAACATCCAAGGCCTTTTAAGGAATTGAGGAGTCAGTAGCCACTGGCACCACAATAAGTTTGTTGATATGGAAAGCCGACACAACCTTAGGCAGGAACTGTGGACGAGTCCTAAGTTCCACCCTGTCCTCATGGAAGATCAGATAGGGGCTTTTACAAGATAAAGCCCCCAATTCCGACATGCGTTGTGCAGAAGCCAAGGCCAACAAGGTGACCGCCTTCCACGTGAGAAACTTGAGATCGGCCTACTGTAGAGGCTCAACCAAGCAGACTGCAGGAACTGCAACATCACATCAAGATCCCATAGTGCCGTAGGCGCCACAAAGGGAGGCTGGATGTGCAGAACCCCTTTCAAAAAGGTCTGAACCTCAGGAAGAACAGCCAATTGTTTTTGGAAGAAGATGGACAAAGCAGAGATCTGGACCTTGATGGAGCCCAATCTCAGTCCCAAATCCACCCTTGCTTGCAGGAAAAGGAGAAAACGTCCAAGTTGAAACTCCACCACCGGAAACTTCTTGGCCTCACACCAAGAAACATATTTCTTCCAAATGCGATGGTAATGTTTAGACGTTACCCCCTTCCTAGCCCGTATCAGGGTAGGAATGACCTAACTCAGGATACCCTTCTGAGCTAAGATCTGGCGTTCAACCGTCATGCCGTCAAACGTAGCCGTGGTAAGTCTTGATAAGCGTACAGCCCCTGCAGGAGCAGATCTTCCCGAAGAGGTAAAGGCCTTGGATCTTCCAGCAGACCCGCGTACCAAGCCCTCCTTGGCCAGTCCATAGCAATAAAGATTGTCAGAACCTTCTCATGAGCTGAAGAACCTTTGATATCAGAGGAAGTGGAGGTAACACATACACTGACTTGAACACCCACGGTGTTACCAGTGCGTCCACCGCCACTGCCTGTGGGTCTCTTGACCTGGAACAGTACCTCCGTAGCTTCTTGTTGAGGCGGGAGGCCATCATGTCTATGTGAAGAACCCCCCACCAACCAGTTACCTCCTCGAACACCTCTGGATGGAGGCCCCACTCCCCTGGATGGAGATCGTGTCTGCTGAGGAAGTCTGCTTTCCAGTTGTCTACGCCCGGAATGAAGATTGCTGACATCGCCACTGCGTGCCTTTCTGCCCAGATGAGGATTTTTGACACCTCTGACATGGCAGCCCTGCTCTTCGTTCCGCCTTGTCGGTTTATGTAGGCCACTGTGGTCACATTGTCCGACTGCACCTGAACAGCCCGATCCTGTAGAGGGTGTGCTGCTTGCATAAGGGCGTTGTACATGGCCCTGAGTTCCAGGATATATATTGGGAGAAGTGATTCTTGATCCAACCAACGTACCTGAAAGATTTCCCCCAGAGCGACTGCTCCCCAACCTCTTAGACTTGCATCTGTGGTTAAAAGGATCCAGTCTTGAATTCTGAACCTTCGCCCTTCCAGAAGGTGCGGAAGTTGCAGCCACCAGAGGAGTGAAATCCTGGCTTTCGGAGACAGGCGTATCCTCTTGTGCATGTGTAGGTGAGAGCCCGACCACTGCTCCAAGAGGTCCAGCTGAAAAGGTCGAGCATGAAACCTGCCATACTGCAGAGCCTCATAGGCGGCAACCATCTTCCCCAGAATAAAAAAACACAGGGTACCAGCGCTGGCTTTAAGGATTATAAAAAGACGGTTTGCTGAATAAAATAACAATTTATTAAACCATTAAAAAAACCAGGAATAAATTCCTGTTATTATTCTTATTAACACTTTTGGTCATAAATTCCCCCTGGATGAAATCACTTTTAAATCCACTCTCCTCTGGGACATATGTCGTTACGGCTAGGACAATCTCCAGATGGCATTCACTGTAGCACAAGATAGTTACCAGTTCCACAATGGATGTATATGGTGGCATCAGCTTTAGGAAGAGTCCATTGCTAGCTGTATGTGTGGATCAGGTCTTTGTTTGGAAAAACTTCCCAGTGATAGGAGCAATGTCCAATTAGGGCCGAAGGTGTCAAAGTCCCAATGATTATCGGAGAGTGATGTCCAGGTGGGTAAACAAGCTCAACGCGTTTCGCTGGCAACAGGGTGATCCAGCTTCCTCAGGAGCATGCATTTAAAAGTGATTTCATCCAGGGGGAATTTATGACCAAAAGTGTTATTAAGAATAATAACAGGAATTTATTCCTGTTTTTTTTAATGGTTTAATAAATTGTTATTTTATTCAGCAGACCGTCTTTTTATAATCCTTACAGCCAGCGCTGGTACCCTGTGTTTTTTATTCTTAGTATATTAGGGGATCTGACCATCCCCTTACCAGCTGCTGTTGACTGCGCACTTACACATCTCTTTTCATCTTTCCCAGAAGGCGTATGCATTGATGAACCGATACCGGGTAGGCTTTAGGACATTCCGGACCATGGTTTGAATCACCAATGCTTTCTAAACCGGGAGAAATACCCTCTGTACTTCTATGTCGAGGATCATTCCCAGGAAAGACAGCCAACTTGTTGGCTCCAGGTGAGACTTTGGAAGGTTCAGGATCCAACCGTGCTTCCTGAGCAGCTGTGTCATGAGCACGATGGACCTTAACAACCTCTCCCTGGACGACGCCTTGATCAGGAGATCGTCCAGATATGGAATTATGTTCACCCCCTGTTTGCGGAGAACCATCATCTCCGCCATCAACTTGGTGAAGATCCTCGGTGCTGTGGAGAGGCCAAACGGCAGCGCCTGGAACTGATAGTGATCGTCCATCAGCGCAAATCTGAGATATGCTTGATGCGGCGCCCAAATGGGAATGTGGAGGTAAGCATCCTTGATGTCCAGAAACACCAGGAACTCCCCCTCCGTCAGTCCTGAGATGACAGCTCTCAGAGATTCCATCTTGAATTTGAACTCCCTGAGCTAAGGGTTCAAAGACTTTAAGTTTAGAATAGGCCGTACCGAACCATCCGGTTTTGGTACCACAAAAAGGTTAGACTAATAACCCTTATTCCACTGCTGAAGTGGGACCGGACCAATGACCTCTGACACCACCAATTTTCTGATGGCCTCCAGAAGAATTGTCCTGTCTGCCAGCAGGGCTGGCAAGCCTGACTTGAAGAAACGGTGAGGCGGGGGATCCTGAGACTCCAGTCTGTACCCTCTGGACACTATATCCAGGACCCAGGGGTCCAGACCCGACGACACACAGACGTGGCTGAACTGCCGGAGTCTTGCCCCCACCTGACCCTCCTCCAGGCCTAGCTGTCCACCGTCATGCTGAGGACTTAGGGGTATCAGAAGCGGGCTTCTGGGTCTGGGAACCTGCGGGAGCAGGTTTCTTTCTTTGGCACGGCTACCTCTGAAGAAGGTGTTCGAAGGCTTATTCTTTCTAGGCCTCGGAGGCCGAAAGGACTGTGACGCGGTTGATGAAAAAGGCTTCTTCGTAGCCAGTGCAGCTGAGGGGAGAAAAGGAGACTTACCCGCGGTAGCCATGGCAATCCACGCATCCAGCACCTCCCCAAAGAGAGCCTGACCTTTGTATGGTAGGCCCTCCACACACTTCCTGGATTCCGCGTCCACAGACCAGTTGCGCAGCCAGAGACCCCTGCGAGCTGAGACGGACATGGAGGAGATCCCCGCAGCCATGGAACCCAGGTCCTTCATGGAATCCACCAGGAACCCTGCAGAATCCTGAATATTACGGAAAAATAAATCAACGTCACCTTTATCCAGCATAGTCGATTCCTCCTGCAGAGTGATTGACCACCTGGCAATAGCTTTAGCAATCCAAGCACAGACTATAGTAGGCCGCAATATAGCCCCTGAAGCCGTGTAAATGGATTTCAGTGTAGCATCCACCTTGCGATCTGCCGGGTCCTTTAGCGCGGTAGATCCCGGGACCAGTAACACCACCTGTTTGGACAGCCTGGAGACAGAGGCGTCAACTATCGGTGGGGACTCCCATCTCTTCCTATCTTCCTCTGGGAAGGAAAAAAGCCACCAAGACTCTCTTGGGAAGCTGGAATTTCTTTTACGGAGTTTCCCATGCCTTTTCAAAGATAGCATTTCATTCTTTGGATGCCGAGAAGGTGACGGGGGCTTCTTATTATCTGTAAAGAAGGCCTCCTCCACCAGCCTCAATCATCAACTGCACCCCCTTGGCAAGTGATGCTGACCCCCTCAACACATCCCGTCACCGTCTGCAGTGTCAGAGTCTGTGTCCATGTCATCCTGCATAATTGCAAGTGCACATTTCTGAGAATGTACTGCAGGGGACCCCGAGGAGGCAGTATCAGACCATACAACCATAGAGGACTGGAGGACCTGAGTGGCATGCTCAGTTCTAGCAACTCTATCAGAAATCTGAGAAATAGTCCCCCTCAGAGAGACTAACCATTCTGGCTCTCTAGCTGGGATCTGTGCTAAAACAGTGCAATCCTGATTACATGGAATGGAGTCTTCCTCGGAAGACAAATCCTCTGCAGCATATGAAAGTGTCCATAGACATGTTGTCACACACCCCCAAACACCCCACAAACACACAGGGTATTATGTAGACAGAGTTTCCCCCCAAGAATGGCGGAGAGACACAGAGATTGGAGCCAACCCAGACACAGCGCTATTAGAGGTATAGCGAGTCCCTAACCAGCACTGACTGTGTCCCTTAATAGGTGACACAGCCTTTATACAGCCTCTCCCCCCTTCTACAACCCCCTGGTACCGTACAGATAGCTGGAGATTGCTCTGGAGGGACCTGGATCCACTTGGTAGTGAGTGCAGGCAGGAAAAATGGCGCTGAACGCTGCTGGGTCTGCTCTGAGGAGAAGCTCTGCCCCCTCAATGGCGCTGTCTTCCCGCTCTTTGACAGATTATACTGACCGGAGGATTTGTGCTGGCCTGGATCCACAAACCCCGACAGGTTTGTAGTGGTCAGTGTAGGGTCCGGAGCTGTCCCAGGGCGCCCCTCCCAGCACCGCACCGCAGTACCGCTGAGCCTTCCAGGAGCGCGGTTAAGACCGCGCTACTACCCTCTAGCTGCCCTCTTCACGCTGTCCCCCCGCTTGCAAGGGGGGATAGTGACTCACTTGCCACACTTCAGCTCTGTGAGGGGGTGGCGGTTGGCTGCCGGGGCGAGCGTTCCCCTGCGGCAGGGCGCGATTGGACCCCTTTGGAGCTCAATGTACAATCAGTGGGAGCAGTGGCTCAAGACCCCGCAGGGCGGACACTGCTCACCCCCCTCAGTCCCTCGCTGCAGGGAGGCTGTCGCTAGCAGCCTCCCTGTAAAATAACAAACTCTGAAATGAAAGAAAAAAAACTTTTTCTAAGAGAACTCTGTAGAGCTCCCCTAGCTGTGACCGGCTCCTCCGGGCACATTTTCTAAACTGAGTCTGGCAGGAGGGGCATAGAGGGAGGAGCCAGCCCACACTATTAAACTCTTAAAGTGCCAATGGCTCCTGGTGGACCCGTCTATACCCATGGTACTAATATGGACCCCAGCCTCCTCTAGGACGTAAGAGAAAATAAGAATTTACTCACCGGTAATTCTATTTCTCGTAGTCCGTAGTGGATGCTGGGGACTCCGTAAGGACCATGGGGAATAGACGGGCTCCGCAGGAGACTGGGCACTCTATAAGAAAGATTTGGTACTATCTGGTGTGCAGTGGCTCCTCCCTCTATGCCCCTCCTCCAGACCTCAGTTAGGATACTGTGCCCGGAAGAGCTGACACAATAAGGAAGGATTTTGAATCCCGGGTAAGACTCATACCAGCCACACCAATCACACCGTATAACTCGTGATATTAAACCCAGTTAACAGTATGAAATATAACTGAGCCTCTCAACAGATGGCTCAACAATAACCCTTTAGTTAGGCAATAACTATATACAAGTATTGCAGACAATCCGCACTTGGGATGGGTGCCCAGCATCCACTACGGACTACGAGAAATAGAATTACCGGTGAGTAAATTCTTATTTTCTCTGACGTCCTAGTGGATGCTGGGGACTCCGAAAGGACCATGGGGATTATACCAAAGCTCCCAAACGGGCGGGAGAGTGCGGATGACTCTGCAGCACCGAATGAGAGAACTCCAGGTCCTCCTCAGCCAGGGTATCAAATTTGTAGAATTTAGCAAACGTGTTTGCCCCTGACCAAGTTGCAGCTCGGCAAAGTTGTAAAGCCGAGACCCCTCGGGCAGCCGCCCAAGATGAGCCCACCTTCCTTGTGGAATGGGCTTTCACTGATTTAGGATGCGGCAATCCAGCCGGAGAATGCGCCAGCTGAATTGTGCTACAAATCCAGCGAGCAATAGTCTGCTTAGAAGCAGGAGCACCTATTTTGTTGGGTGCATACAGGATAAAAAGCGAGTCAGTTTTCCAGACTCCAGCCGTCCTGGAAACATAAATTTTCAAGGCCCTGACTACGTCCAGTAACTTGGAATCCTCCAAGTCCCTAGTAGCCGCAGGCACCACAATAGGTTGGTTCAAGTGAAAAGCTGATACCACCTTAGGGAGAAACTGGGGACGAGTCCTCAATTCTGCCCTATCCATATGGAAAAACAGATAAGGGCTTTTACATGACAAAGCCGCCAATTTTGACACACGCCTGGCCGAAGCCAAGGCCAATAACATGACCACTTTCCACGTGAGGTATTTCAGATCCACAGTTTTAAGTGGTTCAACTTCAAACCAATGTGATTTTAGGAAACTCAACACCACATTGAGATCCCAAGGTGCCACAGGAGGCACAAAAGGGGGCTGAATATGAAGCACTCCCTTTACAAAAGTCTGAACTTCAGGCAGTGAAGCCAGTTCTTTCTGGAAGAAAATCGACAGAGCCGAAATCTGGACCTTAATGGAACCCAATTTTAGGCCCATAGTCACTCCCGACTGTAGGAAGTGCAGAAAACGACCCAGCTAAAATTCCTCTGTAGGGGCCTTCCTGGCCTCACACCACGCAACATATTTTCGCCAAATGCGGTGATAATGGTTTGCGGTTACTTCTTTCCTGGCTTTTATCAGCGTAGGAATGACTTCCTCCGGAATGCCCTTTTCCTTTAGGATCCGGAATTCAACCGCCATGCCGTCAAACGCAGCTGCGGTAAGTCTTGGAACAGACAGGGCCCCTGCTGTAGCAGATCCTGTCTGAGCGGTAGAGGCCATGGGTCCTCTGATAACATTTCTTGAAGTTCCGGGTACCAAGCTCTTCTTGGCCAATCCGGAACCACGAGTATCGTTCTTACTCCTCACCTTCTTATTATTCTCAGTACCTTTGGTATGAGAGACAGAGGAGGGAACACATAAACCGACTGGTACACCCACGGTGTCACTAGAGCGTCCACAGCTATCGCCTGAGGGTCCCTTGACCTGGCGCAATATCTCTGTAGCTTTTCGTTGAGGCGGGACGCCATCATGTCCACCTGTGGCCTTTCCCAACGGTTTACCAACAGTAGGAAGACTTCTGGATGAAGTCCCCACTCTCCCGGGTGTAGGTCGTGTCTGCTGAGGAAGTCTGCTTCCCAGTTGTCCACTCCCGGAATGAACACTGCTGACAGTGCTAGTACGTGATTTTCCGCCCATCGGAGAATCCTTGTGGCTTCTGCCATCGCCATCCTGCTTCTTGTGCCGCCCTGTCGGTTTACATGGGCGACTGCCGTGATGTTGTCTGATTGGATCAGAACCGGCTGGTTTTGAAGCAGGGGCCTTGCCTGACTTAGGGCATTGTAAATGGCCCTCAGTTCCAGAATATTTATGTGTAGGGACGACTCCTGACTTGACCAAAGTCCCTGGAAATTTCTTCCCTGTGTGACTGCGCCCCAGCCTCGAAGGCTGGCATCCGTGGTCACCAGGACCCAGTCCTGTATGCCGAATCTGCGGCCCTCTAGAAGATGAGCACTCTGCAGCCACCACAGTAGAGACACCCTAGTCCTTGGAGACAGGGTTATCAGTTGATGCATCTGAAGATGCGATCCTGACCACTTGTCCAAGAGGTCCCACTGGAAGGTCCTTGCATGGAACCTGCCGACTGGAATTGCTTCATATGAAGCCACCATTTTTCCCAGGACTCGTGTGCAGTGATGCACCGATACCCGTTTTGGTTTTAGGAGGTCTCTGACTAGAGATGACAGCTCCTTGGCTTTCTCCTGCGGGAGAAACACTTTTTTCTGTTCTGTGTCCAGAATCATCCCCAGGAACAGTAAGCGTGTGGAAGGAACCAGTTGTGACTTTGGAATGTTTAGAATCCAGCCATGCTGTTGTAGCACTTCCCGAGAGAGTGCTACTCCGACCAGTAACTGCTCCCTGAACCTCGCCTTTATTAGGAGATCGTCCAAGTACGGGATAATTAAAACTCCCTTTTTTCGAAGGAGTATCATCATTTCTGCCATTACCTTGGTAAACACCCTCGGTGCCGTGGACAGTCCAAACGGTAGTGTCTGGAATTGGTAATGGCAATCCTGTACCACAAATATGAGGTACTCCTGGTGAGGAAGGTAAATTGGGACATGCAGGTAAGCATCCTTGATGTCCAGGGATACCATGTAATCCCCCTCGTCCAGCCTTGCAATAACCGCCCTGAGCGATTCCATCTTGAACTTGAATCTTTTTATGTATGTGTTCAAGGATTTCAAATTTAAAATGGGTCTCACCGAACCGTCCAGTTTCGGTACCACAAACAGTGTGGAATAGTAACCCCGTCCTTGTTGAAGTAGGGGTACCTTGACTATCACCTGCTGGGAATACAGCTTGTGAATTGCCTCTAGTACAGCCTCCCTGCCCGAGGGAGTTGTCGGTAAGGCCGATTTGAGGAAACGGCGGGGGGGAGGCGCCTCGAATTCCAGCTTGTACCCCTGAGATACTACTTGAAGGATCCAGGGATCCACCCGTGAGCGAAGCCACTGATCGCTGAAATTTTTGAGGCGGCCCCCCACCGTACCTGGCTCCGCCTGTGGAGCCCCACCGTCATGCGGCGGATTTGGAAGAAGCGGGGGAGGACTTTTGTTCCTGGGAACCTGCTGTGTTTTGCAGCTTTTTTCCCCTTCCTCTGCCTCTAGACAGAAAGGACCCGCCTTTTCCCTGCCTGTTTTTCTGGGGTCGAAAGGACTGTACCTGATAATACGGCGCTTTCTTAGGCTGTGAGGGGACATGGGGCGAAAATGCTGACTTCCCAGCTGTTGCTGTGGAAACAAGGTCTGAGAGATCATCCCCGAATAACTCCTCACCCTTATAAGGCAAAACTTCCATGTGCCTTTTAGAATCTGCATCCCCTGTCCACTGCCGAGTCCATAAGCCTCTCCTAGCAGAAATGGACAATGCACTTATTCTAGATGCCAGCCGGCAGATCTCCCTCTGTGCATCTCTCATGTACAAGACTGAGTCTTTTATATGCTCTACGGTTAGCAATATAGTGTCCCTGTCTAGGGTGTCAATATTTTCCGACAGGGAATCTGAGCAAGCAGCAGCAGCACTGCACATCCACGCTGAAGCAATAGCTGGTCTCAGTATAACACCAGTGTGTGTATATATAGACTTTAGGATAGCCTCCTGCTTTCTATCAGCAGGTTCCTTTAGGGCGGCCGTATCCGGAGACGGTAGTGCCACCTTTTTAGACAAACGTGTGAGCGCTTTATCCACCCTAGGGGGAGTTTCCCAACGTGACCTATCCTCTGGCGAGAAAGGGAACGCCATTAGTAATTTTTTTGAAATCACCAATTTTTTATCGGGGGAAGCCCACGCTTCTTCACACACTTCATTTAATTCTTCAGATGGGGGAAAAACTATTGGTAGTTTTTTCTCCCCAAACATAATACCCTTTTTTGAGGTACCTGGGTTTATATCAGAAATGTGTAATACCTCTTTCATTGCCTCAATCATGCAACGAATGGCCCTAGTGGACATTAAATTTGACTCATCGTCGTCGACACTGGTATCAGTATCCGTGTCGACATCTGTGTCTGCCATCTGAGGTAGTGGGCGTTTTAGAGCCCCTGATGGCCTTTGAATTGTCAGGGCAGGCACGAGCTGAGAAGCCGGCTGTCCCGCATTTGGCATGTCGTCAAATTTTTTATGTAAGGAGTCGACACTTGCACGTAATTCCTTCCATAAGTCCATCCACTCAGGTGTCTGCCCCGCAGGGGGTGACATCACATTTATAAGCATCTGCTCCGCCTCCACATAAGCCTCCTCATCAAACATGTCGACACAGCCGTACCGACACACCGCACACACACAGGGAATGCTCTTAAAGGAGACAGGACCCCACAAAAGCCCTTTGGGGAGACAGAGAGAGAGTATGTCAGCACACACCAGAGGGCTATATAATGCAGGGACTAACTGAATTATGTCCCCTATAGCTGCTATAATATTTACTGCGCCTAAATTTAGTGCCCCCCCTCTCTTTTTTACCCTTTTCTGTAGTGTAGACTGCAGGGGAGAGTCAGGGAGCTTCCTTCCAGCGGAACTGTGAGGGAGAAATGGCGCCAGTGTGCTGAGGGAGATGGCTCTGCCCCTTTTTCGGCGGACTTTTCTCCCGCTTTTTTCTGTATTCTGGCAGGGGTAATTACCACATATATAGCCTCTGGGGCTATATATTGTGGTTATTTTGCCAGCCAAGGTGATTTTATTGCTGCTCAGGGCGCCCCCCCCCCCAGCGCCCTGCACCCTCAGTGACCGGAGTGTGAAGTGTGTATGAGGAGCAATCATAGGTGTGCGCAGGGGGGGTGCCTCGTGCGCACAGGCACCCCCTAATGTCTGGCACTCCGATCACACATGCCTGATGCAGTGATCGCCGAGCAGGCTGATTACAGTCCCCTCTGTGCTGCAACCTGTTAGGACTGCAGTATTTACCAGACGCATGGGTTAATCAAGGGTGCCACTGCCACCGGCTTTCAAACTCCTGGCTCCACCTCCATGTACAAAAACAGCGTGATGTGATGTGATTACGTCATGCTGCTCACACGCGCACCCGCCACATGCCCTCCTCTCTCCTTCTATGCTATGCCAGCGCCAGCCACTGATGAGTATCAGCATGCAGCCAGCATTCCTCTTAGGAAGACAAATTCAATACTGGCAGTTTTTTCCAGTAGCAGCAGTACTAGTCTGCGACTGTCAGTGTCAGTGAGTGGCTGACTTGTAAGTAAGCTGCTGCAGTTTGCAGGGGAAAGTGAGAGGGAGCCAGACCAGGCTGAGGAGGAGCAGTGTAATTGCAGTGAGTGGCATCAGGGGTGTTTGTTTGGTGCACACCACAACATCTGACACAATGTATCTGCTTTATTAGGATTGGTACAAGGGTGGATATTTTATATTGCGTTGACCGTCAATGGATGGTGCTAGACAGACCCCTCCGATGGTGCACCCCCTAATAAAATGTGCTGCGCACGCCTATGGGAGCAATGGCGCACAGCTGCAGTGCTGTGCGCTACCTTGGTGAAGACTGAAGTCTTCTGCCGCCGATTTTCCGGACCATCTTCTTGCTTCTGGCTCTGTAAGGGGGACGGCGGCGCGGCTCCGGGAACGAACACGAAGGTCGGGTCCTGCGGTCGATCCCTCTGGAGCTAATGGTGTCCAGTAGCCTAAGAAGCCCAAGCTAGCTGCAAGCAGGTAGGTTCGCTTCTTCTCCCCTTAGTCCCTCGTTGCAGTGAGCCTGTTGCCAGCAGGTCTCACTGTAAAATAAAAAACCTAACATATACTTTCTTTCTAGGAGCTCAGGAGAGCCCCTAGTGTGCATCCAGCTCGGCCGGGCACAGAAATCTAACTGAGGTCTGGAGGAGGGGCATAGAGGGAGGAGCCAGTGCACACCAGATAGTACCAAATCTTTCTTACAGAGTGCCCAGTCTCCTGCGGAGCCCGTCTATTCCCCATGGTCCTTACGGAGTCCCCAGCATCCACTAGGACGTCAGAGAAATGATGATATCATATTCAAAATCATTTGAAAATGAACTGTATTCCTGGCACTTTTAGATTATATACTAACATTTTGAATAGCATTTGCCATGCCTTTTTTGTTAACCTTTAAAATCTTGGAGTTATTTTTTTTGCCTCACCCTGTATATATGGTAAGGAGAGAACAGTACTATTCCTTTGTTCTTTGTTTCTGTTTAAATATTTATGGCCTGCATCCAGTAAGCAGATCTGTAGGGTCTATTCATGTAGATATGCTTTATGAATTGTTACTTTTCACTATATATCGCATCGATTTGATGCGATATATAGCTTTGTTAAGTAGCAATTCATTTAAAATTACCTTTCCGGTGAAACGGTCTGGTAGTCAGGGCTCTGGTGTTCCTGTCTTCAACTGCGGTCCTCTATAAAGCGTGGAGTTAATCGGCAGATCCTTTCTGCGCATGCGCTGGTGGCTGACCTCAGGGGAGGCTGCAGAGTCTATTGGAATATAAAGGGGGCAGAGCAAGTGCTTGGTTCCGGGGCAGAGAGCAGGGAAGTATTAAAAGTTCACGTGCTGAAGTCCAGATTACACCATACCGAGATGGCGAATCTGAACACATTAGAGAGACGAAAAGCGAAGTTTTCCATCCTTTACTGAATTGCATTCAGGCACGGAGCAGGGGCGCTACCAGAGAAGTCAGGACCTTTCTCACGGAAACCCACTTTGTGAATAAAACGAAGCAAAGAAAAGCACTTTTCTCTGCTCTAGGAGTAAATCCATGCGTCATCAGATTAAGGTAAATGTCATTGGTCCGAATCAATGGAAATATTAATCATTGCAGAGTTCAAGTAAAATGATTTATTCAGTTGGAAGCGTGTAATACTTGTAAATGTAACTGGTCAGTAATTATACCCACTTTTGAGAAACTCTATGGGTGAGATTCAAATGATATATCACGCCCAATTTCCTTTCTAAAATGATCTCCATTATTGCGCTTATTGCGCCAATAGTAATCAGGTTTAGCTGTGTAAAGGGTTGGGTGCCTCGCTACTCCGGGTGTAGCGAGCTGAAATAATGGTACAACGTCCCTGAGGGCAGAAACAGAATGGGTGTGGAAATGGGTGAAAATAATTTAATCCCGCCCTATATGTACTGTAACTGTGTCTGATCCCATTCATTTTAAGAAAAATCCCAGCTATAACCCTCTGTACTTGAAGAACACCTCATTACCTCTGTGGTGAAACAAGAGGAAAAGGTAAACCCAAAAACACACATGTCAGGGTATTACAAGTGCTGTGAGGCACTGCTACATTATGCTGCCGCATACAGTAAACAGTAACCCCCAGCAGCCATTTCTGCTAATGTCAGCAACGAGGGGTTAATGTAGGAGTGTGCATGTGGCCATATATGAGGTGATGTGAAGAGAGGTTGCCAAAGATCGCATTGCAAATGAGATCAATGATAAAATTTAAATGGGCCCCAGAGTCTGTCAAAGGGAAACCTTTTTCAGCTCTCATAGAGGACAGCAGCATGTAACATACCATTCAGAGATAAGAGCTATTAAAGATTACATGTAAAGAGGAACAGTGCTTAGAGACTGACAGTGGTGATACTTTGGAGCTGTAGTAATACTGCATGTGTAAAGTCTTGCTGACTAAAGATGAATAAATACCTGCAGAGGTTCATCATAATTTACTAACACACTGCAAAGGGATACAATACAGATTGAACGGGTGTAGTATGGTATGCCGGCGGCCGGGCTCCCGGCGACCAGCATACCGGTGCCGGGAGTCCGACCGCCGGCATACCGACACCGTGGCGAGCGCAAAGGAGCCCCTTGCGGGCTCACCACGCTGCGGGCACGGTGACGCTATGTTATTCTCCCTCCAGGAAGGTCGTGGACCCCCACGAGGGAGAATATATGTCAGTATGCCGGATGTCGGTATGCCGGCGCCGGTATACTGTGCGCCGGGATCCCGACATTCGGCATACTGAAGACCACCCGATTGAACAAATGATGAGTCCTTTTCCTTTTTTGTAGCAGTGTTGTCATGAATGTTTACTCTATACTGCCACTGAATACCCCATCAGTGACCCGAACCCTATTCACCTTGCCCAAGAGAGCTAGCTTTATTATATTAAGGTCTCAGCACCAGGAACACCCAGTACACCTATAGGATTAACCAAAATCTCAGGAGGAGCAGAGGCGTAACTCTGGGAGGCAACGGAGTCACCTGCCGCCGGGCTCCTGCTCTGAAGGGGGGCACCTCTCCTCCCATTCTGTGACACCACTGAATTAAGTTAATTGATAGCTGCCGCTATCTCTTCAGTGGCCGACTTCCTCACTGGTCCCTGCACCTTACAAATCACACCCTTTTCATTATACGGTAAATATATATTTTACAAGTGTCATACCCAGGATTAGAAACCACAACCTATTACACTGGAAGCACTGTATAGGAAATATGATAATTCGAACTATAGGAAGTTACTTCTCTGACAATTACATGTAACCTCATATAGTTAAAATTCTCATGCTTCTTGTACAGGAGCAAATAACTCCATCAGTAAAGTGTCTGCTGTCACTGTAACAGGTCATGGGTTCTAATCCTAGGTATGACTGCTAAGAAATGTATGATTTAAAATAAAAGACAATGAAATGTATATATACAGTATATAAAAAAAAAATTCAGAACACTCCATACACACATACACAAACATACATATACATACCTCCCAACTTTGGGAGTGGGACCACACCGCGCGCCGAAGGCGCGTGCCCGACGTTTAGGGGGCGTGACCTAATGGAAGGGGCGTGGCCTCGCAGCAAGTTCCGTGGTCGCAAGCCACGCCCCCATTTTCGTCATTATGGGGGCATGAACAGCGCTGTGAGAGCTGCTGGTCATGCCCCCTGTCCCTCTCTGCCGTGAATAGACGCTGTGCGCATGCGCACAGCATCTATTCACCGCTGCTCTGCTCAGAGCAATGAGTGACAGGGGGGGATCTCCCAACTGCACCCCCACCCGCGGGATACTGCGACCCGCGGGTGGGACAGCGGGACAGACCGTGAAAAACGGGACTGTCCCGCCAAAATCGGGACAGTTGGGAGGTATGCATATATTTATCTAAATATAGGGGGGACGAACTTACGCCACTGAGGAGGAGTATATGTTGACTACCTGCTATATATCACTGAACAAAACAAGTGAAAAATGAAGTTACTAGCACTTTCATGGCCCGAAGGTTATTTCTTACAAGAAAAGAAACACGCACCGACATAATAATGGCCGCAAGTGTGTAGGTTGCCCGTATTGATGGTGGAGGGCTGGGGTCATTTATAAAGTGCATTAAACATTTTGTTAGAAGAACAAACGATGCTGGGCATTTAGAGAATGTAAACATTGTTTAAGAATAAATGTCTGATAGCAGTAACTTGCAGTACGGGTGTTCATTAGGGATGCAGTTATAATGCCGGCTGTCGGGATCACGTGTTCAGGAACCCGACGCCGGCATATTACCGGCGGCCAGAATGCAGACACCCGCCCGTGCACCCACCAACAAAGTGGGAATAGAACCTGTGGTGTAGCTCGTCATCGGGACTACATACCTCCCAACTGTCCCGCTTTCAGCGGGACAGTCCCGCTATTCGGACCCTGTCCCGCTGTCCTACCCGCGGGCAGCAGTGTCCCGCGGGTGGGGGGGCAGTTGGGGGGAGGCTTTGATCACCCGCTGCTCTGCTCTGCAAAGCAGCCTGTGATCACTGAATACATGCTGTGCGCACGCGCACGGCATGTATTCAGAGCTAGGAGGGGAGCAGGGGCTGCCCAGCTGCTGGGGGAGCATTGGGCACGCCCCCAAAAGAAAAAAAAACGGGCTGTTTGGCGAGGCCATGCCCAACCGAGCGAGGCCACGCCCATCACGGGTAAGGCCACGCCCCCATTTCGGATCGCCGCGCGAGAGTCCCGCTATCGGCAAGCCAAAAGTTGGGAGGTATGGCACTAGCTGCCTCACTGTTGGTATACCGGCAGACAGGATGCCACTGTCAGTATCATCCCCATTCCGTTCATTGGGGCAGATGTATTAACCTGGAGATGGCCTAAGGAAGTGATAAACCAGTGATACTGTAAGTGCAAGGTGATAAACGCACCAGCCAATAAGCTCCCAACTTTTAATTTACATATTGGAGCTGATTGGCTGGTGCGTGTATCACCTTGCATTTATCACTGGTTTATCACTTCCTTATGACATCTCCAGGTTAATACATCTGCCCCATTATTTTCAGTGAGCTATTCACGATAAAGAGAGTTTTATGTGAATATATAGAGAAAAAGTTTAAATGGTTATTTTTAATTTCTAGGAAGGTGATTGAGGGATTAATTATATTAGACAACTGAGATTTTTAAGTAATAGACTAGTGGTACTGTATATCTGATTAATAATGTGAT
Source organism: Pseudophryne corroboree (assembly GCF_028390025.1). Classification (NCBI taxonomy): domain Eukaryota; kingdom Metazoa; phylum Chordata; class Amphibia; order Anura; family Myobatrachidae; genus Pseudophryne; species Pseudophryne corroboree. The sequence continues at coordinate 106,020,074 of NC_086449.1, read as the reverse complement.
TTTAGAATGATTTATTGTGTAGACAATTGAAGTTCCATTCCTAGAATTGCAATGTCCCACTCAAAACTATTAATAAAATGACCCAAACCCCAAGGGGCTATTCTATTATTCATCTCTGTGCCTAATGGTGGGAGCTTGTTCTATTATGTGGAATCTTCTTAAAAATTATTTTTAGCGTTAGGTGGGGTTCGTGACTTTAAACAAGGCAAGCAGATAGGCTGATACAGTGAGCCGCCCATCTAGGGTGAGTACATGCTGTTTGTGTTTTTTTTATATTAACACATTGAACTACACCCAAATCTGCATTTTTCAGTTTTGGGTGGATCTGCCCTTTTAAAAATAGGATTTTAATACCTACCGGTAAATCCTTTTCTCCTAGTCCGTAGAGGATGCTGGGGATGCTTCAAGAACCATGGGGGGTATAGACGGGATCCGCAGGAGACATGGGCACTTTAAGACTTTGAATGGGTGTGAACTGGCTCCTCCCTCTATGCCCCTCCTCCAGACTCCAGTTATAGGAACTGTGCCCAGGGAGACGGACATTTCGAGGAAAAGGATTTATTGTTAAACTAAGGGTGGGATACGTACCAGCTCACACCACCAAACACGCCGTACAACCTGGCATTTAACAGAATTCCAGTCAACGGCATGAACAAAATCAGCAACAGGCTGACCATAACCAAAACACAACCTTTGTGTAACACAAGCAATGACTATTAAACAAGTACTGCAGATAAAGTCCGCACTAGGACGGGCGCCCAGCATGCTCTACGGACTAGGAGAAAAGGATTTACCGGTAGGTATTAAAATCCTATTTTCTCATACGTCCTAGAGGATGCTGGGGACGCTTCAAGAACCATGGAGTTTATACCAAAGCTCCAGAACGGACGGGAGAGTGCGGATGACTCTGCAGGACCGATTGACCAAACATGAGGTCCTCCTCAGCCAGGGTATCAAACTTGTAGAACTTAGCAAAAGTGTTTAAACCCGACCAAGTAGCCGCTTGGCAAAGCTGTAACGCTGAGACCCCTCGGGCAGCCGCCCAAGATGAGCCCACCTTTCTCGTAGAATGGGCCTTCACCGATTTCGGTAACGGCAATCCCGCCGTAGAATGAGCATGCTGAATCGTATTACAGATCCAGCGTGCAATAGTCTGCTTGGAAGCAGGAGCCCCAATCTTGTTGGGAGCATACAGGACCAACAGAGCCTCCGTTTTCCTAATCTGAGCCGTTCTGTCGACATAGATTTTCAAAGCTCTGACCGCATCGAGTGACTTCGATTCCGCCAAGGCTTCAGTAGCCAATGGCACCACAATAGGTTGGTTCATGTGAAACGATGAAACCACCTTTGGTAGAAATTGCTGACGAGTTCTCAACTCCACTCTATCTACATGGAAGATCAAATAGGGGCTCTTGTGAGATAAAGCCGCTAATTCAGACACCGGCCTTGCGGACGCCAAGGCCAACAGCATGACCACTTTCCAAGTGAGGAATTTGAGCTCAACCTTATGCAAAGGTTCAAACCAATGAGATTGCAGGAACTGCAACACCACGTTAAGATCCCACGGTGCCACTGGGGCACAAAGGGAGGTTGAATACGCAGCACTCCTTTCACGAAGGTCTGAACTTCTGGAAGGGAGGCCAATTCTTTCTGAAAGAAAATTGATAAGGCCGAAATTTGTACTTTAATGTAGCCTAACTTTAGGCCCGCATTCACACCTGCTTGCAAAAAATGGAGAAAAAGCCCTAGCTTGAATTCTTCCATAGGTGCCTTCTTGGATTCACACCAAGACACATATTTTCTCCAAATACGGTGGTAATGCCTCGCCGTTACTTCTTTTCTAGCCTGAAGTAGTGTGGGAATGACTTCACTGGGAATGCCCTTTAGGGCTAGGATTTGGCGTTCAACCGCCATGCCGTCAAACGCAGCCGCGGTAAGTCTTGATACACGCACGGTCCTTGCTGTAACAGGTCCTCTCGTAGAGGAAGAGGCCAGGGATCTCCTATGAGTAATTCCTGAAGATCCGGATACCAGGCCCTCCTTGGCCAGTCTGGAACAATGAGTATCGCCTGAACCCTTATTCTTCTTATGATCTTTATCACCTTTGGAATGAGTGGAAGTGGAGGGAACACATAGACTGACTGAAACACCCACGGTGTCACTAGGGCGTCCACCGCTATTGCTTGAGGGTCCCTCGACCTGGAACAATATCTCTGAAGTTTCTTGTTGAGGCGAGATGCCATCATGTCTATTTGAGGAATTCCCCAATGACTTGTCACTTCTGCAAACACCTCTTGATGAAGACCCCACTCTCCTGGATGGAGATCGTGTCTGCTGAGGAAGTCTGCTTCCCAGTTGTCCACGCCTGGAATGAAGACTGCTGACAGAGCGCTTGCATGTCTTTCCGCCCAGCGAAGAACTTTTGTGGCCTCCGCCATGGCGGTTTATGTACGCCACTGCTGTTATGTTGTCCGACTGAATCAAGATGGGCAGACCGCGTAGAAAATGTTCCGCTTGCAGAAGGCCGTTGTAAATGGCCCTTAGTTCCAGAATGTTTATGTGCAGTCCAGCTTCCTGGCTTGGCCATTTTCCCTGGAAATTTTCCCCCTGTGTGACTGCTCCCCAGCCTCAGAGACTTGCATCCGTGGTCACCAGGATCCAATCCTGGATCCCGAACCTGCGTCCCTCTGGGAGGTGAGAACTGTGCAGCCACCACAGGAGAGAGATTCTGGTCCTGGAAGATAGGATTATTTTCCGGTGCATGTGCAGGTGAGACCCGGACCACTTGTCCAACATGTCCCACTGAAACACCCTGGCATGGAACCTGCCAAACTGAATGGCCTCATAGGCCGCCACCATCTTCCCCAGCAACAGAGTGCATTGATGAATCGACACACTTGCCGGTTTCAGAATCTGTTTGACCATGTTCTGGATTTCCAGAGCCTTTTCCACTGGAAGAAAAACTCTCTGTAATTCTGTGTCCAGAATCATACCCAAGAATGACAGCCGTGTTGTCGGAACCAACTGTGATTTTGGCAAGTTTAGGAGCCAACAATGTTGTTGCAAGATTGCCAGGGAGAGCAAAACGTTCTTCAGTAATAGCTCCTTGGATCTCGCCTTTATCAGGAGATCGTCCAAGTACGGGATAATTGTGATTCCTTGCTTGCGCAGGAGAAGCATCATTTCCGCCATTACTTTGGTAAAAATCCTCGGAGCCATGGACAGACCAAACTGCAACGTCTGAACTTGGTAATGACAATCTTGAACAACAAACCTCAGGTAAGCCTGATGCGGAGGATATATGGGGACGTGTAAGTAGGCATCCTTTATGTCGACCGACACCATAAAATCCCTCTCCTCCAGACTGGAGATCACTGCTCGGAGAGATTCTATCTTGAATTTGAATTTTTTTTAGATAGAAATTGAGGGATTTTAGGTTCAGAATTGGTCTGACCGAGCCGCCCGGCTTCGTGACCACAAACAGGCTCGAATAAAAGCCTTCTCTCTGCTGTGATGGGGGTATTGTGACAATGACTTGATTTTGACACAGCTTTTGTATTGCAGCGCATACTACCTCCCTTTCCGGAAGAGAAGCAGGCAAGGCCGACTTGAAAAATCAGTGAGGGGGCACGTCTTGAAACTCCAATTTGTACCCTTGGGCTACTATATCTAATACCCAAGGATCCAGGGCCGAGCGAACCCAGACCTGACTGGAGTTGGAGACGTGCCCCCACCGGTGCGGACTCCCGCAGAGGAGCCCCAGCGTCATGAGGTAGATTTGGCAGAAGCCGGGCAGGACTTCTGCTCTTGGGAACCTGCCACAGCCGGTGACCTTTTTCCCCTTCCTCTTCCTCTAGTAGCAAGGAAGGAAGACCCTCATCCTTTTTTGTATTTATTGGGCCGAAAGGACTGCATCTGATAGTGAGCGTTTTCTTTTGTGGTGCAGGGACATAAGGCAGAAATGATGACTTACCCGCGGTAGCTGTAGATACCAGGTCAGCAAGGCCGTCACCAAACAAGACACCACCTTTATACGGCAGAGACTCCATAGCCTTCTTAGAGTCAGCATCAGCATTCCATTGATGAATCCACAATGCCCTCCTAGCCGAGACTGCCATGGCATTGGCCCTTGATCCTAAAAGGCCAATATCCCTCGCAGCTTCCTTTAGGTAGGCTGCAGCGTCCCTGATATAACCCAGTGTCAAAATAATGCTATCCCTATCCAGGGAATCTATATCAGATGACAAGTTATCTGCCCACTTTTCAACAGCGCTACTCACCCATGCCGATGCAACGGCAGGTCTGAGCAGCTACGGGTACCGTAGTGACATAAATGGATTTCAATGTATTTTCCTGCTTACGATCCGCAGGATCCTTCAGGGCTGCCATGTCAGGAGACGGAAGCGCCACCTTTTTGGACAGACGAGATAGAGCTTTGTCCACAGTGGGGGTTGACTCCCACCTTTCCCTGTCCCCAGAGGGGAACGGATATGCCACCGCAATTCTCTTGGGAATCTGTAACTTTTTGTCAGGATTTTCCCAAGCCTTTTCAAAAAGCGCGTTCAGTTCATGAGAGGGAGGGAACGTTACCTCAGGTTTCTTTCCTTTAAACATACAGACCCTTGTGTCAGGAACAGCAGGGTCTTCCGTGATATGTAAAACGTCTTTTATCGCCACAAACATGTACTGAATGCTCTTAGCCAGTTTAGGATTCAATCTGGCATCACTATAGTCGACACTGGAGTCAGAGTCCGTGTCGGTATCTGTATCCGCTATATGGGTAAATTAACGCTTCTGTGACCCCGAGGAGGTCTGTACTTGTGATAATGCATCCTCCATGGATTTTCTCCATGCCCGGTTCTGAGACTCTGATTTATCTAATCTCTTATTCAATAGAGCCACATTTGCATTCAAACCACTCAATACATTTACCCAATCAGCAGTCGGCGGTGCCGATAGGGTCACTCCCACAGTCTTTTCTGTCCCCACTCCAGCCTCCTCCTGGGAAGAGCACTCAGCCTCAGACATGTCGACACACGCGTACCGACACCGACAACCACACTGGGGCTATAAGGGACAGACCCACAGCAAAGCCTGTTAGAGGAACACAGAGGGAGTTTTGTCAGCTCACATCCCAGCGCCTAGCCCGGTTCTGAAACTTTTATATTAATAAAACAGCACCAAATTACTGTGCCCCCCCCCCCACTCCCCCATTTTGCACCCTGTTACTTGTACAGCAGTGTAGGAGGTCAGGACCAGCGTCTCTGCAGCTCTGTGAAGAGAAAATGGTGCTGGTTAGAGCTGTGAGGGCTAAGCCACGCCCCGTTAATGGTGTGCTTCAGTCCCGCTTTTTTCTACATATTTATACTGGTGGGGGTCTGGTGTTAGTGCCCCAGCACCGTTTACCACTTTTGCCAGTCCATTTGTGAGGTTTATGCTGCCCAGGGCGCCCCCCCTGCGCCCTGCACCCTGTAGTGCCGCCGTGTGTGTGTGGGTACCACTGCGCGGTACCTCAAAGCCGTCACTGAAGTCTTCTGATCTTCTACTCACCCGTCTTCTGACTTCTGGCTCTGCAAGGGGGGTGATGGCGCGGCACCGGGAACGAGCATCTAGGCGTACCTAGCGATCAGACCCTCTGGAGCTAATGGTGTCCAGTAGCCTAAGAAGCAGAGCCTTGAAACTCACAGAAGTAGGTCTGCTTCTCTCCCCTCAGTCCCACGAAGCAGGGAGCCTGTTGCCAGCAGGTCTCCCTCAAAATAAAAAACCTAACATAAAGTCTTTTTCAGAGAAACTCAGGAGAGCTCCTCAGTGTGCATCCAGTCTCACTGGGCACAGAATCTAACTGGAGTCTGGAGGAGGGGCATAGAGGGAGGAGCCAGTTCACACCCATTCAAAGTCTTAAAGTGCCCATGTCTCCTGCGGATCCCGTCTATACCCCCCATGGTTCTTGAAGCATCCCCAGCATCCTCTAGGACGTATGAGAAAATACAGTATATAAGCATATTTATGTAAATATTGCAAATTAGCCCTCTTAAATATCATACGTTATGACTGTTGTTTACAGTGATTAATTTTTATGGTAAAAATTGACTAAGAAGCCACAGCTAGTGCATGACTATACGCTGTCCTGGCCAAGAGAAGATAACAGTCTAGTTATGGCTTTTGGTATCACTATGCTGCCAGGTTCCGTTTTTATAGTATTAGGCCATATTTAAGAATGAGACATAGGGCCTGATTCAGACTTGTACAATACTGCACAGCCACAAGGAAGCGGCTGTGCCATACCGTACAGTCATATGCCACTGCCAGTGGTGTAAATAGAAGCCTCCTGTCTGCTTCTGTGATCCTTTGTTACTCCTGAACACTGTGTGACCATTGGTCATCTGAGGTCTTCTTCAGGTTACTCAGATTTTCGTCTCAAGGCGCAACAATGACTTTGACAGTCCCACAAAGTGGGGGCGACAGGCCTCTGTCTTGAGGAATGAACACAATCGCCGCCCCTTCCTCGCCCCCAAATGCCCTCAGCCTGTCAATCAGACTAGGGCTTAGGGGTCACTGTGTGTGAGGACACAGGACCCGTTCTGCACATGCACAGTGTCCCCACCATCGGATTGTACGCTAACCCACTACAATCAGAATCAGCTTTATTGGCCAGGTGTACTCACGTACACTAGGAATTCTTTGTGGTACAATGCATCGCCAAGCAGCAACATGAAGGAGGAAAAACGTAGCATACATTACACATATGAGTTCATACTGCACATATGCAAGTGTACAGTAGACATATTATACATTTAAGACTAAAAAACTAAGGCTGCTTGGCAGAGCAGCACCGAGGCAGCCATCCGCGGCGCCAACTAGAACTCACACAATGCACATAATACAGAAGATTTAAGTATTACATCAAAAGATAAACCACACAGACAAAGACACAGAAAGAATAATGCATGATTGGTGTAGGCATTTTGGGTAATAACCTCCAGGGGTTGTGTATTCCACCCTCACAAGGCACCAGGTGCGGCAGCCATCTTAGGCGCACTGCGTAGGATTACCCAGGGTGGAATAGTCCACTCCTAGAAGAGAACACAAAATGGCGAGATTGTAGAGTCCTTAAGTTCAGAGTAGGGTTCCAATAAAAACATCAGGTCCACGCATTTTTCATCCCATCCACAAGCGCACCAGATAAGGCAGCCATGGGGCGTAGCATTGCAGGAAACTACCTTATAACCCTCACATTACTTGTTATTTTTCCTCTTTATAGTAATGTCCCTTACATATTATGCCACACACCGTAATGCCCGTGAGACATTATACCACACACCTTAATGCCTCTTACACAATATGCACACACCATAATGCCCGTTACACATTATGCCATAAACCGCAATGGCCCTTTTGCTTTATTCCACCCACCATAATGCCCATAACACGTTATGCAACACATTGCAATGCCTCTGACACATTATTTCTCACACCGTAATGCCGCTGACACATTATACAATTTTAGGAGCCCCTACAATACTATTAGCTGCAAATAATATATCACAAAGCTTAACACAATTTTTTCCCTCACTATATTGGAGAATTTGGATACTATTTAATATCCTAAATTTTGGGCAATTCTTTTATTATTTTGTACTCTCAGGCTATCAAATAGACCACCATGCCTGATTATAGAGATTTATTTTAACATGCTAAATAAAAGTTAAATCTTAATTTTTCAGAATCATTTCAAAAGAGTGCGCCACACACTAAGCCCTTCTTTTAGTGATAAATCCACTAGAGATTTACACTAATAACCTTCAGAGAAATATACTGTAATTTCAGCTTAGTGGCGCACCTCCAACCCAGCACCAATTAAACTCTAGGTTTCTTTAGCCTGGATAACAAACTCCTTCATTGGTTGGTTTTGCAAAATTATACCTAGAATTTTTTGTGACCTGTGCATTGTCTTTTAGACTTCATGTCTTTCCCCAAAACATTATACCCCACAGTAAGGCTTCTAATTACTTTTAAATTACCTGCTCATTGCCAGGGGTTCCATGCCCAAGGGTTCCATGCTTGTTACCAGGGTTTTCATGCTCATTGCCAGGGGTCTCATGCTCATTGTTAGGGGTGTCGTGGGAGAAGATGCAGAAGCCCGTTGCTGCCAGCGTTAGGCTTCCAGGGACATTGAGGAAGATACCGCAAGGAGGAGGATGTCGCTGAGCCTCGCCAGAGAGGTATATTAAATATCAACAGCATATTTGTTAGTATTACTGCAATACTAAACAAAATATGCTGTTGGTATTATGGGGCATATGTACTAAGCCTTGGAAAATTATAAAGTAGAGAGAGATAATTCACCAGCCAATCAGCTGCTAACTGCCATGTTTGTGATGCTATACATCCCACCACTTATAAGGTGCATACTCACATTAATAACGCCAGTATGTACCTAGAAATGCGCAAAGGACATGTCTCTCAATAAGAGCTGTCCTTTGCAATATATGTTTAAAGATGACGTTACCCACGGGTCTATGCTCCACAGTGTATCGCATTCCTCTGGGTGGGGTTCCCTGGATGAGTGGGGACCCCTTAAATCAAGGGATCCCCCCTCCAGGCACCCAAGGGCCAGGGGTGAAGCCGAGGCTGTCCCCAGCACCCCTGGTCGGTGGGTGCCGGGCTGATAGCCATGTGTGTAAAAAAAGAATATTGTTTTTTGCTGTGGAACCTCAAGTACCAGCATGCGGGGAAATAACGGGCTTGGGGGGGGAGAGTGAGAGAGAGAGAGAGAGAGAGAGAGAGAGAGAGAGAGAGAGAGAGAGAGAGAAAGAAATTAACCTGCTGCTGGAGCCGGAGCAGGAGGACGGGGGGAGAGCCGCACGTCCAGGCCCACCGCTGCTGTCAGGTGAGCAGGAAGACAGAGCTGGCGCAGGAGGACGGGGGGAGAGCCGCACGTCCAGGCCCACCGCTGCTGCTGTCAGGTGAGCAGGAAGACAGAGCCGGCGGGGGAGGACGGGGGGAGAGCCGCACACTCCGCAGGGCCACGGCAGTTGGCTGCGAGGTCAGCGGGAGCCGGCGGAGGAGGACAGGGGACAGCTGGACGGGGGAGAGCCGCACACACTGCAGGCCCTCCAACGCCAATCACCGCCGGGACCCGCCGCCTCCAGCGCCGCGTGTGGGTGATTGGACAAGCGGATCCAGCCCTGGATCCACTGTCCATTCACAGGTGCCTCGCTGACATGTGGGTGGTGTCCCTGTCAGCGACGCACTTGTTTCAGTGCCGCTTTCCTGCTCTGTTTTAATGGGCTTTTACAGCCCAGAGCTTGGCCCCGCCCCCCGCCCTGCTATCAGTGCCTCCCAAACTAATTTAAACCAGGAAAATTATTTGAATAAAATAAAGAAGATACTCACAGAATATGTGTCATAAGTATCTTCTTTTTATTATTTTAATAATTAATCACAGGGGAGGCACTGCCTCCCCTGACTGCACGTCCCTGGTCTGTCTGCTGAAAGCACGCTCCTGACAAAGCGGCACTGCTATTAGGTACCGATTATAGGGCTTTTTTTTAATGGGCTTTCACTGCCCAATGCTTGGCCCCGCCCCTCATTTACGGACCTTTCTCACTGACTGCGGGGGGCTCCAAGAACGGTGCCTCCGAAACACATTTAAAACAGTTTTTTATAGGGTAAAGTGATTAAAATAATACACAGCTTAAAGCAGATACTTATAGGGTCAAATGATTAAAATAATACACAGCCTAAAGCAGATACTTATGATACAGAATATGTGTCATAAGTATCTTCTTTGCATTATTTTAATCATTAATGGCAGGAGAGGCACTGCCTCCCCTGACAGCACGTCCCTGACTACGACTTATTACTACGTTATCATTCACAGCTCAGGAACAGGTGTACTTAGTTGTTCCAACTACTCACATACACATTTCTACTAGTTTCATTTTTGTTTCCAACTTTTTAAGAAATCTCCTATGCCGTGGGTAACTGCTTGTGACATACTGTTCTTCTGACACACTGCTTGTGCAACAGTCACCTCAACTATGGCTTCATAGCAGTGCCGGTGTTACAATGCAGGCATTTATTGGTGATTTTACTTCTAATATAATGCATGCACACACTAATAGGCCTCACTGAGCCTTTTGAGAACCCTCTTCTTTACAGGCCTCACTGAGGGGTAGACTACTAAGCCTTGGAAAGTGACAAAGTGTAGAGAGATAAACTACTAACCAATCAGCTCCTGTCATTTTTCAAACACAGCCTGTGACATTGCAGTTAGGAGCTGATTGTCTGGTACTTTATCTCTTTCTAATTTATCACTCTCCAAAGCTTAGTGGGCGGGATGTACTAATGTACATCCTCCACACTGAAAGCTCTCTGCTCTCACTGCTGTACAAATGGTTGATGGTCACCCAACTAAATTGCTACATTGTCATGGGCTACTTTCGTTTTTTCCTAAAGGGGGTTATCCCAAACTTGAATATCATTTAACCATGCATGAAAACCCCCCAAAACTTGTGTACTGTACCTAATGAACTGCTTTCACAGGGGAAGTCAGTGCTTAGAAAAATGACTCATCTGAATATTTTTCAAGGGGGGAAATCCAACCATGTCTGTCTGTAACTTGAAATTGGAAGGATTTTCCTAAAAGTGTCATTTTACATCCATAATAGCAACAGGCATTCAATCACTTACTATGCGTCAAATCATCGTAATGTTAAACTAAACAGATACCCCTGAAAATGTGGTGTTCTAATGTAAAGGTCCAGATGTACTAAAGGCCCATACACACTTGCCAATAAAATGAGCGACGTCGCTCATTTTATCGGCAAGTGTGTATGCCGCCAGCGACGACCGATGTGCGGCCCCAGGGGTCGGCAACAATCGTCACTATCTGCAGTGCATGCATGCTCTATCTGGACAGTCGTCCAGGAGCTGCATGCACGGCCGGCGGAGGCGTGACGTCACTGAGCGATATGAGTGGTCATATCGCTCAGTGTGTACAGGCGGCCGCCGACCGACCGGCCCGGGAGGGGGAAACACTAGACGATGAGCTCACAGAGTGACATCGTCTAATGTGTATGGACCTTAAGCCTTGAAAAGTGATATAGTGGATAGTGATAAGCTACCAACCAACCAGCTCCTATCATTTTTTCAAATAGGGCCTGTGTCATGGCAGTTAGGAGCTGATTGGCTAGCACTTTATCACTCACTATTTTATCACATTTTGAGGCTTAGTACATCAGGCCGAAAGTGTGATAAAAAAAAACTATTTAATTATATTTCTGATGTAAGCATTTTGCAAATGATGTTATTGTAAATTAATTGATTGTATTTTCTATTGTGACATCTTGAACAAAACTTTACGCTGCAAATGCACACCGATGATGGTGAGTTGGACCAAACCAAGTGTACAGATAGGGGTGGGTGGGGCCCTGCAAACTGCAGAAAACTAGGCATTCACTTAAATATACATATAATGCTGGAGCACATGCGCCTGATTTCCGCCCAACTCAGCATCAGTTTTGGGATCTCCTGAATGTACAATTACAATTCCTTTCTTACTGGCCTAGCCCTAACCAGACTTTCACCTCTGCAATCTATTTTGAATGCAGAATGTTCGGTAGTGTTGCTTTGACCAGGGCCGTAACTAGGGGGGAGGGGGGGCCTAGGGGGTCACACGCCCCGAGCGCTGGAATGAGGGGGCGCTAGGGAGGCTGTTTTCGGAGCCAAGATTATCTGAGGTTACCGCGTGCTGTGCCTGCAGACGCCAACAAACAGCAGCTGTCAATACCTGACAGCCTATCGGGTGCCGGCTCCATGGACGCGTTCGGATTCTGGTTGCCACGTCGATGCGTGATGTCACACGCATCACGCATCGACGGAGGAGAGGGAGAGAGGACGGACTGGAGAGAGGAGTCTGGCTGGCGGGGTTGAACCCATGCGCATAGAGCGCGGGACTGATAAGGGCACGCTGGCTGCAATCAGTGACAGTGAAAGAGCCACTGTCACTCACGCTGCAGCATTCCGCACTGGATTCTAAAGGCTCCTCTGACAGGGGAGCTTTCACGGAGACTGTATGTCTCTGGCAGCCCTGAGCACACAGCCCTCCCCCATGCCTGGGAACACAGTGCAGCGTCAACTCTGAACGAGAGGGAGATGGAGCGGACCTGTGACAGACAGACAGGAGATTTAGAAGGTATATATCTCTGTCTGGCAGACAGCTCCCCCTGTACAACGTGTGTGTATGTGTGTGTGTCAGTATGCATCTGGTCCCTATACAATGTGTGTGTGTGTGTCAGTGTGCATGTGGTCCCTATACAGTGTGTGTCAGTGTGCATGTGGTCCCTATACAGTGTGTGTGTGTCAGTGTGCCTCTGGTCTCTATATAGTGTGTGTGTGTGTCAGTGTGCATCTTGTCCCTATACAATGTGTGTGTGTGTGTCAGTGTTCATCTGGTCCCTATACAGTGAGTGTCAGTGTGTATCTGGTCCCTATACAGTGTGTGTGTTTCAGTGTGCATCTGGTCCCTATGCAGTGTGTGTGTGTGTCAGTGTGCATCTGATCCCTATACAGTGAGTGTCAGTGTGTATCTGGTCCCTATACAGTGTGTGTGTTTCAGTGTGCATCTGGTCCCTATGCAGTGTGTGTGTGTGTCAGTGTGCATCTGATCCCTATACAGTGTGTATGTGTGTGTCAGTGTGCATCTGGTCCCTATACATTTAGTGTGTGTGTGTGTGTGTCAGTGTGCTTCTGGTCCCTATACCGTGTGTGTGTGTGTGTGTGTCAATGTGCTCATATACAATCTGTTTTCTCTATCGTCCTAGTGGATGCTGGGGTTCCTGAAAGGACCATGGGGAATAGCGGCTCCGCAGGAGACAGGGCACAAAAGTAAAGCTTTCCGATCAGGTGGTGTGCACTGGCTCCTCCCCCTATGACCCTCCTCCAAGCCAGTTAGATTTTTGTGCCCGGCCGAGAAGGGTGCAATCTAGGTGGCTCTCCTAAAGAGCTGCTTAGAAAAGTTTAGCTTAGGTTTTTTATTTTACAGTGAGTCCTGCTGGCAACAGGATCACTGCAACGAGGGACTTAGGGGAGAAGAAGTGAACTCACCTGCGTGCAGGATGGATTGGCTTCTTGGCTACTGGACATCAGCTCCAGAGGGACGATCACAGGTACAGCCTGGATGGTCACCGGAGCCTTGCCGCCGGCCCCCTTGCAGATGCTGAAGTAAGAAGAGGTCCAGAATCGGCGGCAGAAGACTCTTCAGTCTTCTAAAGGTAGCGCACAGCACTGCAGCTGTGCGCCATTTTCCTCTCAGCACACTTCACACGGCAGTCACTGAGGGTGCAGGGCGCTGGGAGGGGGGCGCCCTGGGAGGCAAATGAATACCTATTTTGGCTAAAAATACCTCACATATAGCCTCCGGAGGCTATATGGAGATATTTAACCCCTGCCAGAATCCGTTAAGAGCGGGAGACGAGGCCGCCGAAAAAGGGGCGGGGCCTATCTCCTCAGCACACAGCGCCATTTTCCCTCACAGAAAGGCTGGAGGGAAGGCTCCCAGGCTCTCCCCTGCACTGCACTACAGAAACAGGGTTAAAACAGAGAGGGGGGGCACTAAATTGGCGTTAGAAATATATAAAAAAGATGCTATAAGGGAAAACACTTATATAAGGTTGTCCCTATACAATTATAGCGTTTTTGGTGTGTGCTGGTAAACTCTCCCTCTGTCTCTCCAAAGGGCTAGTGGGTCCTGTCCTCTATCAGAGCATTCCCTGTGTGTGTGCTGTGTGTCGGTACGTGTGTGTCGACATGTATGAGGACGATGTTGGTGAGGAGGCGGAGCAATTGCCTGTAATGGTGATGTCACTCTCTAGGGAGTCGACACCGGAATGGATGGCTTATTTAGGGAATTACGTGATAATGTCAACACGCTGCAAGGTCGGTTGACGACATGAGACGGCCGACAAACAATTAGTACCGGTCCAGACGTCTCAAAAACACCGTCAGGGGTTTTAAAACGCCCGTTTACTTTAGTCGGTCGACACAGACACAGACAGGGACACTGAATCCAGTGTCGACGGTGAATAAACAAACGTATTCCTTATTAGGGCCACACGTTAAAGGCAATGAAGGAGGTGTTACATATTTCTGATACTACAAGTACCACAAAAGAGGGTATTATGTGGGATGTGAAAAAACTACCGTAGTTTTTCCTGAATCAGATAAATTAAATAAAGTGTGTGATGATGCGTGGGTTCCCCCCGATAGAAAATTAGGGGCGGTATACCCTTTCCCGCCAGAAGTTAGGGCGCGTTGGGAAACACCCCTTAGGGTGGATAAGGCGCTCACACGCTTATCAAAACAAGTGGCGGTACCGTCTATAGATAGGGCCGTCCTCAAGGACCAGCTGACAGGAGGCTGGAAAATATCATAAAAAGTATATACACACATACTGGTGTTATACTGCGACCAGCGATCGCCTCAGCCTGGATGTGCAAAGCTGGGGTGGCTTGGTCGGATTCCCTGACTAAAAATATTGATACCCTTGACAGGGACAGTATTTTATTGACTATAGAGCATTTAAAGGATGCATTTCTATATATGCGAGATGCACAGAGGGATATTTGCACTCTGGCATCAAGAGTAAATGCGATGTCCATATCTGCCAGAAGATGTTATGGACACGACAGTGGTCAGGTGATGCAGATTCCAAACGGCACAAAGGTGTATTGCCGTATAAAGGAAGAGGAGTTATTTGGGGTCGGTCCATCGGACCTGGTGGCCACGGCAACTGCTGGAAAATCCGCCGTTTTTACCCTAAGTCACATCTCTGCAGAAAAAGACACCGTCTTTTCAGCCTCAGTCCTTTCGTCCCTATAAGATCATATCTGCCCAGGGATAGAGGAAAGGGAAGAAGACTGCAGCAGGCAGCCCATTCCCAGGAACAGAAGCGTTCCACCGCTTCTGACAAGTTCTCAGCATGGCGCTGAGACCGTACAGGACCCCTGGATCCTACAAGTAGTATCCCAGGGGTACAGATTGGAATGTCGAGACGTTTCCCCTTCGCAGGCTCCTGAAGTCTGCTTTACCAAGGTCTCCCTCCGACAAGGAGGCAGTATGGGAAAAAATTCACAAGCTGTATTCCCAGCAGGTGATAATTAAATTACCCCTCCTACTACAAGAAAAGGGGTATTATTCCACACTATATTGTGGTACTGAAGCCAGAAGGCTAGGTGAGACTTATTCTAAAAAAATTTTTAAACACTTACAAAGGTTCAAATCAAGATGGAGTCACTCAGAGCAGTGATAACGAACCAGGAAGAAGGGGTCTATATAGTGTCCCGGGACATCAGGGATGCTTACCTCTATGTCCCAAATTTGCCCTTCTCACTAAGGGTACCTCAGGTTCGTGGTGCAGAACTGTCACTATCAGTTTCAGACGCTGCCGTTTGGATTGTCCACGGCACCCCGGGTCTTTACCAAGGTAATGGCCGAAATGATGATTCTTCTTCGAAGAAAAGGCGTCTTAATTATCCCTTACTTGGACGATCTCCTGATAAGGGCATAGTCCAGGGAACAGTTGGAGGTCGGAGTAGCACTATCTCGGATACTGCTACAACAGCACGGGTGGATTCTAAATATTCCAAAATCGCAGCTGATCCCGACGACACGTCTGCTGTGCCTAGGGATGATTCTGGACACAGTCCAGAAAAAAGGTGTTTCTCCCGGAAAGCCAGGGAGTTATCCGAGCTAGTCAGGAACCTCCTAAAAACAGTGCATCATTGCACAAGGGTCCTGTTAAAAATGGTGGCTTCCTACGAAGCAATTCCATTCGGCAGATTTCACGCAAGAACTTTTCAGTGGGATCTGCTGGACAAATGGTCCGGATCGCATCTTCAGATGCATCAGCGGATAACCCTATATCCAAGGACAAGGGTGTCTCTCCTGTGGTGGTTATAGAGTGCTCATCTTCTAGAGGGCCGCAGATTCGGCATTCAGGATTGGATGCTGGTGACCACGGAGCCCAGCCCGAGAGGCTGGGGAGCAGTCACACAAGGAAAAAATTTCCAGGGAGTGTGATCAAGTCTGGAGACTTTTCTCCACATAAATATACTGGAGCTAAGGGTAAATTTATAATGCTCTAAGCTTAGCAAGACCTCTGCTTCAAGGTCAGCCGGTATTGATCCAGTGGGAAAAACATCACGGCAGTCGCCCACGTAAACAGACAGGGCGACACAAGAAGCAGGAGGGCAATGGCAAAAACTGCAAGGACTTTTCGCTGGGCGGAAAATCATGTGATAGCACTGTCAGCAGTGTTTCATCCCGGGAATGGAAACTGGGAAGCAGACTTCCTCAGCAGGCACGACCTCCACCCGGGAGAGTGGAAACTTCATCGGGAAGTTTTTTCCACATGATTGTAAACCGTTGGGAAATACCAAAGGTGGACATGATGGCGTCCCGTCTGAACAAAAAACGGGACAGGTATTGCGCCAGGTCAAGAGACCCTCAGGCAATAGCTGTGGACGTTCTGGTAACACCGTGGGTGTACCAGTCGGTGTATGTGTTCCCTCCTCTGCTTCTCATACCTAAGGTGCTGAGAATTATAAGACGTAGAGGAGTAAGAACTATACTCATGGCTCCGGATTGGCCAAGAAGGACTTGGTACCCGGAACTTCAAGAGATGCTTACAGAGGTCTTATGGCCTCTGCCGCTAAGAAGGGACTTGCTTCAGCAAGTACCATGTCTGTTCCAAGACTTACCGCAGCTGCGTTTGTCGGCATGGCGGTGGAAAGCCGGATCCTAAGGGAAAAAGGCATTCCGGAAGAGGTCATTCCTACCCTGGTCAAAGCCAGAAAGGAGGTGACCGCACAACATTATCACCACATGTGGCGAAAATATGTTGCGTGGTGTGAGGCCAGGAAGGCCCCACAAAGAAATTTCAACTCGGTCGTTTCCTGCATTTCCTGCAAACAGGAGTGTCTATGGGCCTCAAATTGGGGTCCATTAAGGTTCAAATTTCGGCCCTGTCGATTTTCTTCCAGAAAGAATTGGCTTCAGTTCCTGAAGTCCAGAAGTTTGTCAAGGGAGTATTGCATATACAACCCCCTTTTGTGCCTCCAGTGGCACTGTGGGATCTCAACGTAGTTCTGGGATTCCTCAAATCACATTGGTTTAAAACCAGTCAAATCTGTGGATTTGAAGCATCTCACATGAAAAGTGACCATGCTCTTGGCCCTGGCCTGGACCAGGCGAGTGTCAAATTGGTGGTTTTTTCTCAAAAAAGCCCATATCTGTTTGTCCATTCGGACAGGGCAGAGCTGCGGACTCGTCCCCAGTTCTCTCCCTAAGGTGGTGTCAGTGTTTCACCTGAACCAGCTTATTGTGGTGCCTTGCACCTACTAGGGACTTGGAGGACTCCAAGTTGCTAGATGTTGTCAGGGCCCTGAAAATATGTTCCAGGACGGCTGGAGTCAGGAAAACTGACTTGCTGTTATCCTGTATGCACCCAACAAACTGGGTGCTCTTGCTTCTAAGCAGACTATTGCTAGTTGGATGTGTAATACAATTCAGCTTGCACATTCTGTGGCAGGCCTGCCACAGCCAAAATATGTAAATGCCCATTCCACAAGGAAGGTGGGCTCATCTTGGGCGGCTGCCCGAGGGGTCTCGGCTTTACAACTTTGCCGAGCAGCTACTTGGTCAGGGGCAAACACGTTTGCTAAATTCTACAAATTTGATACCCTGGCTAAGGAGGACCTGGAGTTCTCTCATTCGGTGCTGCAGAGTCATCCGCACTCTCCCGCCCGTTTGGGAGCTTTGGTATAATCCCCATGGTCCTTTCAGGAACCCCAGCATCCACTAGGACGATAGAGAAAATAAGAATTTACTTACCGATAATTCTATTTCTCGGAGTCCGTAGTGGATGCTGGGCGCCCATCCCAAGTGCGGATTATCTGCAATACTTGTACATAGTTACAAAAATCGGGTTATTATTGTTGTGAGCCATCTTTTCAGAGGCTCCGCTGTTATCATACTGTTAACTGGGTTTAGATCACAAGTTGTACGGTGTGATTGGTGTGGCTGGTATGAGTCTTACCCGGGATTCAAAATTCCTCCCTTATTGTGTACGCTCGTCCGGGCACAGTACCTAACTGGCTTGGAGGAGGGTCATAGGGGGAGGAGCCAGTGCACACCACCTGATCGGAAAGCTTTACTTTTGTGCCCTGTCTCCTGCGGAGCCGCTATTCCCCATGGTCCTTTCAGGAACCCCAGCATCCACTACGGACTCAGAGAAATAGAATTATCGGTAAGTAAATTCTTATTTTTGTGTCAGTGTGCTCCTGGTTTGTGTGTGGGTGTCAGTGTTCCCCTGGGACCTGCACTATATGTGTGTCAGTGTGCCCCCTATACAATCTATGTAATGGGTATATTATATATATATATATATATATATATATATATATATATTTATATTTCTCTGACGTCCTAGTGGATGCTGGGACTCCGTCAGGACCATGGGGATTAGCGGCTCTGCAGGAGACAGGGCACAAAAATAAAGCTTTAGGATCAGGTGGTGTGCACTGGCTCCTCCCCCTATGACCCTCCTCCAAGCCTCAGTTAGGTTTTTGTGCCCGTCCGAGCAGGGTGCAATCTAGGTGGCTCTCCTAAAGAGCTGCTTAGAAAAAGTTTTTAGGTTTTTTATTTTACAGTGAGTCCTGCTGGCAACAGGCTCACTGCAACGAGGGACTTAGGGGAGAAGAAGTGAACTCACCTGCGTGCAGGATGGATTGGCTTCTTAGGCTACTGGACACCATTAGCTCCAGAGGGATCGAACACAGGCCCAGCCATGGAGTCCGGTCCCGGAGCCGCGCCGCCGACCCCCTTGCAGATGCCGAAAAGTGAAGAGGTCCAGAAACCGGCGGCAGAAGACTTTTCAGTCTTCATGAGGTAGCGCACAGCACTGCAGCTGTGCGCCATTGTTGTCACACACTTCACACCAGCGGTCACGGAGGGTGCAGGGCGCTGCGGGGGGCGCCCTGGGCAGCAATGAGAATACCTTGTTCTGGCTAAAAAATACATCACATATAGCCCCTGGGGCTATATGGATGTATTTAACCCCTGCCAGGTCTCACAAACACCGGAGAAGAGCCCGCCGAAATAGGGGGCGGGGCCTATCTCCTCAGCACACAGCGCCATTTTCCTGCTCAGCTCCGCTGCGAGGAAGGCTCCCAGGACTCTCCCCTGCACTGCACTACAGAAACAGGGTAAAACAGAGAGGGGGGGGCACTTTTTTGGCGTTTTTTGATATATTAAGCTGCTATAAGGGAGACAACACTTCTATAGGGTTGTTCCTATATATTTATAGCGCTTGGGTGTGTGCTGGCAAACTCTCCCTCTGTCTCCCCAAAGGGCTAGTGGGGTCCTGTCTTCGATAAGAGCATTCCCTGTGTGTCTGCTGTGTGTCTGTACGTGTGTGTCGACATGTATGAGGACGATGTTGGTGTGGAGGCGGAGCAATTGCCGGTAATGGTGATGTCACCCCCTAGGGAGTCGACACCGGAATGGATGGCTTTGTTTATGGAATTACGTGATAATGTCAGCACATTACAAAAATCAGTTGACGACATGAGACGGCCGGCAAACCAGTTAGTACCTGTACAGGCGTCTCAGACACCGTCAGGGGCTGTAAAACGCCCTTTACCTCAGTCGGTCGACACAGACCCAGACACGGACACCGAATCTAGTGTCGACGGTGAAGAAACAAACGTATTTTCCAGTAGGGCCACACGTTATATGATCACGGCAATGAAGGAGGCTTTGCATATCTCTGATACTGCATGTACCACAAAAAGGGGTATTATGTGGGGTCTGAAAAAACTACCTGTAGTTTCTCTGACGTCCTAGTGGATGCTGGGACTCCGTAAGGACCATGGGGATTAGCGGCTCCGCAGGAGACAGGGCACAAAATAAAAGCTTAAGGATCAGGTGGTGTGCACTGGCTCCTCCCCCTATGACCCTCCTCCAAGCCTCAGTTAGATTTTTGTGCCCGGCCGAGAAGGGTGCAATCTAGGTGGCTCTCCTGAGCTGCTTAGAATAAAAGTTTAGTTTATGTTTTTTTATTTTCAGTGAGTCCTGCTGGCAACAGGCTCACTGCATCGTGGGACTAAGGGGAGAAGAAACGGACTCACCTGAGTGCAGAGTGGATCGGGTTTCTTAGGCTACTGGACATTAGCTCCAGAGGGACGATCACAGGTTCAGCCTGGATGGGTCACCGGAGCCGCGCCGCCGTCCCCCTTACAGAGCCAGAAGAGACGAAGAGGTCCGGTGAAATCGGCGGCAGAAGACATCCTGTCTTCAGACTAAGGTAGCGCACAGCACCGCAGCTGTGCGCCATTGCTCTCAGCACACTTCACACTCCGGTCACTGAGGGTGCAGGGCGCTGGGGGGGGGGAGCGCCCTGAGACGCAATATAACAGTATATACCTTAGGTGGCAAAAAGAATACATCACATATAGCTCCTGGGCTATATGGATGTATTTTAACCCCTGCCATTTTTACACAAAAAAGCGGGAGATAAGGACGTCGTGAAGGGGCGGAGCCTATCTCCTCAGCACACAAGCGCCATTTTCCCTCACAGCTCCGCTGGAAGGACGGCTCCCTGACTCTCCCCTGCAGTCCTGCTTCAGAATCAGGGTAAAAAAGAGAAGGGGGGGCATTTTTGGCAGCAAATAACGATAATAACAGCAGCTATAAGGGAATAACACTTATATAAGGTTATCCCTGTATATATATATATATATATATATATATATATATATATATATATAGCGCTGGGTGTGTGCTGGCAGACTCTCCCTCTGTCTCTCCAAAGGGCTAAGTGGGGTCCTGTCCTCTATCAGAGCATTCCCGGTGTGTGTGCTGTGTGTCGGTACGCGTGTGTCGACATGTATGAGGAGTAAAATGATGTGGAGGCGGAGCAGTTGCCTGTGTTGGTGATGTCACCCCCTAGGGAGTCGACACCTGACTGGATGATTGTATTTAAACAATTAAGTGATAATGTCAGCAATTTGCAAAAAACTGTTGACAACATGAGACAGCCGGCAAATCAATTAGTGCCTGTCCAGGCGTCTCAGACACCGTCAGGGGCGCTAAAACGCCCGTTACCTCAGTGGGTCGACACAGACCCTGACACAGATACTGAGTCTAGTGTCGACGGTGACGAGACAAACGTAATGTCCAGTAGGGCCACACGTTACATGATCACGGCAATGAAAGAGGCATTGAACCTTTCTGACACTACAAGTACCACAAAGAAGGGTATTATGTGGGGTGTGAAAAAACTACCAATAGTTTTTCCTGAGTCAGGAAATAAATGAGGTGTGTGATAAAGCGTGGGTTTCCCCCGATAAAAAACAGCTAATTTCTAAAAAATTATTAGCATTATATCCCTTCCCGCCAGAGGTTAGGGCGCGTTGGGAAACACCCCCTAGGTTAGATAAGGCGCTCACACGTTTATCTAAACAAGTAGCGTTACCGTCTCCTGATACGGCCACCCTCAAAGAACCAGCTGATAGAAGGCTGGAAAATATCCTAAAAAGTATATACACACATACTGGTGTTATACTGCGACCAGCAATCGCCTCAGCCTGGATGTGCAGTGCTGGAGTCGCATGGTCGGATTCCCTGACTGAGAATATTGATACCCTGGATAGGGACAATATTTTGTTAACTATAGAACATTTAAAGGATGCATTACTATATATGCGTGATGCACAGAGGGATATTTGCACCCTGGCATCAAGAGTAAGTGCTATGTCCATCTCTGCCAGAAGAGCGTTATGGACGCGACAGTGGTCAGGGGATGCGGATTCCAAACGGCACATGGAAGTATTGCCGTATAAAGGGGAGGAGTTATTTGGGGCTGGTCTATCGGACCTGGTGGCCACGGCAACGGCTGGAAAATCCACCTTTTTACCCCAGGTCACTTCACATCAGCAGAAAAAGACACCGTCTTTTCAAACTCAGTCCTTTCGTTCCCATAAGTACAAGCGAGCAAAAGGCCACTCCTTTCTGCCCCGGGGCAGAGGAAGAGGAAAAAGACTGCACCATGCAGCCGCTTCCCAGGAGCAGAAGCCCTCCCCTGCTTCTGCCAAGTCTTCAGCATGACGCTGGGGCTTTACAAGGAGACTCAGATATGGTGGGGGCCCGTCTCAAGAATTTCAACGCGCAGTGGGCTCACTCGCAAGTGGATCCCTGGATTCTACAGGTAGTATCGCAGGGGTACAAACTGGAATTCGAGGCGTTTCCCCCTCGTCGGTTCCTGAAGTCTGCTTTACCAAAGTCTCCCTCCGACAGGGAGGCAGTTTTGGAAGCCATTCACAAGCTGTATTCCCAGCAGGTGATAATCAAGGTACCCCTCCTGCAACAAGGAAAGGGGTATTATTCCACGCTGTTTGTGGTACCGAAGCCGGACGGCTCGGTGAGACCAATTTTAAATCTGAAATCCTTGAACACTTACATAAAAAGGTTCAAATTCAAGATGGAGTCACTCAGAGCAGTGATAGCGAACCTGGAAGAAGGGGACTATATGGTGTCTCTGGACATCAAAGATGCTTATCTCCACGTCCCAATATACCCTTCTCACCAAGGGTACCTCAGGTTTGTAGTACAAAACTGTCATTATCAGTTTCAGACGCTGCCGTTTGGATTGTCCACGGCACCTCGGGTCTTTACCAAGGTAATGGCCGAAATGATGATTCTTCTACGAAGAAAAGGCATTTTAATTATCCCTTACTTGGACGATCTCCTGATAAGGGCAAGATCCAGGGAACAGTTAGAAGTCGGAGTAGCACTATCTCAGGTAGTGTTACGTCAGCACGGGTGGATTCTAAATATTCCAAAATCGCAGCTGATTCCAACGACACGTCTACTATTCCTAGGAATGATTCTGGACACAGTCCAGAAGAAGGTGTTTCTCCCGGAGGAGAAGGCCAGGGAGTTATCCGAGCTAGTCAGGAACCTCCTAAAACCAGGCCAGGTCTCAGTGCATCAGTGCACGAGGGTCCTGGGAAAAATGGTGGCTTCTTACGAAGCGATTCCATTCGGAAGATTCCATGCAAGAACGTTTCAGTGGGATCTACTGGACAAATGGTCCGGATCGCATCTGCAGATGCATCAGCGGATAACCCTGTCGCCAAGGACAAGGGTGTCTCTCCCGTGGTGGCTGCAGAGTGCTCATCTACTAGAGGGCCGCAGATTTGGCATTCAGGATTGGATCCTGGTAACCACGGATGCCAGCCTGAGAGGCTGGGGAGCAGTCACACAGGGAAGGAATTTCCAGGGCTTGTGGTCAAGCATGGAAACATCTCTTCATATAAACATTCTGGAACTAAGGGCCATTTACAATGCCCTAAGTCAAGCAAAACCTCTGCTTCAGGGTCGGGCGGTGTTGATCCAATCGGACAACATCACGTCAGTCGCCCACGTAAACAGACAGGGCGGCACGAGAAGCAGGAGGGCAATGGCAGAAGCTGCAAGGATTCTTCGCTGGGCGGAAAATCATGTGATAGCACTGTCAGCAGTGTTCATTCCGGGAGTGGACAACTGGGAAGCAGACTTCCTCAGCAGACACGACCTTCACCCGGGAGAGTGGGGACTTCACCCAGAAGTCTTCCACCTGATTGTAAACCGTTGGGAAAAACCAAAGGTGGACATGATGGCGTCACGTCTAAACAAAAAACTGGACAGATATTGCGCCAGGTCAAGGGACCCTCAGGCAATAGCAGTGGACGCTCTGGTAACGCCGTGGGTGTACCAGTCAGTGTATGTGTTCCCTCCTCTCCCTCTCATACCAAAAGTACTGAGAATCATAAGAAGGAGAGGAGTAAGAACTATACTCGTGGTTCCGGATTGGCCAAGAAGGACTTGGTACCCGGAACTTCAAGAGATGCTCACGGACGAACCGTGGCCTCTACCTCTAAGAAAGGACCTGCTACTGCAGGGGCCTTGTCTGTTCCAAGACTTACCGCGGCTGCGTTTGACGGCATGGCGGTTGAACGCCGGATCCTGAGGGAAAAAGGCATTCCAGAAGAAGTCATTCCTACTCTGGTCAAAGCCAGGAAGGACGTAACCGCAAAACATTATCACCGCATTTGGCGTAAATATGTTGCGTGGTGTGAGGCCAAGAAGGCCCCTACAGAGGAATTTCAACTGGGTCGTTTCCTTCATTTCCTGCAAACAGGACTGTCTATGGGCCTAAAATTAGGGTCCATTAAGGTTCAAATTTCGGCCCTGTCGATTTTCTTCCAGAAAGAACTGGCTTCAGTACCTGAAGTTCAGACATTTGTAAAAGGGGTGCTGCACATACAGCCTCCTTTTGTGCCTCCAGTGGCACCTTGGGATCTCAATGTGGTGTTGAGTTTTCTAAAGTCACATTGGTTTGAACCACTTTCCACTGTGGACTTAAAATATCTCACATGGAAGGTGTCGATGCTGTTAGCCTTGGCTTCAGCCAGGCGTGTGTCAGAATTGGCGGCTTTATCATATAAAAGCCCTTACTTAATTTTTCATTCTGACAGGGCGGAATTGAGGACTCGTCCTCAATTTCTACCTAAGGTGGTTTCTGCATTTCACATGAACCAACCTATTGTAGTACCTGCGGCTAACAGGGACTTAGAGGACTCTAAGTTGCTTGACGTTGTCAGGGCCTTGAAAATATATGTTTCCAGGATGGCTGGAGTCAGAAAATCTGACTCGCTGTTTATCCTGTATGCACCCAACAAGCTGGGTGCTCCTGCTTCTAAGCAGACGATTGCTCGTTGGATTTGTAGTACAATTCAGCTTGCACATTCTGTGGCAGGATTGCCACAGCCAAAATCAGTAAAAGCCCATTCCACAAGGAAAGTGGGCTCATCTTGGGCGGCTGCCCGAGGGGTCTCGGCTTTACAACTTTGCCGAGCAGCTACTTGGTCAGGGGCAAACACGTTTGCTAAATTCTACAAATTTGATACCCTGGCTGAGGAGGACCTGGAGTTCTCTCATTCGGTGCTGCAGAGTCATCCGCACTCTCCCGCCCGTTTGGGAGCTTTGGTATAATCCCCATGGTCCTTACGGAGTCCCAGCATCCACTAGGACGTCAGAGAAAATAAGATTTTACTTACCGATAAATCTATTTCTCGTAGTCCGTAGTGGATGCTGGGCGCCCATCCCTAGTGCGGATTGTCTGCAATACTTGTATATAGTTATTGTTACAAAAATTCGGGTTATCATTGTTGTGAGCCATCTTTTCAGAGGCTCCTTTGCGTTTATCATACTGTTAACTGGGTTCAGATCACAAGTTGTACGGTGTGATTGGTGTGGCTGGTATGAGTCTTACCCGGGATTCAATATCCTTCCTTATTATGTACGCTCGTCCGGGCACAGTATCCTAACTGAGGCTTGGAGGAGGGTCATAGGGGGAGGAGCCAGTGCACACCACCTGATCCTTAAGCTTTTATTTTGTGCCCTGTCTCCTGCGGAGCCGCTATTCCCCATGGTCCTTACGGAGTCCCAGCATCCACTACGGACTACGAGAAATAGATTTATCGGTAAGTAAAATCTTATTTTTTCCTGAATCAGACGAATTGAATGGTGTGTGATGAAGCGTGGGTTAACCCCGATAGAAAACTGCTAATTTCCAAGAAGTTATTGGCATTATATCCCTTCCCGCCAGAGGTTAGGGCGCGCTGGGAAACACCCCCTAGGGTGGATAAGGCGCTCACACGCTTATCAAAACAAGTGGCGTTACCGTCTCCTGAAACAGCCGCCCTCAAGGATCCAGCGGATAGGAGGCTGGAAACTACCCTGAAAAGTATATACACTCATACTGGTGTTATACTGCGACCAGCCTTCGCCTCTGCATGGATGTGCAGTGCTGGGGTGGTTTGGTCGGATTCCCTGACTGAAAATATTGATACCCTAGATAGGGACAGTATTTTATTGACTTTAGAGCAATTAAAGGATGCTTTTCTTTATATGCGAGATGCTCAGAGGGTTATTTGCACTCTGGCATCGAGAGTAAGTGCGATGTCCATATCTGCCAGAAGAAGTTTATGGACGCGACAATGGTCAGGTGATGCGGATTCCAAACGGCATATGGAAGTATTGCCGTATAAGGGGGAGGAATTATTTGGGGTCGGTCTATCGGATTTGGTGGCCACGGCAACAGCCGGGAAATCCACCTTTTTACCTCCGGTCCCCTCCCAACAGAAAAAGACACCGTCTTTTCAGCCGCAGTCCTTTCGTTCCTATAGGAACAAGCGGGCGAAAGGACAGTCATATTTGCCCCGAGGCAAAGGAAAGGGTAAGAGAGTGCACCAAGCAGCTTCTTCCCAGGAGCAGAAGCCCTCCCCGGCTTCTGCAAAGCCCTCAGCATGACGTTGGGGCTTTACAAGCGGACTCAGGGGCGGTGGGGGGTCGACTCAAGAATTTCAGCGCACAGTGGGCTCACTCACAGGTGGACCCCTGGATCCTGCAGATAGTATCTCAGGGTTACAGGTTGGAATTCGAGAAGTCTCCCCCTCGCCGGTTCCTAAAGTCTGCTCTGCCAACGTCTCCCTCAGACAGGGCGACGGTATTGGAAGCCATTCACAAGCTGTATTCTCAGCAGGTGATAGTCAAGGTACCCCTCCTACAACAGGGAAAGGGGTATTATTCCACACTATTTGTGGTACCGAAGCCGGACGGCTCGGTAAGACCTATTCTAAATCTGAAATCTTTGAACCTGTACATACAAAAATTCAAGTTCAAGATGGAGTCACTCAGAGCAGTGATAGCGAATCTGGAAGAAGGGGACTTTATGGTGTCCCTGGACATCAAGGATGCTTACCTGCATGTCCCAATTTGCCCTTCACATCAAGGGTACCTCAGGTTCGTGGTGCAAAACTGTCATTCTCAGTTTCAGACGCTGCCGTTTGGATTGTCCACGGCACCTCGGGTCTTTACCAAGGTAATGGCCGAAATGATGTTTCTTCTGCGAAGAAAAGGCGTATTAATTATCCCTTACTTGGACGATCTCCTGATAAGGGCAAGGTCCAGGGAACAGCTGGGGGACGTAGTAGCACTAACCCAAGTAGTGCTGCAACAGCACGGGTGGATTCTGAATTTTCCAAAATCTCAATTGACCCCGATGACACGTCTGCTGTTCCTGGGAATGATTCTGGACACGGTTCAGAAAAAGGTGTTTCTTCCGGAGGAGAAAGCCACGGAGTTATCCGAACTTGTCAGGAACCTCCTAAAACCAGGGAAAGTGTCTGTGCATCAATGCACAAGAGTCCTGGGAAAGATGGTGGCTTCTTACGAAGCGATTCCATTCGGCAGATTCCACGCACGAACTTTTCAGTGGGATCTGCTGAACAAATGGTCCGGATCGCATCTGCAGATGCATCAGCGGATAACCTTATCGCCACGGACAAGGGTGTCTCTTCTGTGGTGGTTGCAGAGTGCTCATCTGTTAGAGGGCCGCAGATTCGCCATACAGGACTGGGTCCTGGTGACCACGGATGCCAGTCTGAGAGGCTGGGGAGCGGTCACACAGGGAAGAAACTTCCAGGGAGTATGGTCAAGCCTGGAGATGTCTCTTCACATAAATATACTGGAGCTAAGAGCGATTTACAATGCTCTAAGCCTGGCAAAACCCCTGCTTCAGGGTCAGCCGGTGTTGATCCAGTCGGACAACATCACGGCAGTCGCCCACGTAAACAGACAGGGCGGCACAAGAAGCAGGAGAGCAATGGCAGAAGCTGCAAGGATTCTTCGCTGGGCGGAAGATCATGTGATAGCACTGTCAGCAGTGTTCATTCCGGGAGTGGACAACTGGGAAGCAGACTTCCTCAGCAGACACGATCTACACCCGGGAGAGTGGGGACTTCATCCAGAAGTCTTCCACATGATTGTGAACCGTTGGGAAAAACCAAAGGTGGATATGATGGCGTCTCGCCTCAACAAAAAACTGGACAGGTATTGCGCCAGGTCAAGAGACCCTCAGGCAATAGCTGTGGACGCTCTGGTAACACCGTGGGTGTTCCAGTCAGTGTATGTGTTTCCTCCTCTGCCTCTCATACCAAAAGTACTGAGAATTATACGGCAAAGGGGAGTAAGAACGATACTCGTGGCTCCGGATTGGCCAAGAAGAACTTGGTACCCGGAACTTCAGGAGATGCTCACGGAAGATCCGTGGCCTCTACCTCTAAGACGGGACCTGCTTCAGCAGGGACCGTGTCTATTCCAAGACTTACCGCGGCTGCGTTTGACGGCATGGCGGTTGAACGCCGAATTCTAAGGGAAAAAGGCATTCCGGAAGAGGTCATTCCTACACTGGTAAAAGCCAGGAAGGAGGTGACTGCACAACATTATCACCGCATTTGGAGAAAATATGTTGCGTGGTGTGAGGCCAGGAAGGCCCCCACGGAGGAATTTCAATTGGGTCGATTCCTACATTTCCTGCAAACAGGATTGTCTATGGGCCTCAAATTGGGGTCCATTAAGGTTCAAATTTCGGCCCTGTCGATTTTCTTCCAGAAAGAATTGGCTTCAGTTCCTGAAGTCCAGACTTTTGTAAAACGAGTACTACATATACAGCCCCCGGTTGTGCCCCCAGTGGCTCCGTGGGACCTTAATGTAGTTTTGGATTTTCTCAAATCCCATTGGTTTGAGCCACTCAAATCGGTGGATTTGAAATATCTTACATGGAAAGTAACCATGCTACTGGCCCTGGCTTCAGCCAGGAGAGTGTCAGAATTGGCGGCTTTATCGTATAAAAGCCCATATCTGATTTTCCATTCGGACAGGGCAGAACGGCGGACGCGTCCTCAGTTTCTGCCTAAGGTGGTGTCAGCCTTTCACCTGAACCAGCCTATTGTGGTGCCTGCGGCTACTAGCGATTTGGAGGATTCCAAGTTGCTGGACGTTGTCAGGGCATTGAAAATATATATTTCAAGGACGGCTGGAGTCAGAAAATCTGACTCGCTGTTTATACTGTATGCACCCAACAAGCTGGGTGCTCCTGCTTCTAAGCAGACGATTGCTCGTTGGATTTGTAGCACAATTCAACTTGCACATTCTGTGGCAGGCCTGCCACAGCCTAAATCTGTCAAGGCCCATTCCACAAGGAAGGTGGGCTCATCCTGGGCGGCTGCCCGAGGGGTCTCGCATTACAACTCTGCCGAGCGGCTACGTGGTCGGGGGAAAACACGTTTGTAAAATTCTACAAATTTGATACCCTGGCTAAAGAGGACCTGGAGTTCTCTCATTCGGTGCTGCAGAGTCATCCGCACTCTCCCGCCCGTTTGGGAGCTTTGGTATAATCCCCATGGTCCTGACGGAGTCCCAGCATCCACTAGGACGTCAGAGAAAATAAGATTTTACTTACCGATAAATCTATTTCTCGTAGTCCGTAGTGGATGCTGGGCGCCCATCCCAAGTGCGGATTGTCTGCAATACTTGTACATAGTTATTGTTACAAAAAAATCGGGTTGTTATTGTTGTGAGCCGTCTGTTCAGAGGCTCCTACGTTTGTCATACTGTTAACTGGGTTCAGATCACAAGTTGTACGGTGTGATTGGTGTGGCTGGTATGAGTCTTACCCGGGATTCAAAATCCTTCCTTATAGTGTACGCTCGTCCGGGCACAGTATCCTAACTGAGGCTTGGAGGAGGGTCATAGGGGGAGGAGCCAGTGCACACCACCTGATCCTAAAGCTTTATTTTTGTGCCCTGTCTCCTGCGGAGCCGCTAATCCCCATGGTCCTGACGGAGTCCCAGCATCCACTACGGACTACGAGAAATAGATTTATCGGTAAGTAAAATCTTATTATTGTATTGTATTGTATTGTATTTTATTGTATTTTAATTATTATTATTTTTATACATCATTTTTTTTGTGTGTGTGGGGGGGGGGGGGGGCGCAGATTTACAGTCTTGCCCCGGGTGAGAGAAATCCTAGTTTCGGCCCTGCTTTGACAATGTCTACAATGGTTGCCAACACGTTACCGATATAAAATGCTTCCACTAACTTTAGCCCCGTACACACAGGGGAGATGTGTGCTGAGCAATCTAGCACAGAGCGCTCAGCACACATCTCTCCCCCCACTCAGCACACAGCGGGATGTGTGCTGAGCGGGGGAGGGGGGTGGGACAGGGGGGGGCGCTCACTTTACAGAGCAGTGAAGTGAGCCATCTACTAGATTTGGCATGCATGCTAAATGTAGAGTCGGCTATAGCGGCGCACGGGGCCGCACATCGCTATCGCTATGGGAATACATCTCCGTGTGTACCCCCCTTTAGAAAGCAACACATCTATTGACTTTTTCCAAAATACATACAGTACAACACTTCCATTGTATCCAAGTTCTGCGCCTCTCATCCTCATTTATTGTTACCACCATGGAATTCCCTCTATACTGTAGTACAACAAAACTTTCATCTAGCCTCCAAACCTTAAGGGGGACCCAGGAAATCCACCGCAAAATTTCTCAACCACTTTCTTAATCCACTTTAGCTATGGTACTCAATAACTAAGCTCACACAAAGATACATTTTATTCTATTCTATATCTGACCAGCCTACGGACCCCCAGACCACCATTGCAGCATGACTGGAACATATATACTGGAACTGGAACACAAAGCACTTTTTTCCCATTGCAATCTAGCAGGACTGATATGCACAATGTAGCAATTAGAGATATGTCCCCCAAACCATTCCTAACAGGCTTGACATAAAGGAGCTGGGTCTTTTTCTTCTTCTTTTGTTCTGTTCTGATGATATTGCAGTTGTCTTGCCTAATATTTTTATCTCCCATATTATGTGTCGTCTCTTCTAGTCATTGCCTATTCCACCCAGTAAAACATTTGTAGCCCACCTAAAATGGCTGCCTCGCCCGAATCCTTTGTTGGTAGGATGAATAATGCTTGGTACTGATGATCCAAAATGGCTGCCTTTGTATCATATTCATGTTTTCTGCATTTTATGCAAATCTTAACCTCTGTATTCTATTCATGGTATCAGCAAAGTGTATTTTGTCCTACCAGGGAAAAACGCTATATAAATAAAATTATTATTATTATTCTTTTTCTCAGTTTTTGTTTGATGTGGGGCCAAGTGGCTTAGCTTTGCTGCCCTTCTTCAGTAGGCTATTTGAGTAAAGAAGGAGAATAAATGTAAGTCTTTAGCAGTGATCGCGCTGAGACCAAAAAAAAGTGGGTCCCAGGGACCCCTCACTTTTAAAAATTGGGGTCCTACTTGTCCTTTTCTGGGTCCCATCGGAATGAAGTTTTAATTAGTCTAATTAATGATTCAAACATAAAAACACAAACTTGATTTGGACACTACAAAAGGGGTGCAAGGGGGAGGATGGGGTGACGATGCTTCTGGGCTGTGTAGCATACAGGACACCCCGCACTTTAGATGTAATTAGACATTTTGGTGACTTTGTGGCAGAAAGAGAATTGGTTCTCCTGCACCGACACTGAAAACTGCGACAGTGCGCGCCGAAGGCGCGCTGGAATTTTTTAGGGGCGTAGCTTCGTGGGGAAGGGGCGTGGTCACATAATAGTACCAATTCACATTATTCCACACAGTAGTGCCGCTTATACACATTGCACCAGGTAGAACCTCCTATACACACTGAGCCAAGGAGAGCACGTTATTCACATTGCACCAGGTAGAGCACGTTATACACATTGCGCCACACATTGCACCAGGTAGAGCACGTTATACGTATTGCGCCAGGTAGAGCACGTTATTCACATTGCGCCAGGCAGAGCACGTTATTCACATTGCGCCAGGTAGAGCAAGTTATACGTATTGCGCCAGGTAGAGCACGTTATTCACATTGCGCCAGGCAGAGCACGTTATTCACATTGCGCCAGGCAGAGCACGTTATTCACATTGCGCCAGGCAGAGCACGTTATTCACATTGCGCCAGGCAGAGCACGTTATTCACATTGCGCCAGGCAGAGCACGTTATTCACATTGCGCCAGGCAGAGCACTTCACAATTATATGATTAAAAAACAGGACAACATTATTAAATAAATTTTCTATATGTAATGGCTTTATGGTGCCGCTATAATAGAGCCCCAGACTGGATTTAGACACTACAAAAGTGTTGTGGGGGAGGGAGGGTGACAATGCTGCTGGGCTGTTATCATATCGGAAGTATGCATTCAGGATCCTGGCTGTCGGGATCCCAGCAGCCGTAATACCGATGCCGGAATCCTGACAGCAGCCACAATACCAACGCTGGCATCCAGAGGTGATCAGGATCCTGGCAACGATATAGCGACAGTCAGGATCCTGAAGGGAAGTATGCACTGCCGCCACTGGTTTAGCGTGCGGGTGGGAAGGGGGGGGTTAGGATATGGTGTTGGGGAGGGTTAGGCTGCAGAGGGAGGGGGGGGTATAAGTGTTAGGCACTAAGAGGGTGGGTTAGGTTTAGGCTGCGGGAAACGGAGGGTTAGGGGTGGGAGGTTAGGGTACCCTCTGCACTCGTCACTCTTGTCGGCTTTGCTGCGATCGGGATGCTGGTGTCGGTATACTAAATGCCAACATCCTGACGACGACTTCGGACACTTGGTACAACCACTGGATTTGAGTCATGCTGCCTGTAATTTATGTGCTGACTGATCAACTTCAGTGACAATCACTGTGCTGGCTGCCTTTACAGTAACCAGCGGCAACCAGCAGTAACCAACAGCAACCAGCAGTAACCAACAAAGGCAGCCAGAACAGTGAGTGTCACTGAAGTTGATCAGTCAGCACATAAATTACAGGCAGCATGACTCGAATCCAGTGGTTGTATCAAGGGTCCTGTATGCTGCACAGCCCAGCAGCACTGTCACCCTCTCGCCTCACCCCCACTCCATACCACAAAAATGTTGCCTTTAACACCTGTTTGCAGGCGCCATGCAGCCCCCATCTCCGCCATCCCACCGATATGAGCAGCCCCCCAGCCGCCACCGCAAGTCCAGCTCACCCCTCCGCACAGCAAGCACAGTCCCCGGTCACCAGCGTTCAACATCCCCGCAGCACAGTGTGTAGAGCGCCGCAGAGCCGTCCTCACTGTCTGTCCGGCTCCGTGAAGCTCCAGCGGGTGATCGGCGGGGGGGGGGGCGTCCTCACTCTGTCCGGCTCCGTGAAGCTCCAGCGGGTGATGGGGGGGGGGGGGGGGGGAGTGATGTGTGAGCGCGGTGTAGGGGGCGGGGCCTTCTGGGTGCATGCGGATAGAGAGATGCGGCGGCGATTGGATGAGGAGGCGCGGCGGTGATTGGATGGGTAGACAGAGTCTCCTATTGGTGCAGTGATACACAGCGCGTCCTATGGGACCCGCTCATTTTTTAAAACCGGGTACGTCTCTTCCTGTAGCGCGTAAAAACGCGCTATA
Organism: Pseudophryne corroboree; assembly: GCF_028390025.1. Taxonomy (NCBI): domain Eukaryota; kingdom Metazoa; phylum Chordata; class Amphibia; order Anura; family Myobatrachidae; genus Pseudophryne; species Pseudophryne corroboree. The sequence goes on along the minus strand of NC_086449.1, from coordinate 105,986,652 downwards.
GCGCGTATTTTGCGATCACTGCTTTAGTGAGCCATGCCTAGCAGTGCCGTAACTACATGTGTGCCAGGTGTGCCTGGCACACAGCGCAGTCGCACTGAGGGCGCAACGGCCCCCATTCCCTAAAGTCAGTGGCTTGTAATGAGTCAAATTGACTAATTACAAGCCGCCTCTGCCGGAGGATGAGAGGAGCAGCGGAGAAGGAAGTAGAGGGAGGGGGAGGAGGGAGGGAGCCGCAGCAGCGCTATGTAATTGGTGGCGCCACCGCTGCAGCAGTCCCTCTCATTCCACATAGGCTGACCGCCGCTGCTGTGAATGCTGGGATGCGCTTCTCTCATCCCAGCATTCACAGCGGCGTCGGGCAGCCAATGTGGAAGGAGAGGGACTGCTGCAGCGGCGCTGCCGGCAATTACAGTGCGCTGCTACGGCTCCCTCCTCCCCCTCCTCCCCTGCCTCCAGAGCTACCAGCACCGAGGAGCCTGACTGCCTGAGCCAGCGGAGAGATGGTAAGTATCATCTATTCTATCTATCTATCTATCTATCTATCTATCTATCTATCTATCTATCTATCTATCTATCTATCTATCTATCTATCTATCTATCTATCGATCGGTCTGTCTATCGATCGGTCTGTCTACCTAATGTGTAAAAGGGGGACGCTGTCTGCCGTAATGTGTAAAAAGGTGGACTATCTGCCGTAATGTGTAAAAAAGGGGGACTCAGTCTGCCGTAATGTGTAAAAAGGGGACGCTGTCTGCCGTAATGTGTATAAAGGGGACGCTGTCTGCCGTAATGTGTAAAAAGGGGATGCTGCCTCCCATAATGTGTAAAAGGGGAATCTGTCCGCCGTAATGTGTAAAAGGGGCTATACCTGGTGTAGTGGCGCTACTGTGCAGCGTAATTTGAATAATGTAGACTACTATAATATGTAATATGAATTGGTATTATTTTGTGGGCACACCCTTTCCCCATGAAGCCACGCCCCTATATTTTTTGCACGCGACTATGGCCTGCACTGCCCCTGTTTTACATAGAGGGGGGGCACCTATGCCCTATCTTGCACACAACGCTAAAATGTCTAGTTACGGCACTGATGCCTAGAACAGTAACCAGGTAGAATAGCCTTGGCAGGCTAAGTGGGTGGTTTGGGTATTTTACAGGGAATGCTTAAAGGTTTGGCAGCTTGGGGAAAATCCAAGGTAGGGATTTCCACAGGCAAAGCCCTGTATAATATCTCTAAGTAGAGTAGTTGATGATACTATGCTGCCTGCAAGAAAGTTATTTATGTAAAATGCTGAAGTTATGTGAGATGTTGACTGTGATTCATAAGTCAGGGGAACTGGTCCCATATAAGCAAGAAGCGTGTTATATATTAGTCATATACTATTTCCCCCTGAATACTACTTAACTCATCTAACATCGGTCACTGAACTTACTACGTCATGACAGTTACCCACTAGCTGTCTTATACAGTGCATCCGGAAAGTATTCACAGCGTTTCACTTTTTACACATTTTGTTATGTTACAGCCTTATTTCAAAATGGAATAAATTCATTTTTCCCTCAAAATTCTACACACAAAACCCATAATGATAATGTGAAAAAGTTTTTTTTTTGAGATTTTTGCAAATTTATTAAAAATACAAAACTAAGAAATCACATGTACATACTGTAAGTATTCACAGCCTTTGCCATGAAGCTCAAAATTGAGCTCAGGTGCATCCTGTTTCCACTGATCATCCATGAGATGTTCCTACAGCTTAATTGGAGTCCATCTGTGGTAAATTCAGTTGATTGGACATGAAAGGCACACACCTGTCTATATAAGGTCCCACACTTGACAGTGCATGTCTGAGCACAAACCAAACATGAAGTCAAAGGAATTGTCTGTAGACCTCCGAGACAGGATTGTCTCAAGGCACAAATCTGGGAAAGGGTACAGAAAATAAGATTTTACTCACCGGTAAATCTATTTCTCGTAGTCCGTAGTGGATGCTGGGACTCCGTAAGGACCATGGGGAATAGCGGCTCCGCAGGAGACTGGGCACAACTAAAGAAAGCTTTAGGACTACCTGGTGTGCACTGGCTCCTCCCACTATGACCCTCCTCCAGACTTCAGTTAGGATACTGTGCCCGGAAGAGCTAACACAATAAGGAAGGATTTTGAATCCCGGGTAAGACTCATACCAGCCACACCAATCACAACGTATAACTCGTGATACTATACCCAGTTAACAGTATGAAATATAACTGAGCCTCTCAACAGATGGCTCAACAATAACCCTTTAGTTAAACAATAACTATATACAGGTATTGCAGACAATCCGCACTTGGGATGGGCGCCCAGCATCCACTACGGACTACAAGAAATAGATTTACCGGTGAGTAAAATCTTATTTTCTCTGACGTCCTAAGTGGATGCTGGGACTCCGTAAGGACCATGGGGATTATACCAAAGCTCCCAAATGGGCGGGAGAGTGCGGATGACTCTGCAGCACCGAATGAGCAAACTCTAGGTCCTCCTCAGCCAGGGTATCAAACTTGTAGAATTTTGCAAATGTGTTTGACCCCGACCAAGTAGCTGCTCGGCAAAGTTGTAAAGCCGAGACCCCTCGGGCAGCCGCCCAAGAAGAGCCCACCTTCCTCGTGGAATGGGCTTTCACTGATCTAGGATGATCACAGATCCAGCGAGCAATAGTCTGCTTTGAAGCAGGAGCACCCAGCTTGTTGGGTGCATACAGGATAAATAGCGAGTCAGTTTTCCTGACACTAGCTGTCCTGGAAACATACATTTTCAGGGCCCTGACTACGTCCAACAACTTGGAATCCTCCAAGTCTTTAGTAGCCGCAGGCACTACAATAGGTTGGTTCACATGAAAACCTGATATCACCGTAGGGAGAAACTGGGGACGAGTCCTCAATTCTGCCCTATCCATATGGAAAATCAGATAAGGGCTTTTACATGACAAAGCCGCCAATTCTGACACACGCCTGGCCGAAGCCAAGGCCAACAGCATGACCACTTTCCACGTGAGATATTTCAAATCCACGGTTTTAAGTGGCTCAAACCAATGCGATTTTAGGAAATCCAACACCACGTTGAGATCCCAAGGTGCCACTGGAGGCACAAAAGGGGGCTGAATATGCAGCACTCCCTTAACAAATGTCTGAACTTCAGGCAGTGAAGCCAGTTCTTTCTGGAAGAAAATCGACAGAGCCGAAATCTGGACCTTAATGGAACCCAATTTTAGGCCCATAGTCACCCCTGACTGTAGGAAGTGCAGAAAACGGCCCAGTTGAAATTCCTCCGTTGGGGCCTTCCTGGCCTCACACCACGCAACATATTTTCGCCATATGCGGTGATAATGGTTTGCGGTTACTTCTTTCCTAGCTTTAATCAGCATAGGGATGACTTCCTCTGGAATGCCCTTTTCCTTCAGGATCCGGCGTTCAACCGCCATGCCGTCAAACGCAGCCGCGGTAAGTCTTGGAACAGACGGCCCCTGCTGCAGCAGGTCCTGTCTGAGCGGCAGAGGCCATGGGTCCTCTGAGATCAGTTCTTGAAGTTCCGGGTACCAAACTCTTCTTGGCCAATCCGGAACAATGAGTATTGTTCTTACGCCTCTTTTTCTTATTATCCTCAGTACCTTGGGTATGAGAGGAAGAGGAGGGAACACATAAACCGACTGGTACACCCACAGTGTCACCAGAGCGTCCACAGCTATCGCCTGAGGGTCCCTTGACCTGGCGCAATATCTTTTTAGCTTTTTGTTGAGACGGGACGCCATCCTGTCCACCTGTGGCCTTTCCCAATGGTGTACAATCATTTGGAAGACTTCTGGATGAAATCCCCACTCTCTCGGGTGGAAGTCGTGCCAGCTGAGAAAGTCTGCTTCCCAGTTGTCCACTCCGGAAATGAACACTGCTGACAGTGCTAACACATGATTTTCTGCCCATCGGAAAATCCTTGTGGCTTCTGCCATCGCCATCCTGCTTCTTGTGCCGCCCTGTTGGTATACATGGGCGACCGCCGTGATGTTGTCTGACTGGATCAGCACCGGCTGGTGTTGAAGCAGAGGTCTAGCCTAACTTAGGGCATTGTAAATGGCCCTTAGTTCCAGAATATTTATGTGTAGGGAAGTCTCCTGATTCGACCATAGTCCTTGGAAACTTCTTCCCTGTGTGACTGCCCCCCAGCCTCGAAGGCTGGCATCCGTGGTCACCAGGACCCAGTCCTATATGCCGAATCCGCGGCCCTCTAGAAGATGAGCACTCTGCAGCCACCACAACAGCGACACCCTGGCCCTTGGAGACAGGGTTATCAGCCGATGCATCTGAAGATGCGACCCGGACCACTTGTCCAACAGATCCCACTGGAAGATCCTTGCATGGAACCTGCCGAATGGAATTTCTTCGTAAGAAGCTACCATCTTTCCCAGGACTCGCGTGCATTGATGCACCGACACCTGTATTTGTTTTAGGAGGTCTCTGACTAGAGATGACAACTCCTTGGCCTTCTCCTCCGGGAGAAACACTTTTTCCTGTTCTGTGTCCAGAACCATACTCAGGAACAGTAGACGCGTCGTAGGAACCAGCTGCGACTTTGGAATATTCAGAATCCAGCCGTGCTGTTGTAGCACTTCCCGAGATAGTGCTACTCCGACCAACAACTGCTCCCTGGACCTCGCCTTTATAAGGAGACCGTCCAAGTAGGGATAATTATAACTCCCTTTTTTTTTTTTTTGGAGTATCATCATTTCGGCCATTACCTTGGTAAATACCCTCGGTGCCGGGGACAGACCAACGGCAACGTCTGGAATTGGTAATGACAGTCCTGTACCACAATTCTGAGGTACTCCTGGTGAGGAGGGTAAAAGGGGACATGCAGGTAAGCATCTTTGATGTCCAGTGATACCATGTAATCCCCTTCGTCCAGGCTTGCAATAACCGCCCTGAGCGATTCCATTTTGAATTTGAACCTTCGTATATGTGTTCAAGGATTTCAATTTTAGAATGGGTCTCACCGAACCGTCTGGTTTCGGTACCACAAACATTGTGGAATAGTAACCCCGGCCTTGTTGAAGGAGGGGTACCTTGATTATCACCAGCTGGAAGTACAGCTTGTGAATTGCCGCCAGTACTACCTCCCCTTTCTCCGAGGGCAGCAGGCAAGGCTGATTTGAGGTAACGGCGAGGGGGAGTCGCCTCGAACTCCAGCTTGTATCCCTGTGATACTACTTGTAGAACCCAGGGATCCACCTGTGAGCGAGCCCACTGGTCGCTGAAGTTCCCGAAACGCGCCCCCACCGCACCTGGCTCCACCTGTGGAGCCCCAGCGTCATGCGGTGGACTCAGAGGAAGCGGGGGAAGATTTTTGATCCTGGGAACTGGCTGTCTGGTGCAGCTTTTTTCCCTCTTCCCTTGACTCTGTGCAGAAAGGAAGCGCCTTTGAGCCGCTTGCTTTTCTGAAGCCGAAAGGACTGTACCTGATAATACAGTGCTTTCTTAGGCTGTGAGGAAACCTGAGGTAAAAATTTTTCTTCCCAGCTGTTGCTGTGGATACGAGGTCCCAGAGACCATCCCCAACAATTCCTCACCCTTATAAGGCAGATGTGCCTTTTAAAGTCAGCATCACCTGTCCACTGCCGGGTCCCTAATACCCTCCTGGCAGAATGGACATTGCATTAATTCTGGATGCCAGCCGGCAAATATCCCTCTGTGCATCCCTCATATATAAGACTACGTCTTTAATATGCTCTATGGTTAGCAAAATAGTATCCCTGTCCTGACAGGGTAACAGACCATGCTGCAGCAGCACTATCCATGCTGAGGCAATTGCAGGTCTCAGTATAGTACCTGAGTGTGTATATACAGACTTCAGGATAGCCTCCTGCTTTTTATCAGCAGGCTCCTTCAAAGTGGCCGTATCCTAAGACGGCAGTGCCACAAACGTGTGAGCGCCTTATCCACCCTAGGGGATATCTCCCAACGTGACCTATCCTCTGGCGGGAAAGGGTACGCCATCAGTAACTTTTTAGAAATTACCAGTTTCTTATCGGGGGAACCCACGCCTCTTCACACACTTCATTCACTCATCTGATGGGGGAACAAAACACAGGCTGCTTTTTCTCCCCAAACATAAAACCCCTTTTTTGTGGTATTTGGGTTAATGTCAGAAATGTGTAACACATTTTTCATTGCCGAGATCATGCAACGGATGTTCCTAGTGGATTGTGTATATGTCTCAACCTCGTCGACACTGGAGTCAGACTCCGTGTCGACATCTGTGTCTGCCATCTGAGGTAGCGGGCGTTTTTTGAGCCCCTGATGGCCTCTGAGACGCCTGGGCAGGCGCAGGCTGAGAAGCCGGCTGTCCCACAGCTGTTACGTCATCCAGCCTTTTATGTAAGGAGTTGACACTGTCGGTTAATACCTTCCACCTATCCATCCACTCTGGTGTCGGCCCCACAGGGGGCGACATCACATTTATCGGCGCGGCTCCGGGACCGGACGATCGAGGTCGGGTCCTGTGTTCGATCCCTCTGGAGTTAATGGTGCCCAGTAGCCTAAGAAGCCCAAGCTAGCTGCAAGCAGGTAGGTTCGCTTCTTCTCCCCTTAGTCCCTCGTAGCAGTGAGTCTGTTGCCAGCAGATCTCACTGAAAATAAAAAACCTAAAAGTATACTTTCTTTTCTAGGAGCTCAGGAGAGCCCCTAGTGTGCATCCAGCTCAGCCGGGCACAAGATTCTAACTGAGGTCTGGAGGAGGGTCATAGTGGGAGGAGCCAGTGCACACCAGGTAGTCCTAAAGCTTTCTTTAGTTGTGCCCAGTCTCCTGCGGAGCCGCTATTCCCCATGGTCCTTACGGAGTCCCAGCATCCACTTAGGACGTCAGAGAAATATATATGCTGCTTTGAAGGTCCCAATGAGCACAGTGGCCTCCATCATCCTTAAATGGAAGAAGTTCGGAACCACCAGGACTCTTCCTAGAGCTGGCCAGCTGTCTAAACTGAGCGATCGGGGGAGAAGGGCCCTAGTCAGGGAGGTGACCAAGAACCCGATGGTCACTCTGTCAGAGCTACAGCATTCCTCTTTGGAGAGAGGAGAACCTTCTCTGCAGCAATCCACCAATCAGGCCTGTATGGTACAGTGGCCAGACGGAAGCCACTCCTTAGTAAAAAGCACATGGCAGCCCGCCTGAACTTTGCCAAAATACACCCCAAGGACTCAGACAAATGAGAAACAAAATTCTCTGGTCTGATGAGACAAAGATTGAACTCTTTGGCATGAATGCCAGACGTCATGTTTGGAAGAAACCAGGCACCGCTCATAACCAGACCAATACCGTCCCTACAGTGAAGCATGGTGGTGGCGGCATCATGCTGTGGGGATGTTTTTCAGCATCAGGAACTAGGAGACTACTCAGGATAGAGGGAAAGATGAATGCAGCAATGTACAGAGACATCCTGGATGAAAACCTTCTCCAGAGCACTCTTGACCTCAGACCGGGGCGACGATTCATCTTTCAGCAGGACAACGACCCTAAGCACACAGCCAAGATATCAAAGGAGTGGCTTCAGGACAACTCTTTGAATGTCCTTGAGTGGCCCAGCCTTGAATCCGATTGAACATCTCTGGAAAGATCTGAAAATGGCTGTGCACCAACGCTTCCCATCCAATCTGATAGAGCTTGAGAGGTGCTGCAAAGAAGAATGGGCGAAACTGGCCAAAGATAGGTGTGCCAACCTTGTGGCATCATATTCAAAAAGACTTAAGGCTGTAATTGCTGCCAAAGGTGCAAAGGCTGTTAATACTTATGTACATGTGATTTGTTAGTTTGTTATTTTTAATAAATTTGCAAAAGAAAAATGTCAAAAATAGTTTTTTCACATTGTCATTATGAGGTATTGTGTGCAAAATTTTGAGGGGAAAAAATTAATCTATTCCATTTTGGAATAAGGCTGTAGCATAACAAAATGTGGAAAAAGTGAAGCGCCGTGAATACTTTCTGGATGAACTGTAAATACGCCAGTGGGACCTGGGAATCTTCCTTGAGGAAGGGCCCAGTAGTACTGTGCCAATTAAGGGGAGGAGAGTACTCCCCAAGTCAAGTAAAGTAGGGTGCCTGGGACCAGGGCCGCTGAGAAGGGGGAGGCTGGTACTTATTACCCAAGCTTGTATAAGGAGCCCAACAGAAGCCTGGGCCAGCTCTGCAGAGGAAGGAATGCTCCCCTTCTTGGTGCATAAGTTGACTGTGGGTGTATTTTGGGCGTGTAGATATAATTACAATTTCTCTATCGTCCTAGTGGATGCTGGGGTTCCTGAAAGGACCATGGGGGATAGCGGCTCCGCAGGAGACAGGGCACAAAAAGTAAAGCTTTAGGATCAGGTGGTGTGCACTGGCTCCTCCCCCTATGACCCTCCTCCAAGCCTCAGTTAGATTTTTGTGCCCGGCCGAGAAGGGTGCAATCTAGGTGGCTCTCCTAAAGAGCTGCTTAGAAAAGTTTAGCTTAGGTTTTTTATTTTACAGTGAGTCCTGCTGGCAACAGGATCACTGCAACGAGGGACTTAGGGGAGAAGAAGTGAACTCACCTGCGTGCAGGATGGATTGGCTTCTTGGCTACTGGACATTAGCTCCAGAGGGACGATCACAGGTACAGCCTGGATGGTCACCGGAGCCTCGCCGCCGGCCCCCTTGCAGATGCTGAAACGAGAAGAGGTCCAGAATCGGCGGCAGAAGACTCCTCAGTCTTCTTAAGGTAGCGCACAGCACTGCAGCTGTGCGCCATTTTCCTCTCAGCACACTTCACACGGCAGTCACTGAGGGTGCAGGGCGCTGGGAGGGGGGCGCCCTGGGAGGCAAAATGAAAACCTTTTTTGGCTAAAAATACCTCACATATAGCCTCCGGGGGCTATATGGAGATATTTAACCCCTGCCAGAATCCGTTAAGAGCGGGAGACGAGGCCGCCGAAAAAGGGGCGGGGCCTATCTCCTCAGCACACAGCGCCATTTTCCCTCACAGAAAGGCTGGAGGGAAGGCTCCCAGGCTCTCCCCTGCACTGCACTACAGAAACAGGGTTAAAACAGAGAGGGGGGGCACTAATTTGGCGTTAGAAATATATAAAAAAGATGCTATAAGGGAAAACACTTATATAAGGTTGTCCCTATATAATTATAGCGTTTTTGGTGTGTGCTGGCTAACTCTCCCTCTGTCTCTCCAAAGGGCTAGTAGGTCCTGTCCTCTATCAGAGCATTCCCTGTGTGTGTGCTGTGTGTCGGTACGTGTGTGTCGACATGTATGAGGACGATGTTGGTGAGGAGGCGGAGCAATTGCCTGTAATGGTGATGTCACTCTCTAGGGAGTCGACACCGGAATGGATGGCTTATTTAGGGAATTACGTGATAATGTCAACACGCTGCAAGGTCGGTTGACGACATGAGACGGCCGACAAACAATTAGTACCGGTCCAGACGTCTCAAAAACACCGTCAGGGGTTTTAAAACGCCCGTTTACTTTAGTCGGTCGACACAGACAGGGACACTGAATCCAGTGTCGACGGTGAATAAACAAACGTATTCCTTATTAGGGCCACACGTTAAGGGCAATGAAGGAGGTGTTACATATTTCTGATACTACAAGTACCACAAAAGAGGGTATTATGTGGGATGTGAAAAAACTACCGTAGTTTTTCCTGAATCAGATAAATTAAATGAAGTGTGTGATGATGCGTGGGTTCCCCCCGATAGAAAATATGGGCGGTATACCCTTTCCCGCCAGAAGTTAGGGCGCGTTGGGAAACACCCCTTAGGGTGGATAAGGCGCTCACACGCTTATCAGAACAAGTGGCGGTACCGTCTATAGATAGGGCCGTCCTCAAGGAGCCAGCTGACAGGAGGCTGGAAAAATATCATAAAAAGTATATACACACATACTGGTGTTATACTGCGACCAGCGATCGCCTCAGCCTGGATGTGCAGAGCTGGGGTGGCTTGGTCGGATTCCCTGACTAAAAATATTGATACCCTTGACAGGGACAGTATTTTATTGACTATAGAGCATTTAAAGGATGTATTTCTATATATGCGAGATGCACAGAGGGATATTTGCACTCTGGCATCAAGAGTAAGTGCGATGTCCATATCTGCCAGAAGATGTTTATGGACACGACAGTGGTCAGGTGATGCAGATTCCAAACGGCACAAAGGTGTATTGCCGTATAAAGGAAGAGGAGTTATTTGGGGTCGGTCCATCGGACCTGGTGGCCACGGCAACTGCTGGAAAATCCACCGTTTTTACCCTAAGTCACATCTCTGCAGAAAAAGACACCGTCTTTTCAGCTTCAGTCCTTTCGTCCCTATAAGAGTCTTATCTGCCCAGGGATAGAGGAAAGGGAAGAAGACTGCAGCAGGCAGCCCATTCCCAGGAACAGAAGCGTTCCACCGCTTCTGACAAGCTCTCAGCATGACGCTGAGACCGTACAGGACCCCTGGATCCTACAAGTAGTATCCCAGGGGTACAGTTTGGAATGTCGAGACATTTCCCCTGCGCAGGCTCCTGAAGTCTGCTTTACCAAGGTCTCCCTCCGACAAGGAGGCAGTATGGGAAAAAATTCACGAGCTGTATTCCCAGCAGGTGATAATTAAATTACCCCTCCTACAACAAGAAAAGGGGGTATTATTCCACACTATATTGTGGTACTGAAGCCAGAAGGCTAGGTGAGACCTATTCTAAATCTAAAAAAATTTGAACACTTACAAAGGTTCAAATCAAGATGGAGTCACTCAGAGCAGTGATAACGAACCGGGAAGAAGGGGACTATCTGGTGTCCCGAGACATCAGGGATGCTTACCTCCATGTCCCAAATTTGCCCTTATCACTAAGGGTACCTCAGGTTCGTGGTACAGAACTGTCACTATCCGTTTCAGACGCTGCCGTTTGGATTGTCTACGGCACCCCGGGTCTTTACCAAGGTAATGGCCGAAATGATGGTTCTTCTTCGAAGAAAAGGCGTCTTAATTATCCCTTACTTGGACGATCTCCTGATAAGGGCAAAGTCCAGGGAACAGTTGGAGGTCGGAGTAGCACTATCTCGGATACTGTTACAACAGCAGGGGTGGATTCTAAATATTCCAAAATCGCAGCTGATCCCGACAACAAGTCTCCTGTGCTTAGGGATGATTCTGGACACAGTCCAGAAAAAGGTGTTTCTCCCGGAAGAGAAAGCCAGGGAGTTATCCGAGCTAGTCAGGAACCTCCTAAAATCAGTGCATCATTGCACAAGGGCCATGGTAAAAAAATGGTGACTTCCTTCGAAGCAATTCCAGTCGGCAGATTTCATGCAAGAACTTTTCAGTGGGATCTGCTGGACAAATGGTCCGGATCGCATCTTCAGATGCATCAGCGGATAACCCTATATCCAAGGACAAGGGTGTCTCTCCTGTGGTGGTTACAGAGTGCTCATCTTCTAGAGGGCCGCAGATTCGGCATTCAGTTTTGGATGTTGGTGACCACGGAGGCCAGCCCGAGAGGCTGGGGAGCAGTCGCACAAGGAAAAAATTTCCAGGGAGTGTGATCAAGTCTGGAGATTTTTCTCCACATAAATATAGCTAAGGGTAAATTTATAATGCTCTAAGCTTAGCAAGACCTCTGCTTCAAGGTCAGCCGGTATTGATCCAGTGGGATAAAACATCACGGCAGTCGCCCACGTAAATAGACAGGGCGGCACAAGAAGCAGGAGGGCAGTGGCAAAAACTGCAAGGACTTTTCGCTGGGCGGAAAATCATGTGATAGCACTGTCAGCAGTGTTTCATTCCGGGAATGGAAACTGGGAAGCAGACTTCCTCAGTAGGCACGACCTCCACCCGGCAGAGTGGGAACTTCATGGGGAAGTTTTCCACATAATTGTAAACCGTTGGGAATTACCAAAGGTGGACATGATGGCGTCCCGTCTGAACAAAAAACGGGACAGGTATTGCGCCAGGTTAAGAGACCCTCAGGCAATAGCTGTGGACGTTCTGGTAACACCGTGGGTGTACCAGTCGGTGTATGTGTTCCATCCTCTGCTTTTCATACCTAAGGTACTGAGAATTATAAGACGTAGAGGAGTAAGAACTATACTCATGGCTCCGGATTGGCCAAGAAGGACTTGGTACCCGGAACTTCAAGAGATGCTCACAGAGGACTCATGGCCTCTGCCGCTAAGAAGGGACTTGTTTCAGCAAGTACCATGTCTGTTCCAAGACTTACCGCAGCTGCGTTTGACGGCATGGCGGTGGAACGCCGGATCCTAAGGGAAAAGGCATTCAGGAAGAGGTCATTCCTACCCTGGTCAAAGCCAGAAAGGAGGTGACCGCACAACATTATCACCACATGTGGCGAAAATATGTTGCGTGGTGTGAGGCCAGGAAGGCCCCACGAAGAAATTTCAACTCGGTCGATTCCTGCATTTCTTGCAAACAGGAGTGTCTATGGGCCTCAAATTGGGGTCCATTAAGGTTCAAATTTCGGCCCTGTCGATTTTTCTTCCAGAAAGAATTGGCTTCAGTTCCTGAAGTCCAGAAGTTTGTCAAGGGAGTATTGCATATACAACCCCCTTTTGTGCCTCCAGTGGCACTGTGGGATCTCAACGTAGTTCTGGGATTCCTCAAAACACATTGGTTTAAAACCAGTCAAATCTGTGGATTTGAAGCATCTCACATGAAAAGTGAACATGCTGTTGGACCTGGCCTGGACCAGGCGAGTGTCAAATTGGTGGTTTTTTTTCTCAAAAAAGCCCATATCTGTTTGTCCATTCGGACAGGGCAGAGCTGCGGACTCGTCCCCAGTTCTCTCCCTAAGGTGGTGTCAGTGTTTCACCTGAACCAGCTTATTGTGGTGTCTTGCGCCTACTAGGGACTTGGAGGACTCCAAGTTGCTAGATGTGGTCAGGGCCCTGAAAATATAGGTTCCAGGACGGCTGGGGTCAGGAAAACTGACTTGCTGTTATCCTGTATGCACCCAACAAACTGGGTGCTCTTGCTTTTAAGCAGACTTTTGCTAAGTTGGATGTGTAATACAATTCAGCTTGCACATTCTGTGGCAGGCCTGCCACAGCCAAAATATGTAAATGCCCATTCCACAAGGAAGGTGGGCTCATCTTGGGCGGCTGCCCGAGGGGTCTCGGCTTTACAACTTTGCCGAGCGGCTATTTAGTCAGGGGCAAACACGTTTGTAAAATCCTACAAATTTGATACCCTGGCTAAGGAGGACCTGGAGTTCTCTCATTCGGTGCTGCAGAGTCATCCGCACTCTCCCGCCCGTTTGGGAGCTTTGGTATAATCCCCATGGTCCTTTCAGGAACCCCAGCATCCACTAGGACGATAGAGAAAATAAGAATTTACTTACCGATAATTCTATTTCTCGGAGTCCGTAGTGGATGCTGGGCGCCCATCCCAAGTGCGGATTATCTGTATTACTTGTACATAGTTACAAAAATCGGGTTATTATTGTTGTGAGCCATCTTTTCAGAGGCTCCGCTGTTATCATACTGTTAACTGGGTTCAGATCACAGGTTGTACAGTGTGATTGGTGTGGCTGGTATGAGTCTTACCCGGGATTCATAAATCCTTCCTTATTGTGTACGCTCGTCCGGGCACAGTACCTAACTGAGGCTTGGAGGAGGGTCATAGGGGGAGGAGCCAGTGCACACCACCTGATCCTAAAGCTTTACTTTTTGTGCCCTGTCTCCTGCGGAGCCGCTATCCCCCATGGTCCTTTCAGGAACCCCAGCATCCACTACGGACTCCGAGAAATAGAATTATCGGTAAGTAAATTCTTATTTTAATCTGAGGTAAGTGTAAGCCATTTCCAACTGATCTTTTGCACCCACGATAGGTGTATTGTAGCCATATAGACGCGACCAACTCTGAATATGGCCATTTTCAAATGAGTTTGTTGTCCACAGGAGAGGAGTGGGCCAGCCCTGTGCCCCCTTGCTCGGCCCAAGCATCCACTCACCAGCACATTCCCCCGCATTTTAGCTCTCCTTATCATCAGCTTCTCCTTTATGTTGGCTGCTCCTGGGTGCTGGGGAACTTCCTAGATGGGTCACCTGACACTGCATCAAGCCACACACCCCTCAGTGAGGCAGATGTGATAGCTGCCTTCCCTTGTGCTTTTCTTTGCAGTATTATTGGCCACAGTGTGGCCACGCCCCCTGCTCCAGGCAGTGTCTATTACATAGCATGGCTGTCTCACCTACACAATTACTGCTCCTCCTCATATGTAAGTAAAACGTATTAGTGAAGCAGGAATATGTGTATTAATGGGAGATAAACCCTAAATAGGGCTTCCTTCTATTTCACAATCCCCCGTTCTGCGATATCTATAACAGAGTATCACCTTCTATATAAAAAGGTTTCCAGCGGTGCCATACATGATGAATTTCTGGCTGCCCTCTACTGGTGGGGGCAGCTAGGGTGGCACAATGGATAATGTAGTGCAGAACAGGTGTGTGGTGCGGGTGGCGTGATGGCACGATAGCGTCCTTGTGTCGCCACCACCTGCTATAATACAATGACAAAATTACCGGCATTGTAAAACAGGAGAAGAAGCTTCGATGACACGCATCACTGCAAATGACGTCATCTGCCACTTGGACCGCCTGCTTCCCTGAATGCTGGGCAACTTCAGGAGACTTATATAATCTGTTTGAGGTGGCCGGGTGCACCACCTGCGATTCAGGAGACTCACAGACATTCTGCGAGAGTATGCAGGTCTGAGAGGTAAATGTACATAGAGGCATACAGTAACTAGAGTGGGTGCCATTGCTATGTGGCCTAGAGTCTTAGGGGGCCTGCCCTTAGTACCCACCACCCATGCAGCCAGCTCACAACACAATCAGTGACACTATTATGAATACAGAAAGGGACAGTCCACAAACTACTCATCATGATACTAGGGCTACTGTGTGTACAGTGTATTGAATATAGGATGGTATTGATATCCTGGTGGTTGAAAACCCAGTGGTCAGAATGCTGACAGTGGCAACTCGACATTCACAATCCTAATGGTTCACGGTGAGTATTTTAACCCTAACCCTGATCCCAAACCTAACCCACCATTCCCACAACCTAACCCTAACCTCCCCCTCCCAACAACCTAACCTTAACCCACCCCTCCCGCAGCCTAACCCTAACCATGCCCTCCCGCAACTTAAGCTTGTTTCCTCCAGCAGCCTAAACTCCAACTCGCGCAGCTTAACCCTAACCTCCCCCTCACACAGCCTAACCCTCCCTTTATTGCCTAACCCTCCCCTCCCACAGTCTGACCCTAGCTATACCCTCCCGCAGCCTAAACTTAACCCACCCCTCCCGCAGCCTAACCCTAACCCACCCCCCAGTGCAGGTATTGCCAACCAGTCAGAAGCAAAGAGCCAGAAAAGATCTGAAGTCAAGAGCAAGAGCCACTATCATGCACGTGCCGTAGGCGTGCGCGCTAAAATGGGGGCGTGGCATAGTTGTCACAAAGCCACACCCTATTTTTGTGCGCACACCTTTCGGTATGATGTTTGTAGGAGTATGACTTCATATCATAACCCCGTTTTTTCGTCATGTTGTACAGTGCCACATACATATAATGCCCCAGTACAGTACATATAAAAACGCAAAAAAATGGGTGCCTCCACAGTGCCAGATACACATGTCCCCACAGTGCCACATACATATATGTTCCCAGTGCAGATACATATGTCCCCACAGTGCCAGCTATGCCCCCAGTGCCAGATACACATGTCCTCACAGTGCCAGCTATGCCCCAGTGCCAGATACACATGTCCCCCGAGTGCCAGATATACCCCAGTTCCAGATACATATGTCCCCACAGTGCCTGCTATGCCCCAGTGCCAGATATACCCCCAGTGCAGATACATATGTCCCCACAGTGCCAGCTATGCCCCCAGTGCCAGATACACTTGTCCCCACAGTGCCTGCTATGCCCCCAGTGCCAGAAACACATGTCCCCCGAGTGCCAGATATACCCCAGTGCCAGATGCATATGTCCCCACAGTGCCTGCTATGCCCCCAGTGCAGATACACATCCCCACAGTCCTCCTCCCTCCTCCTCCTCTTCTCTGCTCACCGCGCTGCTGCTCCCTCTCCGGCAGCGGTGTCTCTCTTGAATTAGGCGCCGGTCTATGAGCCTATCAAAGCTCGCGGTCCGGCAGCCAATCAGGAGCCTTAGCTGCCGGTCCGCGAGCTCTGATTGGCTCACGGGCGCTGCCGAATGAAGAGAGACACTGCCGCCGGAGAGGTGTGCGTGTGTCTCGGGCTGGGAGCAGCGGTGGCCAGGAGCTGACCGAGCCACATGCGGCGGATGGAAGAGCCGCATGCGGCTCGAGAGCCGCGGGTTGGCCACTGCTGCCCTAGTGCCTAACCCTAGCCGTCCCCTCCCACAGTGTAACCCTAACCATCCCCTACTGTAGCCTAACCCACCCCCTAGTGCCTAACCCTAAACCTCCCCTCCTGCAGTCTAACCCTAACAGTTCCCTCCTGCAGCCTAACACTAACCCTCCCCTCCTAACCATCCCCTCCCGCAGCCTAACCCTAGCTGTCCTCTCGCACAGCCTAACCCTAACAGTCTCCTCCTGCAGCCTAATCTTAACCCTCCCCCTAGTGCCTAACACTAACCCTCCCCTCCTGCAGCCTAATCCTAACCGTCCGCTTCTGCAGCCTAACCCTAACCACCTGCTTATTGCAGTCCAACCCTCCCCCTAGTGCAGTGGTTCTCAAACTCTGGTTGTCCAGGACTAATTCAAACTATTTATGGTCAATGTAATAGGTAAAACTAGTACTTGTGGATGCCAATCATAAAATATGTGGACAAACAGAATCAAATCTTGTTCCTCACCACATAATTAAACCTAAGGATGACATATAAATAAAATGTACTTAATTTTATATTTATTTCTAAATTTCTCAATAAGAAACTTTTGGTCTAGGGGGTGCCATGAAAAACATTCTGATACTCTTGAGTGTCGTGATTCAAAAAAGTTTGGGAACCACTGCCCTAGTGCCTAACACTAAACCTCCCCGCCTGCAGTCTAATCAAGACCAGCTCCAGGCTTACTATTGCCCTGAGCGAAAAAAAATTGTAAGTGCCCCCCCTCCCCCTCCCATGCACGCGCCGAAGGCACCCGCGCTCCTGGAGAAGTGGGCATGGCCTCTCAATTTTATATCATCAAACTATAAATATATTTTCACACCCCTCTACACACACAATTAGCAGCCTTACACATGATCCCCACAGTAGTGTTCCTTACACATAATGTCTCCAGCAAAGTGTCAGTTACACATAATGACCCCAGTAGTGCAGTGCCAAATACACATAAACCCACAGTAGTGCCAGATACACATTATATGCCCCCAGCAGTACCAGATACACATATACCCCCAGTAGTGCAGTGCTAGGTACACATTATATGCCCCCCAGCAGTGCCAGATACACATATGTCCCCATGCCCCAGTAGTGCCAGCTACACATGACCAACAGTGCAGTGCCAGATACACACATGCCCCCAATAGTGCCAGATACACATATGCCCCTCCGCAGTGCCAGATACATACATGCCCCCAATAGTGCCAGATACACATACACCCCCAGCAGTGTCAGATACACATATGCTCCCAGCAGTGCCAGATACACATATGCCCCCAGCAGTGCCAGATACACATATGGCACCAGCAGTGCCAGATGCGTATATGCCCCCAGCAGTGGCAGATATACATATGCTCCCACAGTACCATATACACATATGCCCAAAATAGTGCAGTGCCAGATACACATATGCTCCCAGCAGTGCCAGATTCACATATGCCCCTAGTAGCAGCAGATACACATATGCCCCCAATAGTGCCAGATACACATATGTCCCCAGTAGTGCTACTCACCACCGCCGCTGCCTGCCGGGCTCCGCTGTTGCTCCTGTGCTGTATCTGAGGGTCCAGGTGAGTCTGAAGCTCATGAGGGAGAGAAGGGAAGTCCATATCACCCAGTCCAGGAAACCACTTCTAGTCCAGGTGGCTGCAATTTAGGGCCTGTAGGTCCCAGGATGGAAGGAGGTAGAATGGAAGGCAGGGGCCAGGAAGAGGTGGGGACTGACAGCCAGGGGCCAGCAACAGTGGGGCCTACAGCACCTTGGTAGTTTAGCCCATGTCCTCATCCAGGCATTCACTCCCACAACTTCTCCAGCTGCATATGGGCTGTGGCCGGCTGCCCGCTCGTCTGGCTCTGCGGGGCTCAGTGCCATCACCACCACGCAGTACAGTACTGCATTGGAAGCAGGTCTGGCCGCCACTGACAACATCCTGATCCCGGGTCACCTCCAGTGCCCAGCCTGACCCTGCAGCAGACTGCTCACCACGAACACCGGCACAGGGAGATAGGAAGTTCCCTGATTGGTGCCCGCTTCACAAGCTCCCTCCAGTCACGGGAGAAGCAGCAGGTATCATGGGGGGGGAGACGTCAGGAGCGTGGGGTCTGGCAGCGGGAGGTGGAGGAGCATATGACTGCAGGAAATGGCAGGGCACCCTTAGAAGCACAGCGCCCCGAGCGGCCGCTCCTATCGAACATGCCTGGATTCGGCCCTGACCCTAACCATAACCATTCCCTCCCGCAGCCTAACCCTAACCCTCCCCCTAGTACCTAACCCTAGGATCCTGACTGCATCCCATTAAATACACTAGATCACAGCATATAGTTTACAGGCTGCCCCTCCCTACCAGCCCACAGTGAATTGCATGCAGCAGATATGGTGGGCAGAGCACAAGGGGAAGAGAAAGGTGTCTGGGGTTGAAGAGTGCACTATGCAGGATCCCGCCAATATAAACTGGGAGCATAGTAGCATAATGAAGACTGAGGACACTATAATGTGTAATGTGAACTGGAGGGACTGTGGCGTGTGATCTGGGGGGGGGGCACTGTGTTGCCTAATGTGAACTGAGAGCATTAGAGTGTGGCATAATATGAACTAGAGGGCACAATGCAGCATAATGCACATAGTAGTTTCTCTATATAACTTTTGGGGGCCCCTTTCAAATGTTAATTTGGGGACCACAAGTTACTAGTTATGCCGCTGCATGCACAGCTGCAATTCTCTTATCGCTACTAACATCTCAGGATGGCAATAGCCAGCAGACAAAATAATTTATTTAAATAAACCAATAGTTTTCTATTTTTAAACGTTTATTGTTTTATTTATTCATTGAAAAATGGAACTTGAAGTCCCGACCAAGTTTTCAGCCCCCGCCCATGTGTGAAGTGGTAAAGCCTTACCGCTGCCAGGCAGTATCTCTGGGGCGCTGACTGCACACCAACCCCACCGACACAGATCAGTAGATAGACTGCTGTGTGCCCAAGTGCCCCTTATCAGTGGAAAACATCCTGCAGACCCAAACACATTTTGCTTGACAGGTCCAAAACACCTGCGCTCACTGTTCTTGGCTGAGTAGACAACATGTTGCTTATGTTGCAGTGGTACAGTGTAGGTGTTACTATACTGTATGTTACTATACATACAGTGTCCTTTTCCAGCTTCCTGATTTACACTGCACATCAGCATCACCCAGCCCACATTTGTGTTTCTTTTGTGTGTGTGTAGGGGTGTGTGTAAGGCGTGCCTGTTACACAGATTGTCAGGGGCAGACTGAGTAGGAAGGAGACAAACACAGGAGGAGGAGAGAACAAGAGTTTCTGATGAGCCGGAGACTGACAGAGAATAGATCTAGATAAACTTCACTGGATCTAGGGCGATAATTCAGGAGGGGGGAATTTCCAGTGGCTGCAGGAAAAGTTTCCGGCTAGTTGTACAGACACAGGCCTATTCGGATGAGTTATTCTGCACTCTGCAAAACAGTCTACCTAAAGACATTTGCACTTTATATTAATCTTATGAATTGAGAACATCCATTAAAAGAAACTGGGGGAAAAAAAGATGTTGCTGTCAAATGGGAGCTAGAGACTGCAAAATGAAGAAATGTAAGCGTACCCGACATGCATGCTAAGGTAGGACTTATTGTCATTTCTCTATAGGAATATGAGACAATGCTGGGGGTATATCATTATATGAAGTGATTGACTGCAAATTCTAAGGAGAAAATGATAGAGTAAAGGAAGTGCCACACTGGACGATATTTTAAAAGATATCACTCATTTTCATCCTTCTGAGCGACATTGTTTAAAATATCGCCCAGTGTGGCTGGTGCGCCGATGAACGATGCGTGCTCCCGCTGGTCGTCAACTAGGTAATCTGTCATTTGTCCCTGCAGCTCAGTTCTGGCTATATCATTGACGACATGCTGCATATTGTTCAGTTGTTCATGAAATCGCTCTGTGTCGCCGCTCTATCTCGTTCATTATCATTCATCCGGGAGTCCGGGAAGTTCAAGGGAAAACAATGAATGATATTGTTCATCATTCATGCCGTCCAGTGTGGCACTGCCTTAACAGAGTTCAGTCCAATGTCCAGTGATCTACTGACAGCATATTACCAGGACAGGATCTCGCCGACATGAGTATACAGTATATGGTATATAATGTCCAGTGATCTACTTGTAGTATATTACCAGGACAGGTTCACACCGACATGGGTTTATATGGTATATAATGTCCAGTGATCTACTGACAGCATAATACCAGGACAGGATAACACTGACATGGGTTTATATGGTATATAATGTCCAGTGATCTACTTGTAGTATATTACCAGGACAGGTTCACACTGACATGGGTTTATAATATGGTATATAATGTCCAGTGATCTACTGACAGCTTATTACCAGGACAGGATAACACCGACATGGGTTTATATGGTATATACTGCCCAGTGATCTACTGACAGCATATTACAAGGACTGGTTCACACCGACATGGGTATATATGGTATATAATGTCCAGTGACCTACTGACAGCATAATACCAGGACAGGATAACACCGACATGGGTTTATATGGTATATAATGTCCAGTGATCTACTGACAGCATAATACCAGAACAGGATAACACTGACCTGGATTTATATAGGTATATAATGTCCAGTGATCTACTTGTAGTATATTACCAGGACAGGTTCACACCGACATGGGTTTATAATATGGTATATAATGTCCAGTGATCTACTGACAGCATAATACCAGGACAGAATAACACTGACATGGGTTTATATGGTATATAATGTCCAGTGATCTACTGACAGCATAATACCAGGACAGGATAACACCGACATGGGTTTATATGGTATATAATGTCCAGTGATCTACTGACAGCATAATACCAGGACAGGATAACACCGACATGGGTTTATATGGTATATAATGTCCAGTGATATACTTGTAGTATATTACCAGGACAGGTTCACACCAACATGGGTTTATAATATGGTATATAATGTCCAGTGATCTACTGACAGCTTATTACCAGGACAGGATAACACCGACATGGGTTTATATGGTATATAATGCCCAGTGATCTACTGACAGCATATTACAAGGACTGGATTTACACCGACATGGGTATATATGGTATATAATGTCCAGTGACCTACTGACAGCATAATACCAGGACAGGATCTCACCGACATGGGTTTATATGGCATATAACGTGCTGTGATCTACTGGCTGCATATTATCAGGGCAGGGTATCACAGCCCTGTGTTTATATATATTATGTCCAGTGATCTACTGACAACATTATTAGGACAGGATCACACATTGCTGGGCTTATACATGTCTAGTGATTACTGATTATCAGGACAAGATCTGGGAATATATGTCAGGGACCTTCCAGCACACCCAGCCCAGCACAGACATCAGATGACTGCTACACCACACTAATTAACCTGCGTTATTTCCTGACATGTTCTGTTTTGGAACAGAACATGATAATCTTCTTGTCTGGTAGCGATCTCCTAACGCCATATCAGATTATCCTGTGTATCTGATATTTTCTCATCAATCTGTTTGCAAAAAAATAAATTGTGGAATGTGCATTTATAAAAGAATGTCTCTTATGGACCATGTTCTTTTGTCATGTAGGGTAATGTGTGGATTTGTTAGGAATGCCTTATGTGGATCGGCTGAACCGAACCTGTGGGTTTCTGGACATCGAGGATGCAGGGAGTGGGAGATTTCTCCGGAGATATTTCATTCTGGACACCCAGGCAAATTACCTGCTTTGGTACATGGATAATCCCCAGGTAAGAAGAGCCATCAACATGAAACCACATTTGTTCAGTTCAAGGTTTCATATGTTTTCTAATGACTAAGGGGTTGATAAATCAAGCAGTAAAAACATATAGAAATAAATAATAGGACTCTGGTATAGTTTCATGTGGATAAAGTAAAGTTGTGAAATTTTGGGTCTCATTCAGAGCTAGCTGTATGCCTGTTGGTGGAGCGAATCTTATGTACACCAGAATGGGTGATGCGTATATCAGTACGGGTGATGCCTACACCAGTATGGGTGATGCCTACACCAGTATGGATGATGCCTACACCAGTATTGGTGATGCGTACACCAGTATGGGTGATACCTACACCAGTATGGGTGATGCCTACACCAGTATGGGTGATGCCTACACCAGTATGGGTGATGCGTACACCAGTATGGGTGATGCCTACACCAGTATGGGTGATGCCTACACCAGTATTGGTGATGCGTACACCAGTATGGGTGCTGCGTACACCAGTATGGGTGATGTGTACACCAGTATGGGTGATGCCTACACCAGTATGGGTGATGCCTACACCAGTATGGGTGATGCGTACACCAATATGGGTCATGCGTACACCAGTATGGGTGATGCCTACACCAGTAGGGGTGATGTGTACACCAGTATGGGTGATGCCTACACCAGTAGGGGTGATGTGTACACCAATATGGGTGATGCAGTGTCATAGTCAATTCAATCACATCTACACGTACCACTGTATAGGAGTAACTGGGATGTATCGGGACGTTCTCACATACATGGCAGGATGCATCAAGTCATCACAAGCATAAGGCATTTATTAACGCTGCATGTTTGAAGAAATCCTCATAGGACAGCTCTCCCAGTAAGAGCTGTTCTTTGCAATAGAAGAACTTCTGGGTTTAAGACCCAGGAGCCCTTCTGTGCATGCAGAACCGCATTGCTCGCCGCATCCAAGTGATACATTCCGGAGCTTGGGACATATGAGAAAAGCGTCCAAAGCTCCTACAATGGCATTTTCGGATGTTTGGCCGAATTTTTAGCTTTGCTTCATCCCGCCCGCAATAGGCTGAGGTCAGTGACGGCATGTCAGTGGAACTAGGTAAATATTCCTATTACCAGGTATAGTGCTGAGGTAAATACACTCTGATTATGGTGATGACAAATTGCACATCTAATGAACAGATAGGGGGCGACACACCGCGAGATACTCACAATTTTCTATATGGTTTATCTTAATGAAAGTGTCAGTACTGAATTGGTAGGAGGTCGGATTATTGATGTGCACCTCCACAAATCCAGGTGCACTCCCAGCATGCAGAGAATGGAGATGATATCCAGTAACACTGCGGATGAAGAATCTGTGTAGTGAGGACAGCAGTGCCTGTCTGGGAGCATCCTGGCGCATGTGCGGCCCGGGTTTTGTGTACTGTGCAGTTTGCATATTACGTCTGGCTTGGAGGGGATTCTGTTCAGAATGTCGACATGCAGGGCCGGTATGAGCCCTCACTGCGCCCCAGTCAGGGAATGGGGGCGTGGCTTAATACAGGGGGCATGGTCAATTACGCCCCCTGTACAGTAGTAGTGCTGCTTAAATGCTGAGCGGTGCGCGATGACGTCATCGCGCACTGCACAGCAAAGGTCCTCTCCACGAAGGGAAACTAGACGCTACGCGTCTAAATCCCTTCACAGGGGACCCAGCCGGGGGACACAGCGGGCAACGGAGGGCACAGCAGTGGCGGATCTTGCCATGGTGCAGCGCCCTCCGGATGGCGCCAGCGCCCTCCGGAAGGCGGCACCCCGGGCAAAAGTCCTGCTTGCCCGTGGCAAGATCCGCTACTGTCGACATGGACATAAGGTTGGCAAGAAAGATGACAAAATTCACAAATGTTGACTTGTCCATAATGTCAACATTTAACATGTCAACAGTACATTTGTGTGTTATTTTTAGATTAGCGTTACCATTAGTCTTTTTTGCTCCATCTAACATGTCAAATAAAATGCAACCAAAATGGCCAAGTAAGTAGTTATTTATTGAAATTGCAAGAATTTTTTGTCATCTATAAACACCTACCAAGGAATAATCTGTCATCCCAACAAGGCCTACCACTAGAAAACCTACCGAATTGAGTGAGGGGACCCCTGTTTTTATTTGAACAAATTGGGACAGATATGGCCATGAGAGTCCCCTGTTCAAACGATGGTGACACCACCAGTGGCGTAAGTTCGTCACAGTCGCCCGGAGGCAAGATAAATATTGGTGCCCCCCTATTTCCTATATTAAGATAAATGTATGTATGTATGTGTTCGTGTTCGTGTGTGTGTGTGTGTATACGGAGTGTTCTGAAAAAAAATTATATACTGTATTTATACATTTAATTGTCTTTTATTTTAAATCACACACTTCTTAGCAGTCATACTCAGGATTATAATCCATG
This sequence comes from Pseudophryne corroboree, assembly GCF_028390025.1. Lineage (NCBI taxonomy): Eukaryota > Metazoa > Chordata > Amphibia > Anura > Myobatrachidae > Pseudophryne > Pseudophryne corroboree. The sequence goes on along the minus strand of NC_086449.1, from coordinate 105,961,999 downwards.
ACCTGTTACACTAACAGCAGACACTTTACTGATGGAGCTATTTGCTCCTGTACAGGTAGCATGAGAATTTTAACTATATGAAGTTACATGTAATTGTCAGAGAAGTATCTTCATATAGTTAGAATTCTCATATTTCCTATACAGGAGCAAACAGCTTCATCAGTAAGGTGCCGCATCCAGTGTAATAGGTCGTGGTTGCTAATCCTGGGTATGACACTTGTAAAATGTGTATATTCAGCATAATAAAGTGGGTGTGATTTGTAAGGTGCAGGGACCAGTGAGGAAGTCGGCCACTGAAAAGACAGCAGCAGCTATCAATTAACTTAATTCAATGGTGTCATAGAATGGGAGGAGAGGAGCCCGGCGGCAGATGACTCCGTTGCCTCCCAGAGTTCTGCCTCTGGACACCACATATTTCTTGGGCTAGTATGAGTGAGATACATTGAAAACACACAAGAAAGGGCTTTTCTCAATTAATAGACCCATAGGCCTGTTGCATTATTACTATTTTTCCCCTTACGATACACATACTCAGCAATAATGCAGTGGTGGTTCTACTGGCGGGCAAACGGGGCTATTGCCCAGGGCACTACCGCCTGGGGGTGTGGCCACTGACACCCCACTGGCGCCCATCTGCTCTTGCCCTCCACCACCGCTATATTTAGAAACTGTGCCCAATCTCCCAGAATGCTGGTGCTGGGTGTGACGTTACGCTGCATGACATCGTCACTCATGGCATTCTGGGGGCAGCCGTGGTGAGATGGCAAGGAAGGATGAGGACCTACCTGTCTTCACAAGGTAACATTTAGGCACTCATCACCCGTGACAAACGGCTCTTCTTGGCAAATGGTTCCCCCCTGGTAAACGCACCCCGCAGTTATTATTTTATTTATAATTTTATTTTTACGCCCATGGTCACCCCCTTCATCAGAGAGTGCCACAGGAAACTTTCGCCATGAGCTTTGCACAGTCCAGAACGGCCCTGCAATAATGCATACTACGAGTTTTTTTTTTTACATAACAGGTCCTTCAGCCCACAGTATAACCCCACCAACATCTAATTTGTTTTATGCTGACATACTGGCTGAAGCATCTGACAGAAAGGAACAAGGCCTTCTGCCTGTCTTTAGAAGTTTGTTTGTTAATAACCAAAGGCAGCAGATTTTTACTCAGGCTTTTAAAATCTCTGTGACATGTATAAATAACCTTGTTGTACAGATTCCTCAGTGATATTCACTGACTGGATATAAGAGGCAGCATGACTGCTCCATTTTGCTATAAGAATACTCCAGTCTTGTCATCACTGTGAATACACATACATCATGCATATCTTTTTTTTATATATATTTTCAGAATCTGCCCAACGGTACTGGAGCGGTGGGGTCTCTGAAACTGACATATATATCAAAAGTAAGTAAATATATGAAGTGCATTATTGTTCCAAAAGATCTGACATACTAAGAACGGGGGAAGAAAGGTGACACTAACTACACAGTATAGGACAGAGTAGTGACAAACCGACACTAATAATATAAGCAGAAGAGCCGAAGTTCAGTAAAACAACACTACATCTAATAGAGTACTGACAGTCATCCAAAAGCTCTAACCCTAGAGCACACAGAGATCCGTATAGAATAGATTTAGGCAATCATGTAATCATCCTAGAACCATCCTCTTTCTGTAGTCCTTATCCTAAAGCCCCCCCCCCCCACACACACACACACACACCTGAAAGGCCACCGGGCCCATGTGCCCGAAATCAATATTTCGGATCGATGTATCATTATTAAAAGTGCAAATCGTTTGCTTTCATTAACGACGATACAATGCACGGTTCCGCGGGTCATATGCTGGATCCCCAGGCGATCTGGATAGCGGTGATTCACAGGTCGTACAATAGATTGTTGGGTACTTTTCCTGACCTAGGGGGTCATTCCGAGTTGATCGCTCGCTGCTGTTTTTCGCAGCGCAGCGAACAGGTTACCACTGCGCATGCGTATGCACCACAATGCGCACGCGCGCCGTACGGCTACAAAGCGGATCGTTGCTGGGCGATGGATTTAACGAAAAATCCATTCGCACAGCCGATCGCAAGGAGATTGACAGAAAGAGGGCGTCTATGGGTGTCATCTGACCGTGTTCTGGGAGTGGTAGGGAAAACGCAGGCGTGTCCAAGCGTTTGCAGGGCGGGTGTCTGACGTCAATTCCGGGACCAAAAAGACTGAAGTGATCGCAAGGGCTGAGTAAGTCCAGAGCTACTCAGAAACTGCAAAAAACTTTTTCGTTCCGATCGGCTGCACACGCGTTCGCACACTTGCAAAGTGAAAATACACTCCCCTGTGGGCAGCGACTATGCGTTTGCACGGCTGCAAAACGTAGCTAGCAATCGATCAACTCGGAATGACCCCCCTAATTATCTATCGTACTCCTGGTGCTGCCGGGAGAGCTGCGGGGAAAATCGTAAGGATGCTGGTCGTCCTCATGTATGGCCGCCCTAAGCAGTCTGATTTCCAACCATTATGACAGTGTAGCACTATAACTTTTTTTAATCTGCACTTTTGCAACCACAGGCTGTATCACCAAAACTGGGAAAATGTGATGTCTGGCATTATGCCAGTCCTCCTTTCTCAAGCTTGAGAAAGGACTGTATAGTCTGAAACATTGCAGTTCTAATATGCCAGCGGCGTTATGCAGCATACTGGAGTTTGATGCCGTATATTATGAACTATGGCCCTCATTCCGAGTTGATCGGTCGCAAGGCGAATTTAGCAGAGTTACACACGCTAAGCCGCCGCCTACTGGGAGTGAATCTTAGCTTCTTAAAATTGCGACCGATGTATTCGCAATATTGCGATTACTAACTACTTAGCAGTTTCAGAGTAGCTCCAGACTTACTCTGCCTGTGCGATCAGTTCAGTGCTTGTCGTTCCTGGTTGACGTCACAAACACACCCAGCGTTCGCCCAGGCACTCCCACCGTTTCTCCGGCCACTCCTGCGTTTTTTCCGGAAACGGTAGCGTTTTCAGCCACACGCCCCTGAAACGCCGTGTTTCCGCCCAGTAACACCCATTTCCTGTCAATCACATTACGATCGCCGGAGCGAAGAAAAAGCCGTGAGTAAAAATACTTTCTTCATAGTAAAGTTACTTGGCGCAGTCGCAGTGCGAACATTGCGCATGCGTACTAAGCGGATTTTCACTGCGATGCGATGAAAAATACCGAGCGAACAACTCGGAATGAGGGCCTATATCCGGCTCCCAGCTATTCATCAAGGAGTGCACCCTGTTTCTAAGCCTGTATATATATCCAGAAGTCAATGCTCACATTGTAATCATTTATCAGCTGGGGCACTCACCAGTCTTCTTAATAAATAAAGATATTGTTTAATTTACCTCATATGCTGCAGGTCAAAGTATTCACAACTAACTGGCCAGTGTCTCAACACATACAGGGCCTTTGTGAAGGCCTCCCAGTGATAGCATAGGGGGTCATTCCGAGTTGATCGCTAGATAAAAATGTTTGCAGCGCAGCGATTAAGTGAAAAAGCGGCACTTCTGCGCATGCGGCGCAATGCGCACACTCGACGTACTTTCACAACAGCCGATGTAGTTTTACGAAGGTGCGTGATGGCCGACTGCAGTGCTACAGTGGAGCAGCTCACTGTCAAAGTGTTTAAAACGACAGTTCTGCAAACCCTGCTGCGTCTGGTGTTCCGAAGCGGTTGCTCTATTAGCTGGTGGTCATAATAATGTGACTCAACCACGTATTTGCAAAGTGAGTGACAGCAGGGAGCGTTTCAGGCAGTAACGGGGACCGGCTACATAAACGCAGGTGTGTTGCAACCATTTTAGGGGCGTGCCACAGCTTGTGACTGCGATCCCATATGCAGTTAAAATGGCTCCGGCGTCTTCTGATGGCCATGCCGCGTGACCTTATGGTTACACAAAAGTCGATTATCGACCGCTGTGTGTCCGATGGTTACGTGTTTATGGATCTCAGATTCTTCCAGTAAGCGTCTCAATTCAAATCCTGGTGGTTGCGACATCTACATAGTGTCACACCGCCGCTGTGCACTGAATCGCAGCTGCGGCGTCGTGTGCGCACATCTCTGAATCAGGCTCTTAAGTCATTAAACACCATGCATAGTAAAGTCATGCAGACATACCATCTTATAGCTACAGACAAAGCATTTGTAATTGCTGCTCTTCCATAGCAATCTGATATTCTGTTATTAATGTCACTGAGCTGCACGTGGATATTTACCATTTCTAAATAGACAAAAGTGTTTTGTAGGCCTGTGGGACATGTCAGAATGACTGATATATGATGCGCTGGGGGCACGCAGTCCCTTTTGGGGGCCATGGCTAAATAGTTAGCCTGGTGCCCGAATAGGTGGGACACGCAGATTTTGTTTTCCGGGTCTCAGTTAGGTTGTCATAGCCCAGCATGGTAAAGATTCAAGTGGGTTCCCCACGGAGCCTCAGGTCTGTGCGGGAAGTGTTCTTATAGATGCAGTATAGGGCCTAAGGGGGACATGTACTAAGCAGTGATAAAAGTGGAGAAGTGAGTCAGTGGAGAAATTTCCCATGGCAACCAATCAGCTGCTCCATACAATTGTATAGTATGCAAATTAGAAATGTTACGTCAGTGCTGATTGGTTGCCATGGACAACTTCTCCACTGGCTCATTTCTCCACTTTTATCACTGCTTAGTACATGTTCCCCTAATTCTGTCACACGCAATCTGCACGCAATGTCGAGGTTAATGTTCAGTTATTATTTGCAACTGGACATGTGCAACAAATTCTGAAAACCCCTACGGCGCATGTGTTACACAGCGTGTGCGCACCGAGGTGCTGTGGCGATCGGGTCAGAAGGTATCAGAAATGCGGCAGAAAAGTGATGGTCGTTCCTGAGTGGTGACTGGGAGGTGGCTTGTGGTACATGCAAAGATTGTCCCCTCAGTTGGCGTATTATGTCGCAGGGGTGTTAGTGAAAGTGGGTACATTCATAGACACACAGACACAAGCACAGGAGTCCATGGCCAGATGGAGAAATTATCTGCAATGGGGTTGGTGGAATGGTGCAACCGATGGTGGAGTATAAAGATGCACCAATCATTATTAAACTAAAAGTGGGCGTCTCAGTCCTTGCACATTTGGCTGCACAGATGTACACAAGGGAAGGAGTATGTAGCGGCATTTGCATAATATCGCAGGAGGGCGATCACCAATAGATGCTCTTGCGAGCACTTCTGCATGTGACTCAGAGTCAGGCCCAGAGTGGAGTAACGTACATGTAGGATGTACGGCTGGACGTTTCACTCATCCAGCATTTCTCTTACCCTGCAGAGTCATCCATCATTGATGCTATACCTCCTGAATTCTGTTCAGTGATGTACCAGTCCTTTGATTACACTTTGAATGTTGTTAGGGCATACAGTCTTGGTGAACTGCTGGCTAAGATTGAGGTAACATTGGTCTTACACCTTGGTGATGGTGATGGATATTTTATAGACATGTGCTTGCCTATGGAATGTTTGGTGTTCTGAACTGTTTTTTTTAAAGCTATAGCACCTTGCTTCATTGTGATCATGAGATTGCGAGATCTCGACGATTTCCTTTGCGTTGGTTCTGCTAATTCAGATCATTGTGGCAGTCTTTTTTCCTGTCATTTTGGGTTCAAGATTCATTGTCCTGTTTGAGCATCGAGATTGATACTTGTGGTGGGTTTTGTTTTGCCGCCTTCCTCAGGATAAAATAGCTTTAAGCTTTGTGCTGCCATCACTGCATACATAAGACTACTCTCTTTCAGGACCAACCACTGTTGGGACTGTAGAACCTTACCTGTAGGGTTATACATATAGGCAAGGAAGAGCCACAGCTGGAATGTCTAAACCTCACTATTTAATTTGTGTGTCATTAAACAGGACAGTCTATTTGTCTTTCATTTCTGAAGGTTTTAAATGGTTTTCAGTTGAGCATTCCCTCAGTCTCTGACAATTTCCAGTTGCAGCTGTTTACAGATGCAGCAAGATCTACAGGGTTTGGTTATTACCGCAGTGGTTCCTGGTATGTGTGAGAGATCACTTGCTTGTCAAACTCTTCTCATTCAAGGGTAGCAGTGCAGATTTGAGATGAACGGTTATGCAATCACAGTATTGTGGTGAGGCGTGACAAATTTGGCATGGTACTCGCTATTAAACGACAGAGGGCTGATTTGGTGTGTGCTTGTGCAGCTACTTTTGACTTATTTGCGATGCAGTGTTATGGTCAAAGGTCAGTATGTCCCTGGGAGGATAATGAGATAGCTGATGCATTATATTGGTTCCCGTGGACTACATTTAGATATTTGTCTCCTGCGGCTGATGCTATTGGTGTACTTTGCTCCTCTCATGTTTGGCAGGTGACCAAGTCAGCATGGAGGGCCTAACCGAGCAGTCTGTTGCCTCAGGCACACTGCAAGCTCAGCGTCAAGCTTGGATTGAATGGTAAGCTTTATTCCATGGCCACAGACATGGAGAATAGAGTGGACATCTCTCAATGCTTTCTTTTCTTTAGCATCTCTATGACTCTGGCAGATCTAGGGCTTATGTTTCTAATTTTCTGTTAAATAAAGGGCCTCCTTTGGGATCAGTAAGAAATACCTCCAATCAAAATCCTGACGTTCAAAATCCCGACAGCAATTGACTGACGGTCAAAATCCCGACAAGGTCAAAATCCTGACCTGGTCAAAATACCGACATTTAAAATACCGACAAGGTCAAAAAGTTGACACAAGTTTTTCGTTGTTTTTTTAAATGTGTATGTTGACATAGGTCGACATGGACACCATATAAGTGTACCGCGTCCCCTCGCATGGCTCGCTGCGCTCACCATGCTGCACTCGGCACGCTATTATAGTCCCCCTCCAGGTTCACTGGGATGGTAAAGTATGAACAAGTCGGTTTCAATAAAAAAATCATGAAAAACTAATGTCGACTTTTTGACCTGTCGACATTATAAATGTCGGTATTTTGACCTTGTCGGTATTTTACATGTCGGTATTGTGACCATGTTGGGATTTTGACCGTCGGTCAATGGTTGTCGGCATTTTAACCATCGGGATTTTGATTGTCGGTAAATTGACTGCATCCCCCTCCTTTACCTACCAAAAGTTGTCTTATTCTAAAGACTTTGAGAGGCAGGGCTCATCTCATTCCTGTTGTGCCCGACAAGATGCGTTCTATTGATGTTAATAATAATAATAATAATAATAATAATAATAATTTTATTTATATAGCGCTCTTTCTCCAATAGGACTCAAGGCGCTTAAAAGATATATAGCATAATATAGTACAGAAACAATGAAGTACAGAACAGCTTTTCATAAAATACAGAAGCATGTAGATACTAAGGGGGCATTATGGAAATGCTTGAGTAAACAGGAAAGTCTTGAGTCTACTTTTGAAGGATTCTATTGTTGGGCCTCTCGCACTGTGTGGGGAAGTGAGTTCCATAGAGTCGGAGCCGCATGACTAAAAGCTCGACCCCCAGATGAATTACTGGACATTCTGGGTACTGCTAAAAGTTCTTCATCTATAGATCGCAGTAAGCGAGTGGGGCAGTATGGGATTAGAAGCTGCTTCAGGTACCTTGGGCCCTGGTCATGTAGTGCTTTGAAACTCAGTAAGCCAATCTTGAAGATGATTCGCCATCTTACAGGCAGCCAGTGAAGGGAGTAGAGGATGGGTGTTATGTGGCTAGAGCGGGGCTGGTTGGTTAACAGCCTGGCCGCTGTGTTTTGCAATTATTTTGCAGGGAGACCAAGGTAGAGGGCATTACAGTAGTCTAATCGAGATGATACAAATGCATGTATGACTTTTGGCAGATCATCTGAGGAAATTAAGTGCTTGATTCTGGCAATGTTCCTCAGGAGAAAGAATGAGGATTTGATTGTGGCTGATATCTGATGTTTAAGTGTCAAGCCACCATCCAGGACAACGCCAAGATTCTGCACACGATCAGTGGTTTGTAACTCTGAATCCCCAAGTGTAAGTCCAGTTGGTTGGCTATGCTGCAGTCTTGTCCTTTGATGTTGCGGTCCTATCAGAAGGACCTCTGTTTTATCCGGGTTCATGTTAATCTGCTTCCTTAAATTGTTTCTGTTGTTGCTTATGTTTCCTGTTTTTAAGTGATTAAAACTAGCTTTTAATGGTCTTTCATAGGAGGTCATTCCGAGTTGATTGCTCGCTAGCAACTTTTTGAAGCGCTGCGATCAGGTTAAAACTTGGCAAAACTGTGCATGCGTATGCGCCGCAATGCACAGGCACGTCGTATGGGTACAAAGAAGATCAGTGCTGGCAATGGATTTAACGAATAATCCATTCGCACAGCCGATCGCAAGGTGATTAACAGAAAGAGGGCGTTTATGGGTGTCAGCTGACCGTTTCTGGGAGTGTTTGGAAAAACGCAGGCAAGTCCAAGCGTTTGCAGGGCGGGTGTCTGACGTCCATTCCGGGACCAAAAAGTCTGAAGTGATTGCAGCGGCTGAGTAAGTCCAGAGTTACTCAGAAACTGCAACAAACTTTTTTGTGCCATCGGCTGCAAAAGCGTTGGCACACTTGCAAAGCAAAAATACACTCCCCCAAAGGCGGCGACTATTTGATCGCAGCACTGCAAAAAGTTGCTAGCGACTGATCAACTCGGAATGACCCCCATAGTCCTTAATGATTTTGGAGTTGATTTTCTCCTCTAAATGGGTAGATGTGACTATGCTCAGTTTGGATATTCTTTTTGGCGAGAGGTCATTGCTGTGTAGACTAAGGCGTGTAGACTTAGACTAAGGCACTCCAAAACTAACAGCTAGAGCCTGGTGGATTTCAGGACTCCCGGATCTGCCCGGTAATATTTGCTAGACAGTATGTGGCTGTACGGTCAGAAGTAGCTGACCCTTGGCTAACTAAGTACTAGTTTAGTTGGGTTTTGAAGCTTTATCTTTCCATTGTAGGCCTCTCGTCACAAGATTTTGGCACACATTCATTTCAAATTGGTGTTGCTGCATCTGCTGTGGGTGTTTTTCTGATATTTGAGATCCAACAATGGAAATCGGGCAATGACAAACGTTATATTAGGCCTGGTCAATGATTTTGTGCAGTTATGTTGTTTATAGTTGATTCTTGTTTTCTTTGTCTTCATGTTTTCTGTAGTGGCTTTGTCTATTGGTCTTGTTTTCTCCTTGTCTATCCTACTTGGGGCTTGCTACTCACCAGTTGCTAATTGAAATAAAATTATAAGATAATGATTGCACTCGTTTTTCACCTTCCGCTGAGGTCACTTGTTCTTTCTTTGCTCAACCATGCTCCCAAAACTACCAACTCCCTCCCCGTTTTTTTTATCGCTACGAATCGGTGTGTTAATTTAATAGTTTGGGTTATTGGCCACTGCTAAGTGGTTGGGTTTGATATGTCGGCGGTTGGGATGCCGGTGGTCAGAATACCAACCACGGCATCCTGATGATGAGAATCCCGACAGGAGCAAGGTAAGTATACTTACCTCTCCCCAAAGCCCACCTAACCCTAACCCTCCCCGCAGCCTAAACCTAACCCCCCCGCAGCCTAAACCTAAACCTCCGCTGTGGTATCTAAACTTAACTTCCCCTTCCCGCAGCCTAAACCTACAAACCTCCCTCAGCCTATCCCTCCCTGGGGGTGCCTAAACCTACCCAGAGGCGTCACACCCAGTGCGCACTCTTGATCTCCCACGAGTTGGAGGCGTGCTTGTGGCAAAAAGGGGGTGTGGCCACACATAAAGGGAGTGTGCCCGCATAAAGAGGGAGCTTGGCCTCGCAGGAATCCTGACATCATCACTCAAGGGGCGTGCCTAGCCTCTCCAGAGATGCTGGTCTGCCCCCAGAGACAGTCTTCCTGCACATCCTGCATCTATGACAGGATCCAGGTGCTGCAGGAGACTGTCACACTGCAGCACCCGGCTCCTGTCACTGCGGAGGAGTCGCCATTTTGGTGCTACCCTTTCCAGTCTAGACAACCGGGTGCGGGCCGCCCGCAACCCCCTTATAACGCCACTGAACCTACCCCCCTCCCCACAGCCTAAACCTAACTCCCCCTCCCTGCAGCCTACAGGTGTGTACACACGGTGAGATCCTTGCTATGCCTGATTTTGACTATGCTATTTCCCTTGAACTCCCCCAGAGCCCAGATAGCACAGATTTTGACTATCTGTACTTTCGATTTTGTCTATGTACGATTTTGACTAAGCTGCATACACACGGTGCGATTTTCCGTGCGATATGGACTATATAGTCCATATCGCATGGAAACTTAGTGCATGTCGCACCGTATGTATGCATTTGCGATGCCTATGCGCCGCCCCGCGGGATTAGCATCGCAAGAAAATATAGTGTGTGCTGGTGTGGCCAATACTGACTACATGCCTCCGGTCACAATGTAGTCAGTATCGGCCGTTTGCCTGCATCGGTGCGTGTGTACACATCTTAAGTGCCAATTTTGACTATACTTTGTACTAGACAGTACACTAGATAGTCAAGATTGACTTGCCTGCACAGTCTATCTAGCCTTGTGATACCGACCCCACGGGGTAGTCAAATTCGAAAGGAGAAATCTCACCGTGTGTACACACCTTAACCCTCCCAACTAGGAGATTATGACGCAACCCTGTAACCTCCTCTTGTTGGCTGTGGGCTTTAACATAATGAACACAGTTCCTGTCAGTGATTGGGATGCCATTGTAGTACTGTGTTCATTTATTAACCTACAATTATATCAGCCCATAGGTAAGAGCTTAGATAGTTGGATTATTTCGATACTGGCATGTATTTTGCCTTTACTAGACCTAATGCAGTTCTCACTGAGCATTAGACACTAGCCAGTTAGTACCTGGGTCCCCTATTATATGTTCAGTGAATTAATGTGTTATATAGACATTGGGGCTAATTCAGTAAGGATAGCAAATTCTGCTAATTAACAGAATTTGCTATCCTTTTGATCGCATGCTGGGGGGCCGCCCATCGCTGGGCAAGGTCGCCCCGCATGCTGACCGGCGCCTACCCCCATTGTCAGCAGAAACTAAAGTTGATTCCTTTATGATTAGCTGCGGCCGCAGGAGTCCCGGCGCCATCTTACCTGTGGGGGTGGCTGCGTGAGACTTCACGCAGCCGCCTCGACCACGCCCCTGATACAACCCCGTTCACGCCGCACCGCCCACAGTTCGGGTTGCCCCGCCCCCGCAACGCTCCGTCTCCTCCTTGGAGACGCCCTGCCCCGCGACCACCTCTGCCTGATTGACAGGCAGAGGCAATCACATTTTCTGCGGACCCCCCCCCCCCCCACACAGAAAATGCAGGCGCATGCGCAGGACGGACGCTGCGCATGCGCCCGCATCTTTTCAGCAAGAATTCCGGTTGGATTGCACACTACGATCCAGCCTGAATTAGCCCCAAAATCACCATCATGTGCTAATTATTATACATATGTCACATACTGCATCCTCAGAACTAAGGTGCCTTCACTACAGTGCATCGCTGCAATCACCCTGGTACAGTGGGCCTAATTCAGTATGGATAGTTATTCTGAGAAATTGTAGTTGTCTGCAAGTAGAAAGGCGCCGCCCCGACAGGAAGAAAAAACGCCTTGTGCAAGTTTGCTAATGCAGCACAGACCGCGATCCATTCGCAGATGCAGATGCAATTTATGGAACATCAAAGATTTTTTGCCTTCAGAGCAAATGTAAGTAGGTCTGAGGCTGCCACTAATCTACGCCTGAGACAGCCTGGAAGTAGTCTACACAGATGTCAGAGACCCTCCACACACGCTCGATTTGCGATTTCTCTGAATAGTGATCCATGCTGAATTAAGCCCTGTATACTGTATGCACCATCAGTATTTACTGTATCTATTTATAAAGTGGCCCAGACCATGCACTCTCTAATGGTTGGCCATGCCTCTGTGTTAGCTGGTCACACCTCCTCTAATGGATGGTTACACCGCTTAAGCATGGGCCTCTACAGGTGCATTCCCTCGGTGCGACAGAGAGGGGGGATAAGGCTGGAGACAGAGAGAGGGGTGGCAAATTGTTATGCTCTCCCACTTGCACTAATTGTAAATTGACACACCCAATAAGTGATGCTAGACACACCCAGATATGTGCTGGTACACACACCCCTCTGGCAGTGTACACCCTAATAATATGTGCAGCGCACAACAATGAGGGTCATTCTCAGTTGATCGCTCGCTAGCAGTTTTTAACAGCCGTGAAAACGCATTGTCGCCGCCCACTGGGGAGTGTATTTTCGCTTTGCAGAAGCGCGAACGCTTGTGCAGCAGAGCGCCTGCAAAATCATTTTGTGCAAAACAAGACCAGCCCTGTAGTTACTCTTCGTGCGCGTTGATTCTAACGATGAAGGGACAGCTTTTGACGTCACACACCCGCCCAACGTTCGCCCTGCCACGCCTGCATTTTTCCTGACACGCCTGCGTTTTTCTAAGCACTCCCTAAAAACGGTCAGTTGACACCCAGAAACGCCCACTTCATGTCAATCCTCTTGCGTTGTGCAGTGCGACGGAAAGCTTCGCTAGAACCTGTGCAAAACCACAGAAGACTTTGTACCCGTACGTTGCGCGTGCGCATTGCAGTGCATACGCATGCGCAGATTAGCCGTTTTTTTCACTGATCGCTGTGCTGCGAACAACGGCAGCTAGCAATCAACTCGGAGTGACCCCCAATGCCTGCTGCCTGGAGAGCATCTGCAGAGCTGCATTGCCTTAGGACACTCCAGCCACTCAGCTTCCTCCTGGTCCCAGTTTTTTTGTTATTCCCCTGCTTCCACAGAAGAGTGGATGGATGTCCCACCTCCTATTCACTTAATAGTGAAGTGGGCAGGGTGGAGAGATAATACCAGGAATAGTGGGTACATAGGGAGGAGGCGGCGTTAAAATTATACGACTCGAACCATTATAGCACCACCCCCTCCCCACAGACCGCAGCAATTTCACGTGGAACCAGTCCGACAATCGCTCCATTGCGCGAACATCAGTCATTGTGTACAAACATGAATCAGTCTCACAGTTTGGAAGCACGGACAACCAGTGCATCTGTAGATTGTGGAACTACATGTCCCAACACATCCTGACAGCTATCAGCTATCCGGAACAACATACTGGTGCTTGTAGTTCCACAACACCCGGAGTGCCACAGGTTGCCCATGCCTAGCTTTTACCCACAGCCAGCTGTATTGTACAAATAACGTGATTGTCTTATATGTTTGTGCCTGTTTATTATACTTATAAGTGAAAGTGTAAATGGAGATGTTATAGTATAACTTACTAGTGAGTCGATTAAATACTTGGCGGGGCAGCAGCTAGTGAGGTCCATGTGCCCGACAGATTCTAATCCTATCGCTTGGCAGTCTGCATCAGCAGAAGAGATCATCTGAGTGGAGGGAAGAGGAAGTGTGCAGGAGGAAGTGAGAGTGTATGAGCTAGCATGTCTGTATTGGGAAATCGGACCAAGACATGCCTGTACTTGTATTACTGTTTTGTTTTTTTATTATCCGTATTAATTAATGCAACATATTTATATGCATATCTATACTATTATGCAGATAAGTATCAAATGTACAATGTCATTCTTGTGCTAAAACCAAGCAAATAGATAGAAAGTTGCTTTGAGTTACTAAGCCGTTTGTATACTCAGAAACACAGATGGACATAAAAATGTGTACACAGCGTTATGGGAGTTAGTCGCAGAGTCTGCAATTTTAGCAAAACCTGCCACCACTAAAATCACATGCTGGGGCATACTTGCCGACTTTAAAGATCTCCTCTCCGGGAGAAACCCGGAGAGGAGACACTGCAGGAGACTTTGGGGGTCGGAGCCGGGCTATGACATCATTAAGCCCCGCCCCCACATCGGGAAACGTCGCGATTTGCGATCCACAGAAAGGGGCGGGGCTAAAATGATGCAATTTGCATCATTTTAACCCCTTCTCCACCCCACGGATTTGCGTATACGGGAGTTTATCTCTTCATTCTGCCCGCATCACTAGGGTGCGAGCAGGATGCGGGAGCCCTGCCTACTCTTCTGGGGGTGTGGGGGGCTACCCCAAAAAACAGGAGCCTCCCACAGCTTCTGGGAGAGTAGGCAAGTATGGGCTGGGGGCCGCCCAGTACAAGGCAAGGCTGCCAAGCATGTGTGGTGCCGCCCCACGAAGCGATCACAATTCAATTGCAAACCTCAGAGGTCGACATCTGCCTATGCAGCATGGCTGCGTAGGTAGGGGCCCCGCTGCTATGTTTCCAATTGCAGGAAATGCAGGTGACGTCATCAGCTGGCCATCAAAGCGGCCATGACACGCCTGCATTTCCTGCTGTGCTACTTCCCAACGCCACATTGCCGCACCCGGATGCCGTCACTTGTCAATCATAATGTGATCGCTTTCTTCCGGGATGCGACTGCATAATGACTGGTCATACACCCGTTTGCCATTTTCGGGCCACTGCGATCAACTCTGAATAGCCCCCTATGGCTGCAGTTACAGATGAGACCAGTACTGAAGTCATTGGGTTGCAGTAGTATGCACTGCTATGGACTCCTGCAGACCTATGCACGGTCATAGGGGGTAATTCAGACCTGATAGCTAGGGTGCGTTTTTTGCATCCTTGCGATCAGATAGTCGCCACCTACAGGGGGAGGGGATGTCCTGTGTGCAGGTGTGCAATCGCATTTGTAGCAGAACTGCACAAACATCAGTTTGTGCAGTTTCTGCTCAGCCCAGGACTTACCGTACTCAGCTGCTGCGATGATCGGGGCCGGAGCTGACGTCAGAATATCTCCCTCCAAACGCCTGGTCCCTCCTGCGTTTTCCCGGACACTCCTTGAAAACAGTCAGTTGCCACCCACAAATGCCCTCTTCCTGTCAATCTCCTTGCGATCGGCGGTGCGTTCGGAATTTTCGCACCATCCCGTCGATGCCCGGTGATCCCCGTTGCTGCGGTCCGTCGCGCCTGCGCATTGCGGTGCATACTAATGCACAGTTCAGATCTGATCGCAGGCTGTGAGAAAACGCAGCCTAGCGATCAGGTCTGAATCGGCCCCATAGAAAGGTCTGAGTGCTGCATGCACTGTCTGTGAACACTGAGTAATTGTCTTTATCACAAAGCTTTATTTAGACAATGAAACAGTTGACAAGTATGTTTTACATCACACAGAAGATTAAAACTATAGGTATAAAAGAAACTTGTCATATAGCTTGGGGGTGATGTGGATGTAATTATTACTGTTGTCTTAAATGAGAATTAATTTGACTGTCTTAAATTGCAATTTAATTTGACATTGGTAAATGCTATTATGTGAGGCCTTAAATCTCATGAGCTGGGTGTGAGAAGATTAGTGATATGGGAATGGATGCGGATAATGTAATATTTGTATTATTCCGATGATTTAAGAGTTAAATCAGTTTCCTATAATTAATTACTGGCCTGAATCTTCCAAAAATGCTATTTAGAACAGGGAAATAAGTTTGAATACCTGAGTATGAAACATTGACATGAAGGGGTCTATCTGTCAGGCTGTAGACTCCGCAGGATATCTGAGGAGGCCCCTGAATACTGGTATGCAAAGAAGCATTGCGTTATACCTGATAATTATTGTCCCACCTAAATTGTCAGAACTGGGAGTAGTAGCCAAGTGGCTTGTGTAGCGCTTGTGAAAGCCACACCAAACACCCCTCTCTCCACTGCCACTCTATTACGCTGTATAAAGGTGAGCGGGACACTCCTCCCAACGACTCTGAGGACAGACGGACAGTCCCCAGGAATTGGGATTATTTTACCTAGAGCGGTATCTATGTACTAAAGAGAAAATGCTTCCAAAACCCTGAAAACTGACGTTTTTTTCACACTTTGGCTGAATTCAGGGCTGCCATCAGAAAGCTTGGGGCCCGGGACTTATAAAATAGGCAGGGCCCCCATAATCACACACACACACACACACACACACACACACACACACACACACACACACACACACACACACACACACACACACACACCACACTATTTATTGTCCCATCAAAAGGCATCTTACTTACACGAACTGACATTTCATAAAACTACACACACCCTGCCTTCTCCTACCCACCAACCCTTGCGACTCCTGCTCCCTACACACACAACACAAAGAAAAGAAAATAAGTTGTCCATAAGAGGTTGTGACAGGACGGTACCGTACGAAAGCACTTGCCGCTTTCGCGTCCCGTTGACTGCGCACAGACTGGAAGGTCAAGTCACACGAGGCCTGACCACATAGGGGATTCCCACTTACCGTCAGTAACCGCCTGTTACTGACTCCACCCACTGCGTTGTGGGCGGGTTTTTGCTGCCACCACCAAACTCCTAACCTGCCGTGGCGTTTGGAACCACGGTTCTGCTCTGTATGTGCCGACGCACTGCCTTACCACACCTGTGTGGTGTTGACGAATCCCCACTAGCCACTTGCTAGGCCTCTACTGGTAGCTGGCGGAGGGTGGAACTTGGAGACGTTAGGTGCTTCCCTGGACAGCCGGAGAACGGAGCTAGGTTTGGCCTAACCCTGTTGGTCACAAGATGAAGCAGTCTTCTTGAGGCAATGATGTTTATTGCTCAATAACCTTTAAAAAGGCTCCTCCCTATTGCTAGGGGCAACAGCATACAATCAGATGTTTTCAGCAGAATAAGATGGTATAACTACAACTCTGGAGGCACGCAGGTCTCCTTTTTATGTCAGTTCTACACACAGTATCACAGGGGGGTTAGCCCTCCCTGTCTTCTCCAACCAATCAGGTTATCGCAGAAAATATAAAGAAATACAAGTTTACATTTCAAAAGTTAAGAATTAGATAAAGCACATTCCTGCTCCTCTTCATATATAACCAAACCAGTGTGCTATCCCAAACACAATCTGATTATCATCTTCCTGTCTCTTTCACAAATGTAAATGTAACTTGCATTTCAATTGCATTCACCCTCTCACACATAGACAACGTTCTTATACTGTAAATTAAACATAATCTGCATCACACATAATGCAGCCTAAGAAATCTTACATCAAACTGTTGTTGAATGAAACCCACTAGTTTGCATTTGTGAAACACAATCTGATTAACATGTTCCTGTCTCCTCTAACATCTCCATGCAAACCCAGTTCACACAATATTCAGAGAAGACAGCAACAAATCCTTTCACCTGCATGTGTCTATAAAGTTACACAGAGACACATCTCAATCTCAAAGAAATGGCTTGTCTATACACCCCTTTCCAGGTGCCAGGGTCATCAGCATCTCAATTCCTAGGTGAGAAGCTTCCAAGCCATTTGTCCTCAAACGTAAATGCATTTTAAAACCAACACAGCTTAAGCTTACACATTCCTTCTAAGTGCTGGCATTTGCTGCAATGTAAATGTGCAATCTTACAACTGTGCCTATTGCCTTAAATATAACATTGGTGAAAACACAGTATTAAATATATTTTTAAATACCCGGTGCCTAGCACCCACACTACATTTAAAGATGGCGCTTAGCACCAGTGCACAGTTTTAAAGTGGCGCCAAGCGCCCATTGTCCTGTTAAGGGCACCGGGCACTAGGGGTTAACCCCTTCAGTGCCGCAGCCGCCATTACACGTGTGGCTGGTTGGTCTCTCCGGCCACAGAGGTGCATTGTATTAAAATGTACCTTTTATTATAATAGTTGAAAATACAATTCACTATATAGCTAGTCAGCAAAATATTAAATATAGAGAAGAATGTGAAGAAAAGTGAGAAAGGTGAATAATGAAACTACATTTTCAAAAACTGCATACCCTTATATCTCTACTATTAAAATCAAATTAATATGAAATCATATACAAGGGTTCGAATAATTTGTATCTGAATAAGATTTAAAAAAAATCCTTTGTATATCATATGTCCGTTAATAAATATTGGATTCCATACTGCGATCCCTGCTCCCAACACACACAAACGCCCGCCCTGTGGTCCCTGCTCCATATACTCACTATGTAGTCCCTGCTCCCAAGACACATCCTGTAGTCCCTGCTCCCTAAAACCCACTCCCTCCCCTGGAGTCCCTGCTCCAAAAACACACACACCCTACGGTCCCTGCTCCCTTCACACACCCCACCCTGTGGTCCCTGCTCCCTATACACTCCCATCCCCAGTCCTTGCTCCCTACTACCTACACACACCCTCCCTGCGGACCCTACACCCCCCTCCTGAGGTCCCAACTCCCCGCACACACACACCACCCTGTGGTCCCTACTTCCTACACACTCCCCCCTTCAGTCCTTGCTCCCTACACCCACACTCCTGCAGTCCCTGCTTCCCCCCATATACTTGCTTCCAACTCCCTACACAAACCCTCCATGCAGTCCCTACACTACAGGCACAAACTCTTCACACTCACCGGCTACTATGGCCAACTTTGTCTCTCAGGCACGAGGGATGCATGCTATGTGATTCCGGATACCCAGCCTCTGCCAGCAGCGACTTGTACGTGGGGCTTGCAG
Organism: Pseudophryne corroboree; assembly: GCF_028390025.1. Lineage (NCBI taxonomy): Eukaryota > Metazoa > Chordata > Amphibia > Anura > Myobatrachidae > Pseudophryne > Pseudophryne corroboree. Next base: position 105,943,445 of record NC_086449.1, on the reverse strand, counting down.
GCAGAGGGATGACGCTCCGGCCTCTGCGGGAGGTGACACTCTAGGGGTGAGAGCACTGGCGCTGACTGACATTGGGCCCCCAATCTCTCCTTCTTGACCTGCTCTAGAGCCAGTCCAGTGCTCGCATTGATGCTGAAGCTGAAGTCACTGGCAGCACTTCCTCCGCCACTGCTCTATCCCCCACTTCTCTCAGCCCCCACCACGGTGTTCTCTAGCAATAAGTGGCGTCCTCACAGCGGTTTGCCCAGTGCCCATATGAGTCCCCAGCCCTGGGTACAGTGCTTGCGCCGGCTGAGGGGTGAATGCTGCTGCATTCAAAGCTGCCGGCGCCGGGGGCTGTAACTCCGTGATCAGTTCCATCCGTGCCGGCTGCAGTCAGGTCACCTCTGCATCAAGAAGCAGCACGGCGGGGAATCAGGGGTAGTGCATAGTGTTCTCTGCTTTTAAACAGTGGTGCACTGCCTGCACGGCTCTAAGCAGGCACACTGATATCAATGACACCCGCCATGGGCCCCCTTTCTGTCTGTGTCTACCTGGGCCCGGGACTTCAGTCACCAAAGTACCCCTCTGATGGCGGCCCTGGCCGAATTTCCCATATATACTAAGGGCCTAATTCAGACCTAATCGCAGCAGCAAATTTGTTCTCTAATTTGGCAAAACCATGGGGCTAATTCAGACCTGTACGCTCGCTAGGGTTTTCTTGCAGTCCTGCGTTCGTATAGTCGCCGCCCATAGAGGAGTGTATTTTCGCTTTGCAAGTGTGCGCACTCATGTGTAGCAGAACTGTACAAACAGATGTTGTGCAGTCTCTGAGTAGCCCAGGACTTACTCAGCCGCTGCAAACACTTCAGCCTGTCCAGGACCGGAATTGAAGACAGGAACCCTCCCTGCACACGCTTGGACACGCCTGCGTTTTTCCAAACACTCCCTGAAAACGGTCAGTTGCCACCCACAAACACCTTCTTCCTGTCAATCTCCTTGCGAACGCCTGTTTGAAAACCCATCGCTGAGCGGTGATCCGCTTTGTACCTGTGCGACGTGCCTGCGCAGTGCGCTGCATATGCATGCGCAGTTTAGACCTGATCACCCACTGTATGAAAACGCAGCCTAGCGATCAGGTCCGAATTAGCCCCCATGTGCACTGCAGGAAGGGGGGGCCTGTGCAGAGAGAGTTATATTTGGGTGGGTTATATTATTTCTGTGCAGGGTAAATATTGGCTGCTTCATTTTTATACACACACGAGAAAAAGAAGACTCTATTATGGGGGCACTCAAAATTAATTACTTCAAAGCCAAATTGGTATAGATGCGGTAAGTGGTGGGATGTACTTCATCGTGAATGCGATGCTTAGTACATCCCGCCCCTAAACTGACAGCTGGGAAGTATGGAACATTCGGAATTTGGGAAGTATGGAACATCCAAAATTTCTTTTTTCACCATTGGCAGAAACACTTAAAACTAAGGGGCTTATTTATCATTATCAGGAAATAGGCCTCATAAAGTATCATTACTTATCGCTGCATATTGCAGCAATCAGTAATGTTTTTTCTTTGGTACTATTTTAGAAAGCTCTTGCTGGAATTGTGGTTCCAGCTCCACGACACAACCTGCCATTTCCAAGTGACTTATAGGTAAATGTTGTTGATAAATTTCCCTTTAGAGTTCATGCAATGGATAAGTTAGGCATGTATTATTTCCCTGTGTGTACATGTAGTCATTCACATGCAGTGCCTCATACAGGCTACAGGGGGTCATTCCGAGTTGATCGCTAGCTGCCGTTGTTTGCTGCGCATGCGTAGGCACCGCAATGCGCACGCGCGTCATATGGGTACAAAGGCTTTTGTGGTTTTGCACAGGTTCTAGCGACGTTTTCATTCGCACTGGCGGCTGCAAGAAGATTGACAGGAAAGGGGCGTTTCTGGGTGTCAACTGACCGTTTTCAGGGAGTGCTTAGAAAAACGCAGGCGTGCTGGGGAAAACATAGGCGTGGCTGAGCGAACGCTGGGCGGGTGTGTGACGTCAAAAGCCAACCCTCCAACGTTAGAATCAACGCACACGAAGAGTAACTACAGGGCTGGTCTTGTTTTGCACAAAATGTTTTTGCAGGCGCTCTGCTGCACAGGTGTTCGCACTTCTGCAAAGCAAAAATACACTCCCCAGTGGGCGGCGACAATGCGTTTGCACGGCTGCTAAAAACTGCTAGGGAGTGATCAACTCGGAATGACCCCCATAGCCCGAGTCAGCGTGGAAGTAAATCAGGGCAACATATGGATTACCTTTGCCTTGCACACAAATGTACAGTATATAACTGAAATATTCACTATTACAGAGAGAAATGTGCTGCTCCATAACTAGTACTGTACTATCTGTCTGTTTCCTGTCAGGTTGGCACAGCTGCTGTGAAACAAAAGGCAAAGCTGTCATGTTGCTTCGGTGAGGAACTATTCTCTCTACATCCATTAGAAAGATCATTAACTTTATACTTATGTCAGCTTTATTATATACAGCTTTGTATTGTTTTCTATCACATTCTTCCTATTAGCAGTAAGACATCACCGGTCCTGTCCCTTCATTGTGCTTTATATGGCCTTTGCCTGTCTGTCGCTCCTCCAGTACAATGGGCATTATTTCCTAAGGAGAAGAAGCCACCTATTTCCCGATATCTTTCCTTATCACTCATCCGTTCCGGTTGTACTTATCTGTATTCTGCGCTGACTGATCCCTTGTGTTCAGGAACAGTTGTGGAAGAAACAGGGATGTGATTAACTACAGGGGGAACCAAACAGGCACCCTGTTACTAGCTTACCGTGTGTGTCAGGCAGCCTCACTTCTGCCGCTATTATATATATAACTTACCTATTACTCTATATTAGAGATGATCGGGTTCGGATTTAATGCCAGAATTATCGCCAGTTCGGTTTTATCCGGATTTTTCTTATTGGCTATCCAAAACACGTGAAATCTGTGAGCCAACAAGATGCCGTTTTGAGATCCGAGTAAAACCGAACCCGCTCAACTCTAGTCTATATACACGCTCTGTATAACTCCTCTTATTACACTAATCTGTATTATATGACATTGTACTCGGTATAAGATCTTCTCATAACTCTTCCTATTACACCATATAAGCTCTCCTTATATGGTATCGGTATGGGATGCCGGCGCATGGGATGCCAAATGTCAGTATACCAACATCGGCATCCCGTGTGCCAGAATGCCGACAGGGGGGCGAGCCCCTCGCGGGCTCGGTGGCAAGCTTAGCTCACCACAGGTTATATTCTCCCTCTATAGGTGTCGTGGACACCCACAGAGGGGGAATCACCTACTTCACCGGTATTCTGGCGGCAGTATAGTACCCCTTATTTATCTATATGCCTACCCCCTATAACTCTTCTTATTACCCCATATAACTTCTCCTTATATATCTATATGCCTATCCACTTATAACTCTGCCTATATCATTATATAAGTTCTCCTTATATATCTATATGCCTACCTCCCCTATAACTCTTCCTATTACCCAATTTCTCTATCGTCCTAGTGGATGCTGGGGTTCCTGAAAGGACCATGGGGAATAGCGGCTCCGCAGGAGACAGGGCACAAAAAGTAAAGCTTTAGGATCAGGTGGTGTGCACTGGCTCCTCCCCCTATGACCCTCCTCCAAGCCTCAGTTAGATTTTTGTGCCCGGCCGAGAAGGGTGCAATCTAGGTGGCTCTCCTAAAGAGCTGCTTAGAAAAGTTTAGCTTAGGTTTTCTCTAACGTCCTAGTGGATGCTGGGGACTCCGTCAGGACCAAGGGGATAGCGGCTCCGCAGGAGACAGGGCACAAAAGCAAGCTTTTAGGATCACATGGTGTGTACTGGCTCCTCCCCCTATGACCCTCCTCCAAGCCTCAGTTAGGTTTTTGTGCCCGGCCGAGAAGGGTGCAATCTAGGTGGCTCTCTTAAAGAGTTACTTAGAAAAAGTTTTTAGGTTCTTTATTTTCAGTGAGTCCTGCTGGCAACAGGCTCACTGCATCGAGGGACTTAGGGGAGAGATTTTCAACTCACCTGCGTGCAGGATGGATTGGATTCTTAGGCTACTGGACATAGCTCCAGAGGGAGTCGGAACACAGGGCTCGCCCTGGGGTTCGTCCCGGAGCCGCGCCGCCGACCCCCCTTGCAGACGCTGAAGATGAAGAGGTCCGGAACCAGGCGGCAGAAGACTCTCAGTCTTCATCAGGTAGCGCACAGCACTGCAGCTGTGCGCCATTGTTGTCAGCACACTTCACACAGCGGTCACGGAGGGTGCAGGGCGCTGGAGGGGGGCGCCCTGGGCAGCAATGTATAATACCTGTATGGCGAAAAATACATCACATATAGCCCTTGAGGCTATATGGATGTATTTAACCCCTGCCAGATATCTAAAACTCCGGAGAAGAAGCCCGCCGAAAAGGGGGCGGGGCCTATTCTCCTCAGCACACAGCGCCATTTTCCCTCACAGAAAGGCTGGTGGGAAGGCTCCCATGCTCTCCCCTGCACTGCACTACAGAAACAGGGTTAAAACAGAGAGGGGGGGCACTGATTTGGCGATATGTATATATATTAAAATGCTATAAGGGAGGAACACTTATATAAAGGTTGTCCCTGGATAATTATAGCGTTTTGGTGTGTGCTGGCAAACTCTCCCTCTGTCTCCCCAAAGGGCTAGTGGGTCCTGTCCTCTATCAGAGCATTCCCTATGTGTGTGCTGTATGTCGGTACGTGTGTGTCGACATGTATGAGGAAAATATTGGTGAGGAGGCGGAGCAAATTGCCTGTATGGTGATGTCACTCTCTAGGGAGTCGACACCGGAATGGATGGCTTATTTATGGAAATTACGTGACAATGTCAACACGCTGCAAGCCGGTTGACGACATGAGAGGGCCGGCGAACAAATTAGTATCTGTCCAGGCGTCTCAAACACCGTCAGGGGCTGTAAAATGCCCATTTACCTCAGTCGGTCGACACAGACCCAGACACGGACACTGATTTCAGTATCGACGGTGAAGAAACAAACGTATTTTCTTTTAGGGCCACACGTTAAGGGCAATGAAGGAGGTGTTACATATTTCTGATACTCCAAGTACCACAAAAAAGGGTATTATGTGTGAGGTGAAAAAACTACCTGTAGTTTTTCCTGAATCAGATAAATTAAATGAAGTGTGTGATGATGCGTGGGTTTCCCCCGATAGAAAATTATTGGCGGTATACCTTTTCCCGCCTGAAGTTAAGGCGCGGTGGGAAACACCCCTCAGGGTGGATAAGGCGCTCACACGCTTAACAGAACAAGTAGCGGTACCATCTACGGATAGGGCCGTACTTAAGGAGCCAGCTGATAGGAGGCTGAAAAATATCCTAAAAAGTATACACACACATGCTGGTGTTATACTGCGACCAGCGATCGCCTCAGCCTGGATGTGCAGAGCTGAGGTGGCTTGGTCGGATTCCCTGACTAAAAATATTGATACCTTTGACAGGGACAGTATTTTATTGACTATAGAGCATTTAAAGGATGCATTTCTATATATGCGAGATGCGCAGAGGGATATTTGCACTCTGGCATCAAGAGAAAATGCGATGTCCATATCTGCAAGAAGATGTTTATGGACACGACAGTGGTCAGGTGATGCAGATTCCAAACGGCACAAAGATGTATTGCCGTATAAAGGGGAGGAGTTATTTGGGGTCGGTCCATGGGACTTGGTGGCCAGGGCAACTGCTGGAAAATCCACCGTTTTTTACCCTAAGTCACATCTCTGCAGAAAAAGACACCGTCTTTTCAGCCTCAGTCCTTTCGTCCCTATAAGAGTCATATCTGCCCAGGGATAGAGGAAAGGGAAGAAGACTGCAGCAGGCAGCCCATTCCCAGGAACAGAAGCCTTCCACCGCTTCTACCAAGTTCTCAGCATGACGCTGGGACCGTACAGGACCCCTGGATCCTACAAGTAGTATCCAAGGGGTACAGATTGGAATGTCGAGAGGTTTCCCCCCTCGCAGTTTCCTGTAGTCTGCTGTACCAATGTCTCCCTCCGACAGGGAGGCAGTATTGAAAACAATTCACAAGCTGTATTCCCAGCAGGTGATAATAAAATTACCCCTCCGACAACAAGGAAAGGGGTATTACTCCACACTATATGGTGGTACTGAAGGCTAGGTGAGACCTATTCTAAATCTGAAAAATTTGAACACTTACAAGGGTTCAAATCCAGATGGAGTCACTCAGAGCAGTAATGCAAAGAACAAGGGGACTATATGGTGTCCCGGGACATCAGGGATGCTTACCTCCATGTCCTAAAATTTGCCTTTTCTCACCAAGGGTACCTCAGGTTCGTGGTACAGAACTGTCACTATCAGTTTCAAGACGATGCCGTTGGATTGTCCAAGGCACCCCGGGTCCTTACCAAGGTAATGACCGAAAGGAGGATTCGTCTTCAAAGAAAATGGACGACCTCCTGATAAGAACAAGGTCCAGAGAACAGTTGGAGGTCGGAGTAGCACTATCTCAAGTAGTTCTACGACAGCACGGGTGGATTCTAAATATTCCAAAACCGCAGTTGTTCCGACGACACGTCTGCTGGTCCTAGGGATGATTCTGGACACAGTCCAGGAAAAGGTGTTTCTCCCAGAGGAGAAAGCCAGGGAGTTATCCGAGCTAATCGGGATCCTCCTAAAACCAGGAAAAGTGTCAGTGCATCATTGCACAAGAGTCCTGGTAAAAATGGTGGCTTATTACGAAGCGCTTCCATTCGGCAGATTTCACGCAAGAACTCTTCAGTGGGATCTGCTGGACAAATGGTCCGGATCGCATCTTCAGATGCATCAGCGGATAACCCTATATCCAAGGACAAGGGTGTCTCTCCTGTGGTGATTACAGAGTGCTCATCTTCTAGAGGGCCGCAGATTCGGCATTCAGGATTGGATGCTCGTGACCACGGAGGCCAGCCTGAGAGGCTGGGGAGCAGTCACACAAGGAGTGTGATCAAGTCTGGAGAATTCTCTCCACATAAATATACTGGAGCTAAGAGCAAATTTATAATGCTCTAAGCTTAGCAAGACCTCTGCTTCAAGGTCAGCCGGTATTGATCCAGTGGGATAACATCACGGCAGTCGCCCACGTAAACAGAAAGGGCGGCACAAGAAGCAGGAGGGCAGTGGCAAAACTGCAAGGATTTTTCGCTAGGCGGAAAATCATGTGATAGCACTGTCAGCAGTGTTCATTCCGGGAGTGGACGACTGGGAAGCAGACTTCCTCAGCAGGCACGACCTCCACCCGGGAGAGTGGGAACTTCATCGGGAAGTTTTCCGCATGATTGTGAACCGTTGGGAAAGACCAAAGGTGGACATGATGGCGTCCCGCCCGAACAAAAAATGGGACAGGTATTGCGCCAGGTCACGAGACCTTCAGGCGATAGCTGTGGACGTCCTGGTAACACCGTGGGTGTAACAGTCGGTGTATGTGTTCCCTCCTCTGCTTCTCATAACCAAGGTATTGAGAATTATAAGACATAGAGGAGTAAGAACTATACTCGTGGCTCCGGATTGGCCAAGAGGGACTTGGTAACCGGAACTTCAAGAGATGCTCACAGAGGACTAATGGCCTCGGGAGCTAAGAAGGGATTTGCTTTCAGCAAGTACCATGTCTGTTCCAAGAGGAACCGTGGCATCGGCCTTTAAGAAAGGACCTGCTCCAGCAGGGACCTTGTCTGTTCCAAGACTTACCGCGACTGCGTTTGACGGCATGGCGGTTTGAACGCCGGATCCTAAGGGAAAAGGCATTCCGGAAGAGGTCATACCTACCCTGGTCAAAGCCAGGAAGGAGGTGACTGCACAACGTTATCACCACATGTGGTAAAAATATGTTGCGTGGGTGAGGCCAGGAAGGCCCCACGAAAAAATTTCAACTAGGTCGATTTCTGCACTTCCTGAAAACAGGAGTGTCTATGAGCCTCAAATTGGGGTCCATTAAGGTTCAAGTTTCGGCCCTATAGATTTTCTTCCAGAAAGAATTGGCTTCAGTTCCTGAAGTCCAGACGTTTGTCAAGGGAGTATTGCATATACAGCCCTTGTGTGCCTCCAGTGGCACCGTGGGATCTCAACGTAGTGTTGGGATTCCTCAAATCATATTGGTTTGAACCACTCAAATCTGTGGATTTGAAATATCTCACATGGAAAGTGACCATGCTGTTGGCCCTGGCCTCGGCCAGGCGATTGTCAAAATTGGCGGCTTTGTCTTACAAAAGCCCATATTTGATTTTCCATTCGGACAGGGCAGAACTGCGGACTCGTCCCCAGTTTCTTCCTAAGGTGGTGTCAGCGTTTCACCTGAAACAACCTATTGTGGTGCCTGCGGCTACTAGGGACTTGGAGGACTCCAAGTTGCTAGACGTTGTCAGGGCCCTGAAAATATATATATATATATATATATATATATATATATATATATATATATAATTCCAGGACGGCTGGAGTCAGAAAGTCTGACTTGCTGTTTATATTGTAGGCACCCAAAAAGCTGGGTGCTCCTGCTTCTAAGCAGACTATTGCTCGTTGGATTTGTAGTACAATTCAGCTTGCACATTCTGTGGCAGGCCTGCCACAGCCAAAATCTGTAAATGCCCATTCCACAAGGAAGGTGGGCTCATCTTGGGCGGCTGCCCAAGGGGTCTCGGCTTTACAACTTTGCCGAGCAGCTACTTAGTCAGGGGCAAACACGTTTGCTAAATTCTACAAATTTGATACCCTGGCTGAGGAGCACCTGGAGTTCTCTCATTCGGTGCTGCAGAGTCATCCGCACTCTCCCGCCCGTTTGGGAGCTTTGGTATAATCCCCATGGTCCTGACGGAGTCCCCAGCATCCACTAGGACGTTAGAGAAAATAAGATTTTACTTACCGATAAATCTATTTCTCATAGTCCGTAGTGGATGCTGGGCGCCCATCCCAAGTGCGGATTGTCTGCATTACTTGTACATAGTTATTGTTACAAAAAAATCGGGTTATTATTGTTGTGAGCCATCTTTTTTAGAGGCTACTTCATTGTTATCATACTGTTAACTGGGTTAAAATCACAAGTTGTACGGTGTGATTGGTGTGGCTGGTATGAGTCTTACCCGGGATTCAAGATCCTTCCTTATTGTGTACGCTCGTCCGGGCACAGTACCTAACTGAGGCTTGGAGGAGGGTCATAGGGGGAGGAGCCAGTACACACCATGTGATCCTAAAAGCTTGCTTTTGTGCCCTGTCTCCTGCGGAGCCGCTATCCCCTTGGTCCTGACGGAGTCCCCAGCATCCACTACGGACTATGAGAAATAGATTTATCGGTAAGTAAAATCTTATTTTTTATTTTACAGTGAGTCCTGCTGGCAACAGGATCACTGCAACGAGGGACTTAGGGGAGAAGAAGTGAACTCACCTGCGTGCAGGATGGATTGGCTTCTTTGGCTACTGGACATTAGCTCCAGAGGGACGATCACAGGTACAGCCTGGATGGTCACCGGAGCCTCGCCGCCGGCCCCCTTGCAGATGCTGAAAAGAGAAGAAGGTCCAGAATCGGCGGCAGAAGACTCCTCAGTCTTCTTAAGGTAGCGCACAGCACTGCAGCTGTGCGCCATTGCTCTCAGCACACTTCACACGGCAGTCACTGAGGGTGCAGGGCGCTGGGAGGGGGGCGCCCTGGGAGGCAATGTAAACCTATTTTTTGGCAAAAAAAATACCTCACATATAGCCTCCGGGGGCTATATGGAGATATTTAACCCCTGCCAGAATCCGTTGAAGAGCGGGAGACGAGCCCGCCGAAAAAGGGGCGGGGCCTATCTCCTCAGCACACAGCGCCATTTTCCCTCACAGAAAGGCTGGAGGGAAGGCTCCCAGGCTCTCCCCTGCACTGCACTACAGAAACAGGGTTAAAACAGAGAGGGGGGGCACTAATTTGGCGTTAGAAATATATAAAAAGATGCTATAAGGGAAAACACTTATATAAGGTTGTCCCTATATAATTATAGCGTTTTTTGGTGTGTGCTGGCAAACTCTCCCTCTGTCTCTCCAAAGGGATAGTGGGTCCTGTCCTCTATCAGAGCATTCCCTGTGTGTGTGCTGTGTGTCGGTACGTGTGTGTCGACATGTATGAGGACGATGTTGGTGAGGAGGCGGAGTAATTGCCTGTAATGGTGATGTCACTCTCTAGGGAGTCGACACCGGAATAGATGGCTTATTTAGGGAATTACGTGATAATGTCAACACGCTGCAAGGTCGGTTGACGACATGAGACGGCCGACAAACAATTAGTATCTGTCCAGACGTCTCAAAAACACCGTCAGGGGTTTTAAAACGCCCGTTTACCTTAGTCGGTCGACACAGACACGGACACTGAATCCAGTGTCGACGGTGAATAAACAAACGTATTCCATATTAGGGCCACACGTTAAGGGCAATGAAGGAGGTGTTACATATTTCTGATACTACAAGTACCACAAAAGAGGGTATTATGTGGGATGTGAAAAAACTACCTGTAGTTTTTCCTGAATCAGATAAATTAAATGAAGTGTGTGATGATGCGTGGGTTCCCCCCGATAGAAAGTTATTGGCGGTATACCCTTTCCCGCCAGAAGTTAGGGCGCGTTGGGAAACACCCCTTAGGGTGGATAAGGCGCTCACACGCTTATCAAAACAAGTGGCGGTACCGTCTATAGATAGGGCCGTCCTCAAGGAGCCAGCTGACAGGAGGCTGGAAAATATCATATAAAAGTATATACACACATACTGGTGTTATACTGCGACCAGCGATCGCCTCAGCCTGGATGTGCAGAGCTGGGGTGGCTTGGTCGGATTCCCTGACTAAAAATATTGATACCCTTGACAGGGACAGTATTTTATTGACTATAGAGCATTTAAAGGATGCGTTTCTATATATGCGAGATGCACAGAGGGATATTTGCACTCTGGCATCAAGAGTAAGTGCGATGTCCATATCTGCCAGAAGATGTTTATGGACACGACAGTGGTCAGGTGATGCAGATTCCAAACGGCACAAAGGTGTATTGCCGTATAAAGGAAGAGGAGTTATTTGGGGTCGGTTCATCGGACCTGGTGGCCACGGCAACTGCTGGAAAATCCACCGTTTTTACCCTAAGTCACATCTCTGCAGAAAAAGACACCGTCTTTTCAGCCTCAGTCCTTTCGTCCCTATAAGAGTCATATTTGCCCAGGGATAGAGGAAAGGGAAGAAGACTGCAGCAGGCAGCCCATTCCCAGGAACAGAAGCCTTCCACCGCTTCTGCCAAGCTCTCAGCATGACGCTGGGACCGTACAGGACCCCTGGATCCTACAAGTAGTATCCCAGGGGTACAGATTGGAATGTCGAAACGTTTCCCCCTCGCAGGCTCCTGAAGTCTGCTTTACCAAGGTATCCCTCCGACAAGGAGGCAGTATGGGAAAAAATTCACAAGCTGTATTCCCAGCAGGTGATAATCAAATTACCCCTCCTACAACAAGGAAAGGGGTATTATTCCACACTATATTGTGGTACTGAAGCCAGAAGGCTAGGTGAGACCTATTCTAAATCTAAAAAAATTTGAACACTTACAAAGGTTCAAATCAAGATGGAGTCACTCAGAGCAGTGATAACGAACCAGGAAGAAGGGGACTATATAGTGTCCCGGGACATCAGGGATGCTTACCTCCATGTCCCAAATTTGCCCTTCTCACTAAGGGTACCTCAGGTTCGTGGTATAGAACTGTCACTGTCAGTTTCAGACGCTGCCGTTTGGATTGTCCACGGCACCCCGGGTCTTTACCAAGGTAATGGCCGAAATGATGATTCTTCTTCGAAGAAAAGGCGTCTTAATTACCCCTTACTTGGACGATCTCCTGATAAGGGCAAAGTCCAGGGAACAGTTGGAGGTCGGAGTAGCACTATCTCGGATACTGCTACAACAGCACGGATGGATTCTAAATATTCCAAAATCGCAGCTGATCCTGACGACACGTCTGCTGTGCCTAGGGATGATTCTGGACACAGTCCAGAAAAAGGTGTTTCTCCCGGAAGAGAAAGCCAGGGAGTTATCCGAGCTAGTCAAGAACCTCCTAAAACCAGGAAAAGTGTCAGTGCATCATTGCACAAGGGTCCTGGTAAAAATGGTGGCTTCCTACGAAGCAATTCCATTCGGCAGTGGGATCTGCTGGACAAATGGTCCGGATCGCATCTTCAGATGCATCAGCGGATAACCCTATATCCAAGGACAAGGGTGTCTCTCCTGTGGTGGTTACAGAGTGCTCATCTTCTAGAGGGCCGCAGATTCGGCATTCAGGATTGGATGCTGGTGACCACGGAGGCCAGCCCGAGAGGCTGGGGAGCAGTCACACAAGGAAAAAATTTCCAGGGAGTGTGATCAAGTCTGGAGACTTTTCTCCACATAAATATACTGGAGCTAAGGGTAAATTTATAATGCTCTAAGCTTAGCAAGACCTCTGCTTCAAGGTCAGCCGGTATTGATCCAGTGGGAAAAACATCACGGCAGTCGCCCACGTAAACAGACAGGGCGGCACAAGAAGCAGGAGGGCAATGGCAAAAACTGCAAGGACTTTTCGCTGGGCGGAAAATCATGTGATAGCACTGTCAGCAGTGTTTCATTCCGGGAGTGGAAACTGGGAAGCAGACTTCCTCAGCAGGCACGACCTCCACCCGGGAGAGTGGAAACTTCATCGGGAAGTTTTTCCACATGATTGTGAACCGTTGGGAAATACCAAAGGTGGACATGATGGCGTCCCGTCTGAACAAAAAACGGGACAGGTATTGCGCCAGGTCAAGAGACCCTCAGGCAATAGCTGTGGACGTTCTGGTAACACCGTGGGTGTACCAGTCGGTGTATGTGTTCCCTCCTCTGCTTCTCATACCTAAGGTACTGAGAATTATAAGACGTAGAGGAGTAAGAACTATACTCATGGCTCCGGATTGGCCAAGAAGGACTTGGTACCCGGAACTTCAAGAGATGCTCACAGAGGACTTATGGCCTCTGCCGCTAAGAAGGGACTTGCTTCAGCAAGTACCATGTCTGTTCCAAGACTTACCGCAGCTGCGTTTGACGGCATGGCGGTGGAACGCCGGATCCTAAGGGAAAAAGGCATTCCGGAAGAGGTCATTCCTACCCTGGTCAAAGCCAGGAAGGAGGTGACCGCACAACATTATCACCACATGTGGCGAAAATATGTTGCGTGGTGTGAGGCCAGGAAGGCCCCACGAAGAAAGTTCAACTCGGTCGATTCCTGCATTTCCTGCAAACAGGAGTGTCTATGGGCCTCAAATTGGGGCCCATTAAGGTTCAAATTTCGGCCCTGTCGATTTTCTTCCAGAAAGAATTGGCTTCAGTTCCTGAAGTCCAGAAGTTTGTCAAGGGAGTATTGCATATACAACCCCCTTTTGTGCCTCCAGTGGCACTGTGGGATCTCAACGTAGTTCTGGGATTCCTCAAATCACATTGGTTTAAAACCAGTCAAATCTGTGGCGAGTGTCAAATTGGTGGGTTTTTTTCTCAAAAAAGCCCATATCTGTTTGTCCATTCGGACAGGGCAGAGCTGCGGACTCGTCCCCAGTTCTCTCCCTAAGGTGGTGTCAGTGTTTCACCTGAACCAGCTTATTGTGGTGCCTTGCGCCTACTAGGGACTTGGAGGACTCCAAGTTGCTGGATGTTGTCAGGGCCCTGAAAGTATAGGTTCCAGGACGGCTGGAGTCAGGAAAACTGACTTGCTGTTATCCTGTATGCACCCAACAAACTGGGTGCTCTTGCTTCTAAGCAGACTATTGCTAGTTGGATGTGTAATACAATTCAGCTTGCACATTCTGTGGCAGGCCTGCCACAGACAAAATATGTAAATGCCCATTCCACAAGGAAGGTGGGCTCATCTTGGGCGGCTGCCCGAGGGGTCTCGGCTTTACAACTTTGCCGAGCGGCTATTTAGTCAGGGGCAAACACGTTTGTAAAATCCTACAAATTTGATACCCTGGCTAAGGAGGACCTGGAGTTCTCTCATTCGGTGCTGCAGAGTCATCCGCACTCTCCCGCCAGTTTGGGAGCTTTGGTATAATCCCCATGGTCCTTTCAGGAACCCCAGCATCCACTAGGACGATAGAGAAAATAAGAATTTACTTACCGATAATTCTATTTCTCGGAGTCCGTAGTGGATGCTGGGCGCCCATCCCAAGTGCGGATTATCTGCATTACTTGTACATAGTTACAAAAATCGGGTTATTATTGTTGTGAGCCATCTTTTCAGAGGCTCCGCTGTTATCATACTGTTAACTGGGTTCAGATCACAGGTTGTACAGTGTGATTGGTGTGGCTGGTATGAGTCTTACCAGGGATTCAAAATCCTTCCTTATTGTGTACGCTCGTCCGGGCACAGTATCCTAACTGAGGCTTGGAGGAGGGTCATAGGGGGAGGAGCCAGTGCACACCACCTGATCCTAAAGCTTTACTTTTTGTGCCCTGTCTCCTGCGGAGCCGCTATTCCCCATGGTCCTTTCAGGAACCCCAGCATCCACTACGGACTCCGAGAAATAGAATTATCGGTAAGTAAATTCTTATTATAACTTCTCCTTATATATCTATATGCCTACCCACCAACAAATCTTCCTATAACACCATATATCTTCTCCTTTTATATCTATATGCCTACCCCCCTATAACTCTTTCTATAATAGCATATATACTCTCCTCAAATACCTTGCTAAAGTATCCCCCCCCCCACCCCCCCTTGGCTTTTTACCTATTTTGTTACATTACAACCTGTAATTATTATTTTTTGTAATCTGAATTTTATCTGATGGATCTGCACAAAATAGCCTAAATTGGTGAAGTGAAATGAGAATAATTTATATAAAAAATAATTTTTATGAATAATAATTTGAAAATTGGCATGTTCATATGTATTCACTCCCTTTGCTATGGAGCCCCTCAAAACTTCTGGTGCAACCAATTACCTTCAGAAGTCACATAATTAGTGAAATGAAGTCCACCTGTGTGCAATCTAAGTGTCACATGATCTGTCAGTATAAATACACCTTTTCTTAAAGGCCCCAGAGGTTGCAACACCACTAATCACAAGGCATCACACCATGAAGACCAAGGAGCTTTCCAAACAAGTCAGGGACAAAGTTGTTGAGAAGTCAGGGTTGGGTTATAAAAAAATATTCAAATCTTTGATGATCCCTCGAAGCACCATCAAATCCATCATCTTCAAATGGAAAGAACATGGTACCACAACAAATCTGCCAAAAGAGGGCCGGCCGCCAAAACTCATAGACCGGGCAAGGAGGGCATTTATCAGAAAGGCAGCACAGATACCAAAGGAAACCCTGAAGGAGCTGCAGAGTTCCACAGCAGAGACTGTTGTATCTGCACATGTGACCACAATAAGCTGTACCCTCCATAGAGCTGTGCTCTATGGAAGAGTGCCCAGAAAAAAGCCATTACTTAGTGTTAAAAATAAGAAGGCACGTTTTGAGTTTGCCAAAAGGCATGGGGACGACTCCCCAAATGTATGGAGGAAGGTGCTCTGGTCAGATGAGACTAAAATTGAACTTTTCAGCCACCAAGGAAAACGCTATGTCTGGTGCAAACCCAACACATCCCATCACCCTAAGAACACCATCCCCACAGTGAAACATGGTGGGGCAACATCATGCTGTAGGGATGTTTTTCAGCAGCAGGGACTGGTAAACTGTTTCGAGTTGAGGGAAAGATGGATGGTGCTAAATACAGGGATATTCTTGAGCAAAACCTGTTTCGGTCTGCCTGTGATTTGAGACTGGGACGGACAATGACCCGAAGCATACTGCTAAAGCAACAATCAAGTGGTTTAAGGGGAAACATTTAAATGTGTTGGAATGGCCTAGTCAAAACCCAGCTCTCAATCCAATTGAGAATCTGTGGTCAGAGTTGAAGATTGCTGTTCACAAGCGGAAACCATCCAACATGAAGGAGCTGGAACAGTTTTGCCATGAGGAATGCGCACAAATCCCAGTGGCAAGATGTGGCAAGCTCATAGAGACTTATCCAAAGTGACTTCTTGCTGTAATTGCCGCAAAAGGTGGCTCTACAAAGTACTGACTTTAGGGCAGTGAATAGTTATGCACGCTGACATTTTCAGTTATTTTGTCCTATTTGTTATTTGCTTCACAATAATAAAATAAAAATCTTCAAAGCTCTAGGCATGTTCTGTGAATGAAATGATGCAAACCTTCAAATAATCCATTTTAATTCCAGGTTGTGAGTCAACAAAACATGAAAAATGCAAAGGGGGGAGAATACTTTAGAAAGGCACTGTATATGCCTATCCCCTTATAATGATATATATATAATCTCTCTCTCTCTCTCTCTCTCTCTCTCTCTCTCTCTCTCTCTGTGTATATATATATATATATATATATATATATATATATGCGTGTGCCCTGATAAAGCTTCCTATATCACCATATAAGCTCTCCTTATATATCTGCATGCTTATTCTTCTATAATGCTTCCTATTGCTCCATATAACATCTCCTTATATATCTATATACCTATTCTCCTATAACTCTTCCTATTACTCTATATAACTTCTGCATACAGTACAACCATTCTGAATATTCCATATAACTTCTACCTATCTTTTCTCTATCGTCCTAGTGGATGCTGGGGTTCCTGAAAGGACCATGGGGAATAGCGGCTCCGCAGGAGACAGGGCACAAAAAGTAAAGCTTTTCCGATCAGGTGGTGTGCACTGGCTCCTCCCCCTATGACCCTCCTCCAGACTCCAGTTAGATTTTTGTGCCCGGCCGAGAAGGGTGCAATCTAGGTGGCTCTCCTAAAGAGCTGCTTAGAGAAAGTTTAGCTAGGTTTTTTATGTTACAGTGATTCCTGCTGGCAACAGGATCACTGCAGCGAGGGACTGAGGGGAGAAGGAGTCAACTCACCTGCGTGCAGGATGGATTGGCTTCTTGGCTACTGGACATCAAGCTCCAGAGGGACGATCACAGGTACAGCCTGGATGGTCACCGGAGCCGCGCCGCCGGCCCCCTTGCAGATGCTGAAGACAGAAGAGGTCCAGAATCGGCGGCTGAAGACTCCTGCAGTCTTCTAAAGGTAGCGCACAGCACTGCAGCTGTGCGCCATTTTCCTCTCAGCACACTTCACACGGCAGTCACTGAGGGTGCAGGGCGCTGGGAGGGGGGCGCCCTGGGAGGCAAAATAGTACCTATAAAGGCTAAAAATACCTCACATATAGCCCTAGGGGCTATATGGAGATATTTAACCCCTGCCTGATTTCTCAAAATAGCGGGAGACGAGGCCGCCGGAAAAGGGGCGGGGCCTATCTCCTCAGCACACGGCGCCATTTCCTCTCACAGCTCCGCTGGTCAGGACGGCTCCCAGGTCTCTCCCCTGCACTGCACTACAGAAACAGGGTAAAACAGAGAGGGGGGGCAAATTTATGGCGATATTTTTATATAACAAAGCAGCTATAGGGGAGCACTTATTATAAGGCTATCCCTGATATATATATATAGCGCTTTTGGTGTGTGCTGGCAAACTCTCCCTCTGTCTCCCCAAAGGGCTAGTGGGTCCTGTCTTCATTAGGAGCATTCCCTGTGTGTCTGCTGTGTGTCGGTACGTGTGTGTCGACATGTATGAGGACGATATTGGTGTGGAGGCGGAGCAATTGCCAAATATGGGGATGTCACCTCCTAGGGGGTCGACACCAGAATGGATGCCTTTATTTATGGAACTACGGGATAGTGTCAACACGCTAAAGCAGTCGTTTGACGACATGAGACGGCCGGACAATCAATTAGTGCCTGTCCAGGCGACTCAAACACCGTCAGGGGCTGTGAAACGCCCTTTGCCTCAGTCGGTCGACACAGACCCAGACACAGGCGATGACTCCAGTGGTGACGGTGACGAATCAACCGTATTTTCCAGTAGGGCCACACGTTATATGATTTTGGCAATGAAGGAGGCGTTACATTTAGCTGATACTACAGGTACCACTAAACAGGGTATTATGTGGGGTATGAAAAAACTACCTATAGTTTTTCCTGAATCAGAAGAACTAAATGACGTGTGTAATGAAGCGTGGGTTGCCCCTGATAAAAAGCTGATAATTTCAAAGAAATTATTGGCATTATACCCTTTCCCGCCAGAGGTTAGGGAGCGCTGGGAAACACCTCCTAGGGTGGACAAGGCGCTAACACGCTTATCTAAACAAGTGGCGTTACCCTCTCCTGAGACGGCCGCACTTAAAGATCCATCAGATAGGAGGATGGAAAATATCCAAAAAAGTATATACACACATGCAGGTGTTATACTACGACCAGCTGTAGCAACTGCCTGGATGGGCAGTGCGGGGGTAGTTTGGTCAGAATCCCTGATTGAAAATATTGATACCCTGGACAGGGACAATATTTTACTGTCGTTAGAACAAATAAAGGATGCATTTCTTTATATGCGTGATGCACAGAGGGATATATGCACACTGGCATCACGGGTAAGTGCTATGTCCATTTCGGCCAGAAGAGCTTTATGGACGCGACAGTGGACAGGCGATGCGGATTCAAAACGGCATATGGAAGTTTTGCCGTATAAGGGGGAGGAGTTATTTGGAGTCGGTCTATCAGATTTGGTGGCCACGGCTACAGCCGGGAAATCCACCTTTCTACCTCAAGTCACTCCCCAACAGAAAAAGGCACCGACTTTTCAACCGCAGCCCTTTCGTTCCTTTAAAAATAAGAGAGCAAAGGGCTATTCATATTTGCCACGAGGCAAAGGTCGAGGGAAGAGACAGCAACACGCAGCTCCTTCCCAGGATCAGAAGCCCTCCCCGGCTTCTACAAAAGCCTCAGCATGACGCTGGGGCTTCTCAAGCGGACTCGGGGACGGTGGGCGGTCGTCTCAAAAATTACAGCGCGCAGTGGGCTCACTCGCAAGTAGATCCCTGGATCCTGCAGATAATATCTCAGGGATACAGGTTGGAATTAGAGACAGATCCACCTCGCCGTTTCCTGAGGTCTGCTTTACCAACGTCCCCCTCCGAAAGGGAGACGGTGTTGGAAGCCATTCACAAGCTGTACTCTCAGCAGGTGATAGTCAAGGTACCTCTTCTGCAACAAGGGAAGGGGTATTATTCCACTCTTTTTGTGGTACCGAAGCCGGATGGCTCGGTAAGGCCTATTCTAAATCTGAAGTCCTTGAACCTGTACATAAAGAAGTTCAAGTTCAAAATGGAGTCACTCAGAGCAGTGATAGCGAACCTGGAAGAGGGGGACTTTATGGTATCCTTGGACATCAAGGATGCGTATCTCCACGTTCCAATTTACCCCTCACACCAGGGGTACCTCAGGTTCGTTGTACAAAACTGTCACTATCAGTTTCAGACGCTGCCGTTCGGATTGTCCACGGCACCTCGGATCTTTACAAAGGTAATGGCCGAGATGATGATTCTTCTTCGAAGAAAAGGCGTATTAATTATCCCATACTTGGACGATCTCCTAATAAGGGCGAGGTCCAGAGAACAGCTAGAGATGGGATTAGCACTGTCTCAAGAAGTGCTAAAACAGCACGGGTGGATTCTGAATATTCCAAAATCCCAGTTAATGCCGACAACTCGTCTGCTGTTCCTAGGGATGATTCTGGACACGGTTCAGAAAAAGGTTTTTCTCCCGGAGGAAAAAGCCAAGGAGTTATCCGAGCTTGTCAGGAACCTCCTAAAACCAGGAAAGGTGTCTGTACATCAATGCACAAGAGTCCTGGGAAAAATGGTGGCTTCTTACGAAGCGATTCCATTCGGCAGATTCCACGCAAGAATTTTCCAAAGGGATCTGTTGGACAAATGGTCAGGGTCGCATCTTCAGATGCACCTACGGATAACCCTGTCTCCAAGGACAAGGGTGTCTCTTCTGTGGTGGTTGCAGAGTGCTCATCTATTGGAGGGCCGCAGATTCGGAATACAGGATTGGATCCTGGTGACCACGGACGCCAGCCTGAGAGGCTGGGGAGCAGTCACACAAGGAAGAAACTTCCAGGGAGTATGGACGAGCCTGGAAACGTCTCTTCACATAAACATTCTGGAACTAAGAGCAATATACAATGCTCTAAACCAGGCAGAACCTCTGCTTCAGGGAAAACCGGTATTGATCCAGTCGGACAACATCACGGCAGTCGCCCATGTGAACAGACAGGGCGGCACAAGAAGCAGGAGGGCAATGGCAGAAGCTGCAAGGATTCTTCGCTGGGCAGAGAATCATGTGATAGCACTGTCAGCAGTGTTCATCCCGGGAGTGGACAACTGGGAAGCAGACTTCCTCAGCAGACACGATCTTCACCCGGGAGAGTGGGGACTTCATCCAGAAGTCTTCCACATGCTGGTAACCCGTTGGGAAAGACCAATGGTGGACATGATGGCGTCTCGCCTCAACAAAAAACTGGACAGGTATTGCGCCAGGTCAAGAGATCCGCAGGCAATAGCTGTGGACGCGCTGGTAACGCCTTGGGTGTACCAGTCGGTGTATGTGTTTCCTCCTCTGCCTCTCATACCAAAAGTATTGAGAATTATACGGCAAAGAGGCGTAAGAACGATACTAGTGGTTCCGGATTGGCCAAGGAGGACTTGGTACCCGGAACTTCAAGAGATGATCACGGAAGATCCGTGGCCTCTACCTCTAAGGAGGGACTTGCTTCAGCAGGGTCCCTGTCTGTTTCAAGACTTACCGCGGCTGCGTTTGACGGCATGGCGGTTGAACGCCGGATCCTAAAGGAAAGAGGCATGCCGGAAGAAGTCATTCCTACTTTGATTAAAGCAAGGAAGGAAGTAACCGTGCAACATTATCACCGAATTTGGCGAAAATATGTTGCGTGGTGCGAAGATCGGAGTGCTCCGACGGAGGAATTTCAACTGGGTCGATTCCTACATTTCCTGCAATCAGGATTGTCAATGGGTCTCAAATTGGGATCTATTAAGGTTCAAATTTCGGCCCTGTCGATTTTCTTTCAAAAAGAATTGGCTTCAGTCCCTGAAGTCCAGACCTTTGTTAAGGGAGTGCTGCATATTCAGCCTCCTGTGGTGCCTCCAGTGGCACCGTGGGATCTAAATGTGGTTTTGGACTTCCTAAAATCTCATTGGTTTGAACCACTAAAAAAGGTGGATTTGAAATATCTCACATGGAAAGTGACCATGCTTCTAGCCCTGGCTTCTGCCAGGAGAGTGTCAGAATTGGCAGCTTTATCTTACAAAAGCCCATATCTGATTTTCCATTCGGACAGGGCAGAACTGCGGACTCGTCCGCATTTTCTCCCTAAGGTGGTGTCAGCATTTCATCTGAACCAGCCTATTGTAGTGCCTGCGGCTACAAGTGACTTGGAGGACTCCAAGTTACTGGACGTTGTCAGAGCATTAAAAATATATATTGCAAGGACAGCTGGAGTCAGAAAATCTGACTCGTTGTTTATATTGTATGCACCCAACAAGATGGGTGCTCCTGCGTCTAAGCAGACGATTGCTCGTTGGATCTGTAGCACAATCCAACTTGCACATTCTGTGGCAGGCTTGCCACAGCCTAAATCTGTAAAGGCCCACTCCACAAGGAAGGTGGGCTCCTCTTGGGCGGCTGCCCGAGGGGTCTCGGCATTACAACTTTGCCGAGCAGCTACGTGGTCAGGGGAGAACACGTTTGTAAAATTTTACAAATTTGATACTCTGGCTAAGGAGGACCTGGAGTTCTCTCATTCGGTGCTGCAGAGTCATCCGCACTCTCCCGCCCGTTTGGGAGCTTTGGTATAATCCCCATGGTCCTTTCAGGAACCCCAGCATCCACTAGGACGATAGAGAAAATAAGATTTTACTTACCGATAAATCTATTTCTCGGAGTCCGTAGTGGATGCTGGGCGCCCATCCCAAGTGCGGATTATCTGCATAAGTTGTACATAGTTATTGTTAACTAATTCGGGTTATTGTTAAAGGAAGCCATCTTTCAGAGGCTCCGCTGTTATCATACTGTTAACTGGGTTTAGATCACAAGTTGTACGGTGTGATTGGTGTGGCTGGTATGAGTCTTACCCGGGATTCAAAATCCTCCCTTATTGTGTACGCTCGTCCGGGCACAGTACCTAACTGGAGTCTGGAGGAGGGTCATAGGGGGAGGAGCCAGTGCACACCACCTGATCGGAAAAGCTTTACTTTTTGTGCCCTGTCTCCTGCGGAGCCGCTATTCCCCATGGTCCTTTCAGGAACCCCAGCATCCACTACGGACTCCGAGAAATAGATTTATCGGTAAGTAAAATCTTATTTTCTCTTCTTGGGACCTTATGCATTATACTTCTTTTATGTGTGACTATATTTTTATGTTCCTACCAGTTATCAATGCCTTATCTCAGCGTTACTTTCTTCAAGCCAGTGACCAGAAGGATCTCCAGGGATGGGTGGATGCCTTAAACTCTGCAAGTAAAATCACTGTAAGTGTCTGCTATGACCTCCTCCAGGGTGGGGCTCAGTCACACTATCGTCTGCTTTACAAGACATGCAGTCAGGATGTGCTATGTATACTGCTGGTAGGGTGCATGATAACCCAAGGGACAATGCACGCCACAGTCCATCACATCAGGAACGCTTCCATTCTTGGTGAGGGACTCTGTTGTGTACTACAGTATAAATGGGTGGGTATAGTGACCACAGGAATCAGTTATATCTAGGTTACCATGCATGTAACAAACTGTAGACATCCTGTCTCCAAAGGGTGTGTAGCCTCATTAAAATGGGTGTGGCCTCATCTGATATCATCACGCCCACCACAGGAAGAAAAAAAAAGTCTCCATTTTACACACTGCGGCAGGCACGTGTCCCCATTTTACACAGTATGGCAGGCAAGAGTCCCCATTTTACACAGTACGGTAGGCACGAGTCCCCATTTTACACAGTACGGCAGGCACGAGTCCCCATTTTACACAGTACGGCAGGCAAGTGTCCCCATTTTACACAGTATACAGGCACGAGTCCCCATTTTACACATTGCGGCAGGCACGTTTCCCCATTTTACACAGTATTGCAGGAAATAGTCCCCATTTTACACAGTACAGCAGGCAATAGTCCCCATTTTACACAGTATTGCAGGCAAGAGTCCCCATTTTACACAGTATTGCAGGCAATAGTCCCCATTTTACACAGTATTGCAGGAAAGAGTCCCCATTTTACACAGCATTGCAGGCAAGTGTCAAGTGGGGGGAGAGGAAGGGAGAGGGAGGGGAGGGAGAGAGAGAATACTTACATACAGTATGAAGAGGCTCTTCCCGCTCTTCGGCCCGCACCGGCTGCCTCCTCCTTCCAGCCTGCCTCCTCTTGTCATCTGTACTCCTATTCGAGGGGCGGAGTTTCGCGGAATGACGCGATTGTGTCGTGACGTCACGACGCAACCGCATCATTCCGCAAAACTCCGCCCCCCGAACAGGATTACTGGGGAAGGGGGAGGAGGGGGAAAAGGACCTGCAAAGTGCCGCGGCGGGCGCCCCGTGCGGTTGCACGGCTCGCCCGCCGCTAGAAACGGCACTGGATATGTTGTTTACATTAATGTAGAGTGATATCTCAGGCCATCCGCCATAGATATCTCTGGAGCTGTTAAGCCACATTCCAAGGTGACATTATAGGAAGTTAGCTCATAATCCATATTCCTTTCACGTTAGCAGTTTCTGCATCTGTATCTTACCATTTTAGTGTGCTAATGTTTTTATCCTCTACATTTTAAGCCATAAATTATGGACAACCAGGCATAGGCATAGGCAATGACTTACATCTTTGCAAGCCTGCAATTGTCTATGGGATCATTAGTATACACAACATAATAAAGTGAAATGGTTAAATCAAAATGACTAAGGTCACCTGTACTCAAGCATGGATGTCTTTAAAACCTGGACAGGTTAGTGTGTCTTGAGCAATCAAGTTTGAGCAGCACTGATCTAGCGGGCTCACCATACTGGCGATTGGGATGCTGGCAGATGGAATGCCGATGCCGGAATCTCGACATTGGTCAGAATACTGGCACCAAAACTCCTACATAGATCAAAATCCCGGAGCCGGAATCCCAACTGCCAGCATCCCGATTGTATGTATGCCGCGCCGGGTTGGGGTTAGGTTGCGCGGGGGGGAGGTTAGGTTTAGGCTGCGATGGGACAGTTAGGGTCAGGCTGCATGGGAGGGGGGGGGGGGGGTTGGGGTTAGTCACCACCGGAGACAATTAGGCACTGGCATATTTATAATGGGTGAAGTGTATGCAGTGCACACATGCCCCCAGGGTCCAGGGGGGGCCCACACTGCACACCCTGTAATTTTTCCAGTGTTTTGTGCATGTGCAGTAGGAAAATCATTGGGAAAATGGCTGCTGCGTCATTTTCCCAGATATCTGCACATGTGCTCTAGGCTCTGGGACAGCGCTAGGGTCCCCTAGGGATGCTAGAGCCCAGAGCTACAGCGCTGCTGGCTAGAGACGAGGGGACCCAGACGGAACCTGCACACGGGCCTCCTCCTCTCTAGATACGCCCCTGGAGTTAGGGTTCGGCTGCGGGGGAGGAAGGGTTAAGTGAAGGCTGCGGGAAAGGAGAGTTGGGCACCACCAGGGAGGTTTAGGGTTAGGCTGCAGGCGGGGGAGGGTTGGGGATAGCGGGGTAGGGGGTTAGTGTTAGTATACTTACCGAACAGGTGTTAAGATCCTGCGCGTTGCGGTGCCAATGTCTGTATTCTGACTGCCGGCATCCCAAACTCTGGGATCCTGATACCAACCCGATTTAGCTCATTATCAGCCAGATAAAGGATAAAACATTGGTGGACAAAATCAGTAGCAGGGGTTAAAGTGGTCCGGAACGGGGCGGAACTGCGTTCCGCCACTTCTAATTGAAGGCGGAACCAGTTCCGCCTCCGTCCGTCCACCAACAAGTAAATGCTTCAGGTCCGAGCAGGAGTTGGAAGCAGCAAAAGCAGCTGCCAGCCAATCTCTGCTCGCTGGACTGGCGTCAGAGCCAATCATGGCTCGTGGATCACCATCCAATGAGAAGCAGCCAAGTGGTTGCTTCAAATGAGCGTCCCCCTCGTTATAGCAGGCAGTGGCGGCGGCGGCGGCACTGCCAGGCAGCCGATCCGTAACTCAGGACTGTCTGGCAGCCGCTAACAGGACGCTCGTCGGACGCGGAAGGTGGATGTGATCATGTGGGGAATGAGCAGCAGGGGGTGAGATGACGGGGCCGGGGGGATGATGAAAAAGCGGGAGGTGAAATGGGCAGGGCAGTGCAGTGAGATGGCAGGGGATGATGAGAGCTGCAGGGGGTGAGATAGTGGCGGGCAATGATGAGAGCTGCAGGGGGTGAGATAGTGGTGGGCAGTGATGAGAGCTGCAGGGGGTGAGATAGTGGTGGGCAGTGATGAGAGCTGCAGGGGGTGAGATAGTGGTGGGCAGTGATGAGAGCTGCAGGGGGTGAGATAGTGGCGGGCAATGATGAGAGCTGCAGGGGGTGAGATAGTGGGGGGCAGTGATGAGAGCTGCCGGGGGTGAGATAGTGGTGGGCAGTGATGAGAGCTGCAGGGGGTGAGATAGTGGTGGGCAGTGATGAGAGCTGCAGGGGGTGAGATAGTGGGGGGCAGTGATGAGAGCTGCAGGGGGTGAGATAGTGGGGGGCAGTGATGAGAGCTGCAGGGGTGAGATAGTGGGGGGCAATGATGGGAGAAGCAGGGGGTGAGACGGCAGGCGGATGATGAGAGGAGCAGGGGGAGAGACAGCAGGCGGATGATGAGAGGAACGGGGTGAGACGGCAGGCGGATGATGAGAGGAACAGGGGGTGAAACGGCAGGGGGATGATGAGAGAAGCAGGGGGTGAGACGGCAGGGGGATGATGAGAGAAGCAGAGGGTGAGACGGCAGGGGGAAGATGAGAGAAGCAGGGGTGAGATAGGTGGGGGAATGATGAGAGAAGCAGGGGGTGAGACGGCAGGGGAATGATGAGAGAAGCAGGGGGTGAGATGGCAGGGGGATGATGAGAGAAGCAGGGGGTGAGACGGCAGGAGGATGATGAGAGAAGCAGGAGGTGAGACGGCAGGTGGATGATGAGTGGAACAGGGGGTGAGACGGCAGAGGATGATGAGAGAAGCAGGGGTGAGATTGGGATGGTGTAGAGAGAGGAGCAGGGGGTGAGATTGGTGTGAGGGTGGTGAGAGAAGCATGGGGTGAGATGGGAGAGTAACACGCCTTTCAGGCCGCCTCCAGGTTGCACCCTGGAGCCTGACACGGAAGCTCCCAGCGTGCGACCCACCTCAGGCGCCCCGCCGCCGCTGACTGCAACCCAGCATATTGCCTGGTTGGTGATGTCAGCAGTGACACAGAGGGGGACGGAACTTGGAGATCACATGATATCCAAGCGCCACCCGTCCATACACAGTGAACAAGTGCCAGGTCACCTCAACCCGGCTACCATTCACACCGCACAGCGAGTTGAGTTTAACACGTGTTCAACCTTGCTCGCTACCCAAGTTGGAATGCTGGGTCGCTCGACCTGGTATTTCAATCCTGGCACCTTTCAGACCGCACATGAACATGGGTTATGCACATTCATGTGCCAATAACCCGTGTGCAGAGGTGGCGGTCTGAAAGGGGTATACGAGAAGATGTGGCTGAGATGGGAGAGTGAGGGGCACAGGGGTGAGAAAGAAGCAGAGCCTGAAAGGGTAACAGGGAGTGAGAGGTGTAAGGGGTAAGTAAAGGAGAGAGAGATTCAGGTGATCAGACACAAAGGAAAGTACAGTATATAGGGAGTAAGGGTTGCCTAGGATGAAGATTTAGGGGTACATTTACTAAGCAGTGATAAAAGCTGAGAAGTGAGCCAGTGGAGACGTTGCCCATGGCAACCAATCAGCACTGAAGTAACATCTATAATTTGCATACTATAAAATGATACAGAGCTGCTGACTGGTTGATGGGGAAATTTCTCCACTGGCTCACTTCTCCGTTCATATCACTGCTTAGTAAATGTCCCCCATAGACACAAGGAGAGTGACAGACAAAGAAAGCAGAAAGGACACATGGAAGACATAGGAGAGGTGAGCAAAGGTTGTTCAACATATCCTACTACATTGTGCTTTTCATCTAAATGTAAACACATAAAAATCCCTATAGCTTCGGGGGAAGATGGGGGGGGGTTGTTAGGGGCATTACTCCTACTGTGGGTATTGTGTTTGTAAAGGGGCACTGATATGTGGGGCAATGTGAATAAGATTATACTGCTGTGAGGCGTTATTTTGATTAGGTAATATTGTGTGGCCACGCCCCTTCCTAGTGATGCCACACCCCTTTTTTGCAGCGCGCGCCTTCGGCGTGCGGGGTAATGAGTTCCCCCACCTCTCAAGGACCACTTTAAGCTCTGCTCAGTAGGCACATCACACTGGGGATCCCTGAGGAAAGTTGATAGCACAGGGGAACTGGCTGACATAATAACGGTGGAAGTGGGGGCGGTAGGCGGACGGACATACAGTGGGCACAATTATTAATTTATGTTGTATTCACTTACATTGCCTTCAGCAGTGACAGCTCACAGTCTTCTGAATGCAGTACCTGTCAACGAACATGTAAAGACTCACACATATGGCATGACGAATGGACAGGGCTGGCTCACCTGTGATATCACATGTGCGGGAGAGTCTGGTGCACTACAGTCATAAGGATGTCTTTAGGGATCAGGATACAGTAGGCAATTAGACCTTATGGTAAGTTAGACAGTCATATATACACCCGCAGCAGGTATAGCTTATGGGGCGCATAGCACAAGCTACTATACATTCTGAGTCAGCACTTTATGAATGTTTATTACTGATTTTCATATTGTGTATACACTTTCTTTGCTCAATTAGTGAAATCATAATCTCCACCAAATCTCTCAGTGACAGTGGGGGGAGATTTATCAAACCTTGGAGAGAGAGAGATTAAGTGGAGGCAGATGAAGTAGCAATCAGCTCCTTATTGTTCACATACAGAATGTAAAGTGACAGAAGGTGATTGGTTGGTACCTTGGGCCTGATTCATGTCTGTAAGTAAAGCATACCTCCCAACTGTCCCAATTCCAGGGGGCAGTCCCGCTATTTGGACACTGTCCCGGGAGGAGGCAGCAAGCAGTGTTGTAGGTGCATGGGGGCGTGGCTGGCAGCAGGATGGGCATTCTGGGGGCGTGGCCAACAGGGTAGTGGACAGTCCGGGGGCGTGGCATCAGGATCGCGTCATCGTTTCTCTGCCCCCACTATGCAGTGCCGAGAAAAGAGGCGCTGCATAGCGGCGGTGGAGCTACGATGACGCGATTCAGGGGGAATCGCATCGTCGGACCCCCTGAACCGCCCACTTGTTCTCTGCTGCAGGCGGCCGAGGAAGGTTGTGGAGGGGCAGCACGGAAAACAGGAGGCTTGCCCACCTTTCCGGGGGCCGGGAGGGCCACCCGAATTTTGGGAGCTTCCCGGCCATTCCGGTAAGTATGGTGTGATGTCAGCTCCGGCCCCGATCAGCCTGTTTCTTTTGCATTCTAGGATTAAGTCCTGGGCTACGCACATACTGCACACACTGGAAAAATCATAAATCACCCATGACTTTATTCCGACGAACTTAACATTTATAACTAGCTAGCTTATCACTAAGAAATAACCACACGGACACCAACTGCTAGATTTAAAAGGTCAAACAGATATTTATTGTTTGGTGACCTGTCGTTTAAACTAAGAATATTGGAGGATGGCAAGAAAAAGGCGCTACCAACTCACCAGCACCAGTCAACTATAATAAACCATAAAATAGGAGGGGCCTCACAACCGCCTCCTTAACATAACCTGCACTGCGCAGGCTCACCCCCCTTACTTTAGCAGAGCCGTGGACGAACCCGCAAGGGAACATCCGTAGTCCACCCGCAAGGGGAGGGCATACTCGCTGTTCATTCAAAAGGGGGTGCCCCACAGTGACCACTTATGTAACTATTTGACCGCTGGCTGGTAGCGACTTTCCGCCCATCTGGCTATCAAAGCCTGCTGAGAAATGGAATTAGAGGCCCGAAAAGCGAGCCTCAAGCAACCTTATAGGGAGGGTGGGAGGGCATCCAAGAAAAACTGGCAAGAGGAAGATGGCTGCCAAAACCCTGAACTATATACCCCTGTGCATACTCCTCCTACCTATCCCTAATAGGCACCCATCTGTCACCTGACCACCACTGTCAATCACTAAGGCTAGCCCTGCCTATCCTCAACACATGTCAGAAAAATTCAGGGAGTTTATGTGGCTTCGAGCCTATGCGGATCTCTGCCTGCTTTAGATGGTGAGTGAGTTGCAAACAGATTTGCATCTGACTGGCGTTTGCAAAGCTTTTAGCAGACTTGCACGGGGCGAGTTTTCTTTCTGGCTGGGCGGCTACTATCCGATCGCAAACCTCTGCAAATTCACAGAGGAGCGATCAGGTCTGAATTAGGCCCTATTAGAAGACTAGAGAGGTCTGATTCTGTGACAATATGTTAAGACTAAAAGTAAGTTTCACGAGGGCTTATGGGCTGATTGATGATCTTTATTCTAAACTCACAGGGTTTAGCAGACATTGATTTATGTGGATTATCAGAATCCTACTGTCCGGACAATATCCTGTTCCGAATGAATGCTCAGGTGTATTGTATTCTACTGTAAGGTGTTTGGGAGCGGCACAGACTTCCGCGGCTTATCTGGGTGGTGGAGTCAGATGATGATTACAAGTATGTGCTTGTGGGCTGTCTAGTTACTTACAATGTCTATATTTTAAAATCCATAAATCTTTCAAGCACCTGATATGTAATCACTGCCAGCATCGTAACATAAGGGAATAAGACGTCACATCGGTAAAACCCAAAACACTGTAAAAAACAAAACTGGGGAAATAGTTCTGTGACAATAAGGAGAAAATGCATGCAACATTCTAAAGAGGACAAAGTGGAGACGTTACCAGTAGCAACCAATCAGGTTCTAGCTATCAGTTATCAAGTACATTCTAAAAATGAATAGGAAGAAGCTGATAGGGTAGCTATGGGAGACTTCTTTATCTGTTTTCCTTACAACAGGCCCTATTCAGCATGGAACACTGCTCCGACAGCGCTCGTATGCTAAAGCACTCTGCAGTGTCTCACATGTGCGAACGCCTCTGATTTAGGGGAGCGCATGCATGTCCGGACCAATTCTGAGACAGGTCGCAGCGGCTGCATGTGACGACATGGCGGGTAGCCATCTGCCTTATCAGCTAGACCTAGGATGCGTAGGCAGAGGGCAACCCTAAACATGCCCTCCCTGAATGTTTGCGGTGGGGTAGGGGAGGGGGGGGGGTTGCAGGACTGGCCCTGTGCTGTGCGTCCCCCTGCTAATCGCTCATCTACAACCCATGCTGAATTAGGCCCAATGTTTGATACATCTCACACTTAGGGCTCAGTTCATTTACCTTCCAATTGCTCAAGGCTGTTAGTGTGGCTATATGCCGCACTTACGGCAGCTCTGGACTCGCAGTCCTATAGGGCTGTGTATAAAAATCTGCCAAGTCTGGGGCAAGATTGGGCCGCAAGGGGGCGAGTTCCACTGCCATTTTCAGCGTTTCTACACTGGTGCAATGGCGACTTGCCACATTCCCCCCTACTTGAATTGATAAATAATTCTAACATTCTTCCAACGGATCATGTGACTGCTGACGAGTCTCTATAAATCCAGCAACCTGGGCTAAATCCCATTAAAAAAAAAAAAAAATGGGATAAAGAGGTTTATTAATATATTATGCTTAATGTTATTATGCTTAATATTTTACCAACATATTCCAAGGTGGTGTATAATCAGATCATTGATATTCATGACCCAGAAATTATAGCATTTTAAAACATAAAATGACACACCAGGGCCAGTTTAGTTAGAAACAAGGGAGTAGCTACCATAGGTGCAGGCAGTGCAGCTGCTATGGGGCCCAGAGCTGAGAGGGGCCCACCTTCCCTGTCAAAGTTATATGTGTTATATACATTTTTCGCCATTGTGTGGTATATAGGGGTCCTTTCAAACTTTTTTCTTGAGTCCTGCAATATATCTAGGTATGCCCCTAGACCTGCTCATTGTAGTGTGGTATAAAATGAACTGGAGAGAATTTTAATGTTATATAACATGACAGCACTATATATTATAATGTGAACTGGGGGCACTGTGCGGCATAATGTGTACTGGCAGCTTTGAAATGTGACATAGGGTGAACTTAAGCACTACTACGATTCATAAAAGAAACTAGGGCACTACTATGGGGCATAACATTAAATAAGGCTCTACTATGGTTCAGAAAATGAACTAGGGCACTATTATAGGGCATAACATTAACAACTGCTGCAGAGAAGTGTCTCTCTAGAAGCATTGGGACGGGGGCCCCTTCAGAATGGTGCTATGGGGCCCACAAAGTTCTGTCTATGTCATTGGTTAGAAACCAATTATCTACAATTATGTCTTTGGGCCATAACAGAAAACTAGAGAACCCATGGAAAGCCAACTCAATCCTAGGCAGGACAAAATAACTTATATGCAGATTTAATTTTGTGTTGTATCCCAGTCCAGAGGTCCAAATCCTGCGAGTCAGCCGTGCCTATCGTGGTGCGCTCTGAAAAGCCTTCATCAGAAATGTATGTTGTTAGATATGCTGCTGTAGATTACCGTCAATATGCTAATAGGTTGAGTTAAACCATACACAGAAAAGATGATGATATAATTTCATGCTTTGGCATGGCCTTCATTTTAATAATCATATTCTGGTCTTAATCGTGTTTCACTGTTAATGAATGGACGCTATATGTAGTCCACCATATTTACCGGTCTGTTGTGTTTCATTATGGAAATGAGTGGTAGTGCTCCAGTGAGCAGCACTTCCTCTAAATGCACCTATAGCCATATATACCCGTCACTGTACACCGCACCAGCTGCTGTTTTGTTCTTTGCTCTGCTTCAATTAACATGAACAATAAGTAGTCAAAATACAACAGTAACAAGCCATTCCCCAGCCCACTGTTTTGTTATTGCTACCGATTTCATTTTGTCTGGAGTTGAAATTACAAAAATATTATATACATACTGTATGTACAGAATGGGCAGAGGAAAGCGAGTGTCTGTTGGTGGAGCTTATCTTGTGTGTTTTGCACTGCACATGCCCTGGGACAGGCCTATGCCAGTACGGGCGAAGAAAATGTGCAATCACATATCCACTTCTGCTTGAAGACGATGACACCACTTATACTTTTGGTGAGAACAGAAAAATTCTCCTTATCCAGCGCCGTGAGATGTTTAAGAGGGGTATCCAATTAGCCGTGATAGTGCTGCAGCTGCGAAAAATGTGTGTTATTCATGATTTTTTTCAGCACCACTATCCTATTAGCTTACATGAAAAACCCCCCGTTTTTCGTGAGGAAATACATAGGTCCCGCAAAAAGTTGCGAAAATATGTATTTTTGCGCCACTTATCATGGCAAATTAGGGCATTTATAGCTAATTTGGTTAACTAATCCCCGATAAGTGATGGCATTGGGGGATAAGTGCAAGCTACTGGGGCATCTAATTGGATACTCTTAAATGTCTAGAATACTTGATTTACTATATATGTCCTCTGGTACCATAAACTGCATTACCTATTGTATTAAGGTGTGTACCGGCCCATTTTACTGGTTTTAGTTCTAATTCGTCGGAGGGTTTTGATTTTGCATAAACCGCCTCACTGGCTTTGGGCCTAATTCAGATCTGATCATAGATGTGCTGACATTAGTTTCCTAAGAATGAAAAGTGTTGCATGGCTAAAATGGAAACTAGCTCATTTTGAGATTAATAAGATAGCAGGGATTCTCTGCAGAATTGAAAATTAAATATGAATGACCGCTGGAGGTGGATCCCGGGGAAGGGTCACCACAATTGGTTAGTACTTATCTTTCTAAAAGCTTTAATACATATGCCCCAAGCATAGGCAAACGCGGGAAGGTAGGGGGGTTGGGGGGTCCGGTTGCCCGGATACCCCCTTCTCTTGGCAAGTGGCTGAAATTATGACTACAATAGCAAAGGTATATAATACGATTACTAGAGCTGCCACCACATGATGCAGTTTAAAGTACAGAGCAGAGCTGCTGCACATGCCCAGTGGTAGCAGCTTCCTCTACCAAGTTTGCTGTGTGTGTAATTCTGAGTCCTCAATCACTGCATTGGACCAGAGAGTAGCTACCAGGAATAAGAGACAGGAGCCTTCCTATAGATTGTAAGCTTGCGAGCAGGGCCTTCCTACCGGGTGTGGGAGGTCGACAGGGTTTCTAGGTCAAAGTGCTAGGTTGACATGAGTTTTTGTTTTTTTGGTGTCGTTTTCTGCGAACAGTGATCGGGAACCCCAATTAGTGTACCGTGTCCCCTCGCATGACTTGCTTCGCTTGCCATGCTTCGGGCAAGGTGCCTGGCTTCGCTCGGCACAGATTACCTGCGTTTGCCACTGCGCCAGTGTCATTAAGATTGGCATTAGTATTGCCTAGCTTTCTGAAGAAATGATTGCACCCAAACCATGCTGGGAACATACACCCACAACATTAAGTAACCTCCATACTGCTGGAAACAAGCAGACAGGACTGTAGCGTTCTCTAGGTTGTGGCCACACATGCACTCTGCTGCCTGTTTCTTACTGAGAGTCCTATGATCTTTGCCAATAACTGGATAATATGGAAGAACAGCATAAGTGCATGTATGTTTGACAGTTCTTCTCTGTCCAGTGCAAACCCTCCTTTTATCATACAATGCACCAGGTGAAACACGTGTGAGGAGAATTAGCAGTGATGTGTCAGAGTGAGGGCTTTGATTGAAATAACAAGACATTAATGAGTACGTGTGTGTGGGTGGCAGAGATGCTGCAGGGCATTCGGTCCTCAGCAATGCATGGATAGAGCTAATTATACTGTGAGAAATGGGCCACCATCCAAGGTTGTGTAACTCTTGTCTGGAGTAGGAGCCCAGTCTTTGTGATTAACACATCTTTGTTTAAATGAAGCTGGAGAAGGGAGAAAATGTGCCAAAGGCAAATTCCTTCACTGTGTATTTTCAAAGCTATGAAACCAATGGTTTAACCCGGCCATATGTCCTGAGTTCCTGTGACTGGCTGTTTCTGTCCATTGTTTTGTGACTTTCACGCTAGACTTATACCCCAGAGGAGGGGGATATATCTATTTCTATCAGATAACACGGTCATGTATAGAGGGTTGGGTCCGATTTGCCGGCATTTGGGATGCCGGTGGTCAGAATACCGACCGCAGCATCCCAATGGAATATAATATACTTACCTTACCCACCTGGACCCTTAACCCTAATCCATCCGCCTTGCAGCCTAAACCTAACCCCCCTCCCCCTCGCAGCCTAATTGTAACCCTCCTTGGGGGGTGCCTAAACCTAACCCCATCTCCCCGCAGCCTTAACCTAACTCCCCCACCCCACCGTCCCAGGGCGTAGCCTAACCCTAACCCTCCCCCGGCAGCCGGGTTTGTGAACCTATTTGGGATGCCGCTGTCAGCATTCGAATACTGTTGGGATTCCGGTGTCTTTATTTTGACTGCCGGGTTCCTGACCGGATCCCTGAATAGACTGCTGTTGACAAATCCTTTCACTATGCCCAGGGTCACCCGAAGGTGTTTCAGCATTTGTCCCTACTAGTGCATTAATAGATGGCTCAGCTATTGATAGACTTACCATACTATCCCTTTAAACCAGGACAATAATGAATTACACAGGTTCTGTGGCTGGCTGACTTCAAGCCTGCATTTCACTTGGTTTTAATCAGCCACAGAACCTGTGTAATCCATGAGCGTCCCAGTTTAAAGGGATGGTATGGACTGGTAAGCCTTGCTATAGGGGGTAATTCATATTTGATCGCAGCAGCAAATTTGTAGCAGTTGGGCAAAACTATGGGGGTAATTCCAAGTTGATTGCAGCAGGAAATTTTTTAGCAGTTGGGCAAAACCATGTGCACTGCAGGGGGGGCAGATATAACATGTGCAGAGAGAGTTAGATTTGGGTGGGTTATTTTGTTTCTGTGCAGGGTAAATACTGGCTGCTTTATTTTTACACTGCAATTTAGATTGCAGATTGAACTCACCACACCCAAATCTAACTCTCTCTGCACATGTTATATCTGCCCCCCCTGCAGTGCACATGGTTTTGCCCAACTGCTAACAAAGATCCTGCTGCGATCAACTCAGAATTACCCCCCATTATTTTATGTGAAAATCCCTTATGAGTTAAAAGAACTGTAAAATTACTTTTGCTTGGTTGTCACTGGAGCTCATCTAAAAATTACTCAGGTATTACTCTGGAATGTGGGCATCACAGTGAACAGCACTGCTCCGGACTGCTGCTACCATTATGCGGACCATGCAGTTGCCTAAGATGCCAACAGTTAGAGAGGGACTGAAACACTCAATGGGTGACTTATCATCACTCATCTAGATCTGTAATGCCCCGGCAGCACCACAAACAGCGCCAGCCACTGACATCAAGGAAAAACAGTCAGCAACACCGTGACCTTACATGAGAGTCTTCTAGCCAACTAGGCTCCCAGTGCGAGATTTAAAAATGTGCCCCCCCATTGACCCCCCATTGACATAAGAAAAAAAAAATGCGCCCCCCCCCCATAGATATAAAAAGAAAAAGCATGCTCCCGGCAAGGGGGTGTGGCCTCATTAAAATGGGCATGGCCTCATTAAAATGGGCGTGGCCTCATCTGAAAAGAATAGCTTACACCCCAGTTTTTGACCTTGCACCAACAGAACATGGCCACCACAGGAAAAAATCTATACATATATATTATGCCATACACCGCAATGCCCTTGATACATTAAATCCCCATTTTACACAGTACGGCAGGCAAGTGTCCCCATTTTACACAGTACGGCAGGCAAGTGTCCCCATTTTACACAGTACGGCAGGCAAGTGTCCCCATTTTACACAGTACGGCAGGCAAGTGTCCCCATTTTACACAGTACGGCAGGCAAGTGTCCCCATTTTACACAGTACGGCAGGCAAGTGTCCCCATTTTACACAGTACGGCAGGCAAGTGTCCCCATTTTACACAGTACGGCAGGCAAGTGTCCCCATTTTACACAGTACGGCAGGCAAGTGTCCCCATTTTACACAGTACGGCAGGCAAGTGTCCCCATTTTACACAGTACGGCAGGCAAGAGTCCCCATTTTACACATTACGCAGGCAAGAGTCCCCATTTTACACATTACGCAGGCAAGTGTCCCCATTTTACACATTAGGCAGGCAAGTGTCAAGTGGGGGAGGAGGAAGGGAGGGGGAGGAGAGAGAGAGACTTTACTTACATTTGCAGAGGTTCTTCCCGCTCTTCGGGCCGCCTCTCCCTCCTCGCGCCTTTCCGCCTCATCCTTCTAGCGTGGCTCCCCCTCCTCTTGTCATCAGTACTCCGCTCGGGAGACGGAGTTTTGCGGAATGACGCGATTGCGTCGTGACTCGGGAAGAGGGGGAAGCAAGGACCCGCAAAGTGCCGAGGCAGGCGCCCCGTGCGGTTGCACGGTTCGCCCGCCGCAAGAAACGGCACTGGTCTGCAGGCTGTTAAGTTGGCAGTGTGGCGCAGTGCTTCTGATGCCAAGCAAGTACTAACAATAGAGGAGTCTGAGGAGCAGGGGATGACATCCCAAATCCCTGCTCAGGTTACAAGTAGTGGGGATGGGGGCACAATGCCCAAGAGGGGTGAAGGAAAGGAATGGCAGCCTCCAGGGCATGTTCCATTCCTGCTCACAGGCAGTGCGGGATTAAGGGATGGGCAAAAGGGGCGGTCATCTCGTGGGCCCCCACACATTTGGGGCCCCCACACCCAGTAGTGTAGTAGTTTCCCCCCTCCCGGCGGCTCAGCTGTTCATTTACAGCGCCGCTGAGGAGGTGTTCCTTGCACAGCATTGCGAGACTACAAAATGCTGTGCAAGGAACACCTCGTTGGCGCTGTTAATGAACAGCTGAGCCGCCAGGAGGGGGGAGACTACTACGCTACTGGGTTTGGGGGCCCTGGACAGGTAGCGTGCGCGCATGTGTCTGTATGTGTGTACGTGTGTGTGTGTGTGTGTGTGTGTAAGGGGGGGCTCAGGGATCTTTGTCATCTGCTGTAGTGGGGGCCCCCACGAGGCTTAATCCGGCCCTGCTCACAGGTTTAATTTCCGACCAAAGGCACAGTCTTTGTGGAGTTTGTATGTTCTCCTTGTGTTTGTTTCAGTTTCCTACTACTGTATAAAAATGATTTAGCTATGCTTTATAACAGGTATAGCCAGTGTTTACAAAGTGTACATTTTAGAGTAAGTGGTCTAGTTGTCTGTCGCCCATTAGTGCTATATATTAAATATAAATGTACCCTGAACATGAAAGACATTGGTGGCATGAACCAAAGGCAGTCTTACTCCAACACTGTGTGCCTATATATTTTCAGGTACCCAGGCCGGGTGCTGCTCACACATCTGAGACAGAATCCACTGCTGCTCGGGAGAAAAAAACACAGACCGCGTACAAGACGGAGATAATTGGGGGTGTGGTCGTGCAGACCCCCCTCAGCCAGGTACCTTTTACACCCATGAGTATAACGATTGTTTCCTACTTTTACTAGACTTTGTAATGACTCTAATGCCACATTTCTGTGCCTTCCTCAGAATGGTGGAGACTGTCCAGAAATAAGACCGAGTGAAGGGGCCTCTCATTCCATACTCCGGCGCAGTCAGAGCCACATACCGTTACCTGTGAATAAGCAATTGCCTTTTCCTTCAGTTTTGAAGAGTGGATATTGTGTGAAGCAAGGAAATATGGTAAGGACACCTGATATTGTTGCCTGTCAATGTCAGTACAATTAATGCCTTGTATGAATTTGTCGCTTTATGGGTTTGTCCTACAGTAGGTTCTATAGATTGTACCGTTTTCTGTCTTATGTTCTTTTCTGTGCATAAAATGATATTGAGGTAATTGTCATTATTGCGGAGCTACTGCTGTGTGATAATGCTTCAGAACGTGTTTGAGAGCACTTCACCTACAACGACCGCCTTTTTCGTAGAGCAACAGGGACTCGGATGCCACCAGGAAGTAAGGTCAGGCAGTGAAGGCTTATCACAACAGGGTCATAGTAAGGGTGAGGCACAGCTGAGGTCAGGAATAGCTAGGAAGTACGGGGCCAAATCAAAGGAGAATTAATGGAGTAGTTTCAGGCTGGAGTTTGGGGCGGTTGTAGATAAGGAAGGGTAAAAAAGTATCCAAGGTCAAATGCAGGAGACCATTCAGACAGGCAGAAAGTCACAGCAAGGAATTATTATTATTATTATCCTTTATTTATATCACACCACAAGGGATACGCAGCGCCCAGTTACAGAGTACTTAAATTAAAAATCAGAACAGGACAATAGTGACTTACAGTTGAAGACAATATAGGACAATAATAAACACGATGGGTCAGAACTTGAAGGGGAGATTAATCAAAGCTTGGAGAGTAATAAAGTGGAGATAACGTACCAGCCAATCAGCTCATACCTGCCATGTCACAGGCTGGGTTTGAAAGATGACAGTTAGCAGCTGGTTAGCTGGTACTTTATCACCGTGCAATTTATCACTTTACAGGGCTTAATACATCTGGCCCTGTGTTTGATAGGAGCTGATTGGTTGGTACTTTATCTCTCTTCACATAATCCCCCTTAAAGCTTTGATAAATCTCCCCCTGAGTCACCTGAACCAGGAACTATTACCAGAACTAGCATGGATAACTGGGAGAGCTGATAAAATACAGGACTGACTGGCCAATGGGGAGCAGGCATTCTTTCACGTGACTGCCTACTGTAAAACTGGTAATACCACAGTATTGCTGTAATGCAGCTAATAGCACAGCTGTTTATTGCGCAGCCATCTTCCAAGGCGGTGGTGTTGGGTTCCTTTTACCCTCTAGCCAATCCTACCAACTCATACCCCCAGAACCGTCCCTTACATTCTCTACATTTGATGTCCATGCTATACGCCTTTTTCAACCTGTCCATCTTCAAGTAGCTGTCATTTACAATCTGTCTGGCATTCCTTGACAACTTTGCTTCCTGGCTTCCTCTCTTCTGACATTCCCTCCAATGTCTTAGGTGATTTAAACATTGCAATTGATATCCCCAAAAATCCCATGCCTCTAAACTCCTTAACATCACATCTTCACTTGGTCTCTCCCAGTGGACCTCCGCTGTGATATTTCTGATTTCTCCAACTCCCCATTTCCCCTCTCTGACCACCTGCTCTCTATTAACAAATCTCTCTCTGCTTTTCCATCTCTACCTCCTAAGGCTTACCATCTCTAAGCGTAATATTGAGGCTATCAACACCACTTCTCTATCCTTCCTTTTCAACTCACTTCTCTCTTTCTCTCTCTTTCTCTCTCTCTCATGCACTGAACAAGCCACTTCCCTAATCAGTGTATCCCTTACTTCTGCTTGTGAATCTGTTGTTCTTCCGACCACTATTCACCCTCACAGAGCAACACCACAGCTCTGGCACACCAAATGCCCCAGATATCTGCAAAAATGCTCACGTACTGCTTAGTGACAGTGGAGGAAATCACGCTCCACGGCAGGCTACCTCCATTTTTAATTTATGCTCTCATCCTTCAGTGTTGCCCTTTCCCTTGCTAAACAG
Organism: Pseudophryne corroboree; assembly: GCF_028390025.1. Taxonomy (NCBI): domain Eukaryota; kingdom Metazoa; phylum Chordata; class Amphibia; order Anura; family Myobatrachidae; genus Pseudophryne; species Pseudophryne corroboree. The sequence continues at coordinate 105,903,708 of NC_086449.1, read as the reverse complement.
TTGTACTTCAAGAACCTCATCTCTTCCCAATCTTAAATGCCCGTCACCTCTTTGCCACTCTGATCTCCCTCCTCTGCCCACCACCACCTGAAATTCCCTCCTCACTCTCTGCTCTTGACTTTGCCACTTACTTCACATCCATAATTGACTCCATATGTCAGGACATCACATCCCACCAGACCATCAACAACCAGCCACCTCCTTTCCTCCCCCTCCCCCCCCCCCCCCCCCCCCCCCCCCCTCACCTCCACATCACTCTTACTTACTCTGACATCTTTCTCCCATGTGTCTGGTGAGGAAGATATGGCCCTCATCCATGTTTTAAGACTGAGCAGATCATCTTCCCACCCACCTGCACAACCTCATCTCCTACAATTTCATTATCTGTTGATGGCACTACTGTCTCTAGCCCCCAAGTACACTGTCTTGGACTAATCCTTGACTCCTCCCTTTCCTTCAAACCACACATTCAGTACCTCTCATGAACCTGCTGTTTTCATCTTAAACATATTTCCAGGATCAGACCCTTTCTCATCCAGGATGCCACTAAGACCCTTATCTAATAGTCATCTCCAGACTGGACTACTGTAATATTCTCCTATCTGGCATCCCTGACAAATGCATTTCTCCATTCCAATATATCCTCAATGCTGCTGGTCGGCTCATCTTTCTTACCAAACGTACCACTTCCACCTCCCCTCTCTTACAAGTCCTTCACTGTTTTCCCTTCCCCTTCAGAATCAAATTCATGCTTTTCACATTCACTTACAAAGCTGTCACCCATTACTCTCCTATTTACATCTCTGACCTTATCTCCTTTTACACTCCCAACCGTCCTCTTTGCTCCGCTAATGCACGCCGACTCTCCCTCCTGCCTACTGATTACCTCCTCCCACTCCTACTTCCAAGATTTTGCATGTGCTGCTCCCTTTCTCTGGAATTCTCTACCTCTCACCCTCAGACTTTCCACCTCTCTACAAAACTTAAAACGGGCTCTCAAGACCCACTTCTTCACGAAACCCAGCAAACTCTCATTCTAAGCCCCCTGTCCCATTTGTGTCACCCCTGTCCGTCTGCCCCTCCCCTTTAGAATGTAAGCTCTCACGAGCAGGGCCCTCTTCCCTCATGTGCTTAAACTATCTTCTACTCCATACTCACTTAGACCGCACCAAATCCCTCGGTTTTCTGCCACCCTGATACTTATTTCAATGTTGTCTGCTCATGCAGCTATGTTAACATACCCTGTACTTGTCCTATATTGTCTAGAAGTGTACAGTAAGCAGTCTATTTACTAAGTCTTGGATGGAGATAAAGTGGATGGCGATAAAGTCCCAGCCAATCAGCTCCTAACTGCCATGTTACAGACAGTGTTTGAAAAATGGCAGTTAGGAGCTGATTGGCTGGTACTTTATCTCCATCCACTTTACCTCCGTCCAAGGCTTAGTAAATAGACCCCAGTCACTGTTTTTGTGTTTTGCTTAGTTGTTGATGTACTCTGTAATTGGGCACTGTGGATCCCTTGTGACACCATATAAATAAAGGTTATAATAATAATAATAATAGTACTAATAATAGTAATAATAACAACACTGTATAGGTAGGTCATTGGTACGGCCTCATCTGGAATACTGTGTCCAGTTCTGGAGACCATGGGGGTAAATTTACTAAGATGGGAGTTCTATTTAAGATGGGATGTTGCCCATAGCAACCAATCAGATTCTACTTCTCAATTATCTAGCACCTTCTAGAAGATAATACCTGGAATCTGATTGGTTGCTATGGGCAACATCCCATATTAAATAGAACTCCCATCTTAGTAAATTCACCCCATATCTCCAGAAAGATATAAATACATTAGAGAGTGTACAAAGAAGGTCAACTAAAATGGTGCATGGCCTACATCACAAAACTTACTCGGAAAGGCTAAAAGATCTTCACATGTATAGTTTGGAGGAGAGAAGGGAAAGGGGGGAGATGATAGAAACTTTGAAATATACCAAGGGTTTTAACAAAGTTCATGAGGGAAAGATTCTTCAAAGAAAGAGAAGTATTAGAACTCGAGGACATACACTGAAACTGGAGGGATGACTTCACAGAAATGGTAGTGGATAAGTGGAATAGGCTCCCATCAGAGGTGGTAGAGGCTAAGACTGTAGAGCAATTTAAACATGCTTGGGATAGGCATATGAATATCCTTACAATGAATTAAGGTTCAAAAAGGGTTGAGATTACCTAAAGGATAAATAAAAGGGGCAGACTAGATGGGACAACTGGTCCTTATCTGCCGTCAAATTCTATGATTCTATCAATAATAATAATAATAATAATATATTAGCATTGATTATTATTACACTTCTCAATATTGCAGTCACAATTTACAGTTTGCATTGCAGTCACAATTTACTTTTTTTTTTTTTTTTTTGCTTCTGCAGATGGATAGATATTAATGCACTCTTTTTACTGTATATCACATGGACATTTCAGAGAAGTTCTGTCACCTACAACCTTATACTTTTTGTGGTCGCAGAACTCCTTGGTGACTACATATATCTATATAATATACAGTAGGGAGTGCATTATCCTATATTATATATAATATGGTATATACTAGTTATGAGCGGGTTCGGTTCGTCGGAATCCGAACCCCCCCCGAACTTCACCCTTTTTACACGGGTCCGAGGCAGACTCGGATCCTCCCGCCTTGCTCGGTTAACCCGAGCACGCCCGAACGTCATCATCCCGCGGTCGGATTCTCGCGACATTCGTATTCTATATAAGGAGCAGTGCGTCGCCGCCATTTTTCACTCGTGCATTGGAAATGATAGTGAGAGGACATGGCTGGCGTCCTCTCAGTTTTATTCAGGTGGCTGCAAATATCTGTGCTCACTGCTTTATTGTGGGGACTGGGGACCAGCAGTATTATTTAGGAGGAGTACAGTGCAGAGTTTTGCTGACCAGTGACCACCAGTATTATACGTTCTCTGCCTGAAAAACGCTCCATATCTGTGCTCAGTGTGCTGCATATATCTGTGCTCACACTGCTTTATTGTGGGGAATGGGGACCACCAGTATTATATAGAAGGAGTACAGTGTAGAGTTTTGCTGACCAGTGACCACCAGTATTATACGTTTACTGCCTGAAAAATGCTCCATATCTGTGCTCAGTGTGCTGCATATATCTGTGCTCACACTGCTTTATTGTGGGGACTGGGGACCACCAGTATTATATAGGAGGAGTACAGTGCAGAGTTTTGCTGACCAGTGACCACCAGTATTATACGTTCTCTGCCTGAAAAACGCTCCATATCTGTGCTCAGTGTGCTGCATATATCTGTGCTCACACTGCTTTATTGTGGGGACTGGGGACCACCAGTATTATATAGGAGGAGTACAGTGCAGAGTTTTGCAGACCAGTGATCACCAGTATTATACGTTCCCTGCCTGAAAAACGCTCCATATCTGTGCTCAGTGTGCTGCATATATCTGTGCTCACACTGCTTTATTGTGGGGACTGGGGACCACCAGTATTATATAGGAGGAGTACAGTGCAGAGTTTTGCTGACCAGTGACCACCAGTATTATACGTTCTCTGCCTGAAAAACGCTCCATATCTGTGCTCAGTGTGCTGCATATATCTGTGCTCACACTGCTTTATTGTGGGGACTGGGGACCACCAGTATTATATAGGAGGAGTACAGTGCAGAGTTTTGCTGACCAGTGACCACCAGTATTATACGTTCTCTGCCTGAAAAACGCTCCATATCTGTGCTCAGTGTGCTGCATATATCTGTGCTCACAATGCTTTATTGTGGGGACTGGGGACCACCAGTATTATATAGGAGGAGTACAGTGCAAAGTTTTGCTGACCAGTGACCACCAGTATTATACGTTCTCTGCCTGAAAAAACGCTCCATATCTGTGCTCAGTGTGCTGCATATATCTGTGCTCACACTGCTTTATTGTGGGGACTGGGGACCACCAGTATTATATAGGAGGAGTACAGTGCAAAGTTTTGCTGACCAGTGACAACCAGTATTATACGTTCTCTGCCTGAAAAACACTCCATATCTGTGCTGTATTGTAGTATATAGTAGGAGTACCGTGCATAATTTTGCTGACCACCAGTATATAATATATAGCAGTACGGTACAGAAGGCCACTGCTCTACCTACCTCTGTGTCGTCAATTATACTATCCATCCATACCTGTGGTGCATTTCAGTTTTGCAAAGTTTGCTGACCACCAGTATATAATATATAGCAGTACGGTACAGTAGGCCACTGCTCTACCTACCTCTGTGTCGTCAAGTATACTATCCATCCATACCTGTGGTGCATTTCAGTTTTGCACAGTTTGCTGACCACCAGTATATAATATATAGCAGTACGGTACAGAAGGCCACTGCTCTACCTACCTCTGTGTCGTCAATTATACTATCCATCCATACCTGTGGTGCATTTCAGTTTTGCACAGTTTGCTGACCACCAGTATATAATATATAGCAGTACGGTACAGTAGGCCACTGCTCTACCAACCTCTGTGTCGTCAAGTATACTATCCATCCATACCTGTGGTGCATTTCAGTTTTGCACAGTTTGCTGACCACCAGTATATAATATATAGCAGTACGGTACAGTAGGCCACTGCTCTACCTACCTCTGTGTCGTCAAGTATACTATCCATCCATACCTGTGGTGCATTTCAGTTTTGCACAGTTTGCTGACCACCAGTATATAATATATAGCAGTACGGTACAGAAGGCTACTGCTCTACCTACCTCTGTGTCGTCAAGTATACTATCCATCCATACCTGTGGTGCATTTCAGTTGTGCGCAGTATATATAGTAGGAGGCCATTGCTATTGATATACTGGCATATAATTGCACACATTAAAAAATGGAGAACAAAAATGTGGAGGGTAAAATAGGGAAAGATCAAGATCCACTTCCACCTCGTGCTGAAGCTGCTGCCACTAGTCATGGCCGAGACGATGAAATGCCATCAACGTCGTCTGCCAAGGCCGTTGCCCAATGTAGAGAGCATGTAAAATCCAAAAAAATAAAGCTCAGTAAAATGACCCAAAAATCTAAATCAAAATCGTCTGAGGAGAAGCGTAAACTTGCCAATGTGCCATTTACGACACGGAGTGGCAAGGAACGGCTGAGGACCTGGCCTATGTTCAAGGCTAGTGGTTCAGCTTCACCTGAGGATGGAAGCACTCATCCTCCTGCTAGAAAACTTAAAAGAGTTAAGAGTGCAAAAAGCACAGCAAAGAACTGTGCGTTCTTCTAAATCACAAATCCCCAAGGAGAGTCCAATTGTGTCGGTTGCGATGCCTGACCTTCCCAACACTGGACGGGAAGAGGTTGTGCCTTCCACCATTTGCACGCCCCCTGCAAGTGCTGGAAGGAGCACCCGCAGTCCAGTTCCTGATAGTCAAATTGAAGATGTCACTGTTGAAGTACACCAGGATGAGGATATGGTTGTTGCTGGCGCTGGGGAGGAAATTGACAAGGAGGATTCTGATGGTGAGGTGGTTTGTTTAAGTCAGGCACCCGGGGAGACACCTGTTGTCCGTGGGACGAATATGGCCATTGACATGCCTGGTCAAAATACAAAAAAAATCACCTCTTCGGTGTGGAATTATTTCAACAGAAATGCGGACAACTGGTGTCAAGCCGTGTGTTGCCTTTGTCAAGCTGTAATAAGTAGGGGTAAGGACGTTAACCACCTAGGAGCATCCTCCCTTATACGTCACCTGGACCGCATTCATCAGAAGTCAGTGACAAGTTCAAAAACTTTGGATGACAGCGGAAGCAGTCCACTGACCACTACATCCCTTCATCTTGTAACCAAGCTCCTGCAAACCACACCACCAACTCCCTCAGTGTCAATTTCCTCCTTACACAGGAAAGCCAATAGTCCTGCAGGCCATGTCACTGTCAAGTCTGACGAGTCCTCTCCTGCCTGGGAATCCTCCGATGCATCCTTGAGTGTAACGCCTACTGCTGCTGGCGCTGCTGTTGTTGCTGCTGGGAGTCGATCGTCATCCCAGAGGGGAAGTCGGAAGACCACTTGTACTACTTCCAGTAAGCAATTGACTGTCCAACAGTCCTTTGCGAGGAAGATGAAATATCACAGCAGTCATCCTGCTGCAAAGCGGATAACTCAGGCCTTGGCAGCCTGGGCGGTGTTAAACGTGTTTCCGGTATCCACCGTTAATTCACAGGCAACTAGAGACTTGATTGAGGTACTGTGTCCCCGGTACCAAATACCATCTAGGTTCCATTTCTCTAGGCAAGCGATACTGAAAATGTACATAGACGTCAGAAAAAGAGTCACCAGTGTCCTAAAAAATGCAGTTGTACCCAATGTCCACTTAACCACGGACATGTGGACAAGTGGAGCAGGGCAGACTCAGGACTATATGACTGTGACAGCCCACTGGGTAGATGTATTGCCTCCCGCAGCAAGAACAGCAGCGGCGGCACCAGTAGCAGCATCTCGCAAACACCAACTCGTTCCTAGGCAGGCTACGCTTTGTATCACCGCTTTCCATAAGAGGCACACAGCTGACAACCTCTTACGGAAACTGAGGAACATTATCGCAGAATGGCTTACCCCAATTGGACTCTCCTGGGGATTTGTGACATCGGACAACGCCACCAATATTGTGCGTGCATTACATCTGGGCAAATTCCAGCACGTCCCATGTTTTGCACATACATTGAATTTGGTGGTGCAGAATTATTTAAAAAACGCCAGGCGCGTGCAAGAGATGCTGTCGGTGGCCCGAAGAATTGCGGGCCACTTTCGGCATTCAGCCACCGCGTGCCGAAGACTGGAGCACCAGCAAACAGTCCTGAACCTGCCCTGCCATCATCTGAAGCAAGAGGTGGTAACGAGGTGGAATTCAACCCTCTATATGCTTCAGAGGATGGAGGAGCAGCAAAAGGCCATTCAAGCCTATACATCTGCCTACGATATAGGCAAAGGAGGGGGAATGCACCTGACTCAAGCGCAGTGGAGAATGATTTCAACGTTGTGCAAGGTTCTGCAACCCTTTGAACTTGCCACACGTGAAGTCAGTTCAGACACTGCCAGCCTAAGTCAGGTCATTCCCCTCATCAGGCTTTTGCAGAAGAAGCTGGAGACATTGAAGGAGGAGCTAAAACAGAGCGATTCCGCTAGGCATGTGGGACTTGTGGATGGAGCCCTTAATTCGCTTAACCAGGATTCACGGGTGGTCAATCTGTTAAAATCAGAGCACTACATTTTGGCCACCGTGCTCGATCCTAGATTTAAAACCTACGTTGTATCTCTATTCCGGCAGACACAAGTCTGCAGAGGTTCAAAGACCTGCTGGTGAGAAAATTGTCAAGTCAAGCGGAACGTGACCCGTCAACAGCTCCTCCTTCACATTCTCCCGCAACTGGGGCTGCGAGGAAAAGGCTAAGAATTCCGAGCCCACCCGCTGGCGGTGATGCAGGGCAGTCTGGAGCGAGTGCTGACATCTGGTCCGGACTGAAGGACCTGCCAACGATTACTGACATGTCGTCTACTGTCACTGCATATGATTCTGTCACCATTGAAAGTTTGGTGGAGGATTATACGAGTGACCGCATCCAAGTAGGCACGTCAGACAGTCCGTACGTATACTGGCAGGAAAAAGAGGCAATTTGGAGGCCCTTGCAGAAACTGGCTTTATTTTACCTAAGTTGCCCCCCCTCCAGTGTGTACTCCGAAAGAGTGTTTAGTGTAGCCGCTCACCTTGTCAGCAATCGGCGTACGAGGTTACTTCCAGAAAATGTGGAGAAGATGATGTTCATCAAAATGAATTATAATCAATTCCTCCGTGGAGACATTCACCAGCAGCAATTGCCTCCAGAAAGTACACAGGGACCTGAGATGGTGGATTCCAGTGGGGACAAATTAATAATCTGTGAGGAGGGCGATGTACACAGTGAAAGGGGTGAGGAATCGGACGATGAGGAGGAGGTGGACATCTTGCCTCTGTAGAGCCAGTTTGTGCAAGGAGAGATTGATTGCTTCTTTTTTGGTGGGGGCCCAAACCAACCAGTCATTTCAGTCACAGTCGTATGGCAGTGACACAACTGAGGGTTTTGGCTGACAGGAGAAAGCCTCAGTTGTAGGGGCTGAGAGGAACTTAAACCGGGGAGGTTTAATCAGACCCCTGGACATGTAAGTGTTAAAATGAAACCCGAAGGTGTGACCATGACAGGTAAAAGTCAAAATAAAAGTTTATTAACAGACTCCGTGTAAACAGACAGCATTCAAGGTTAATAATGGCAATGTTAAATAATATGATTCCTGGAGCACTCTGACCATGAAATGGTTACACAGGACACTGGTAGGTTAAGAACAGCTGTTAAAGTCCTTAGATGGAATAACCTTACCAGGCCAGGCTGTAGTAGTGAAGATATCCAAGGAACATGCCAGTAGATGGAACAGATGAAGCTGGTAACTTGAATCAGCTGTTGTATTTGCTGGATAGAACCAGCCAGATGGTAAGACACGGAGTGGATGCGGAATGGGATCAGCCAGATGATAAAGTCACTGAATGAATGCTGGGTGGAACCAGCCAGGTGATGAAACACAGAGTGAATATAATAAGATGATAGGGAGCGTGGAAACAGAGGAGTTGAAGGATGATTACCGGTGGTAGTGGATACTGCTGGAAGCAGATGAAATAGCTGGAAGCTGGAAACTGGATCAGCCACGGAGGACTGCAGAGTCAGGCTGCACCGCAGGATGGTAGGCAGGTGCGGGTCTCTTTGGTGGATGCTGGAGACAGGAGCTGGAACCTGGAAACACAACCACAGGAGAGAGACTGGAACAAGGTATGACAAACAAAGCACTGACCATTTCCTGGCCCAGGCACAGGATACTTATACCTGCACCAATGCAGGTATTGGCTGGGCAATTATGCAGATTTCCAGGCAGTGGATTGGAGGAACTGAAGCATGTGATTAGATCCAACATGGCTGCGCCCATGTTAGAACTTGGAGGGAAAACTAGCTTGGGAACCATGTGGAAACATAACTGTAATGGCGGTGCCGTCCACAGAGGACAGGAGACGCCAGACTGACAAATGTATGCTGAGACTCGTGGATGACAACGGAGGCCGCGGCAGGCATGGAACACCACACTGATAACCTGCACCTATAACACAGGAGCGGCGGCGGAGGCCGCGGAGAACGGGAGACGCCATGCAGGATTCAAACATGGCGCCGCTGTGACAGCATCTCAGCGTGACAGGAGGAATGTGCAGTATGTGGACACAGATGAGATCCGGCCTTGGAACGCTGAGCGCGCCTCAGGAGACATCTGAAAGGCAGGTAATGGCGTCCAGATACCCGGATCGTGACAGCACCCCCCCCCCCCCCCCCCTTTAGGAGTGGCCCCAGGACGCTTCTTAGGCTTTAGAGGAAACTTCGAGTGGAAATTCCGGACCAAGGCAGGAGCATGGACATCAGACGCATTGGTCCAAGAGCGTTCTTCAGGACCATAGCCCTTCCAGTCAATAAGATACTGCAACTGACCGTAACGGAAACGTGAGTCCAGAATCTTGGCCACCTCATGCTCGATTCCCCGTTGAGTCTGAACTTTAGGAGTTGGAGGAAGTGCAGAATGAAACCGATTCAGGATCAGCGGTTTCAACAGGGAAACATGGAATGTCCTGGGTATTTTCAAGAAGGGAGGTAACTGGAGTCTGTAAGCAACAGGATTGATGACTTGTTCAATTTTAAAAGGACCGATGTAACGAGGAGCAAATTTCATGCTGGGAACTCTCAACCTCAAATTCTTCGTGGACAACCATACTCGATCACCCACCTTGAGAGCAGGAACCGCTCTACGCTTCCTATCGGCAAACTTCTTGTACCTAAATGAGGCTTTAAGCAGGGCTGCGCGGACATTCTTCCAGTTGTTTGAAAACTGACGCAAGGTGACATCCACTGCTGGAACAGAAGTTGCTGGAAGCGGTTGGAATTCTGGAACCTTAGGGTGAAATCCATAGTTGATGAAGAATGGTGTTGAGGAGGATGAGGAATGGTATTGATTGTTGTGGCTAAACTCGGCCCAAGGAAGGAGTTGAACCCAGTCATCTTGGGAGGAAGACACATAAATGCGAAGGAAGGCCTCCAAGTCCTGATTCACCCTCTCGGTTTGACCATTGGTCTGAGGATGGTAAGCTGTAGAAAACTTTAACTTGACTTGGAGGGCTTGACACAAACTTCGCCAAAATTTGGCTACAAATTGTACTCCACGATCGGAGATGATCTCTTCAGGAAGACCGTGAAGTCGGAAGATCTCTTGGATAAACACTTGGGCCAACTTGGAAGCTGACGGGAGACCGGTGAGGGGTATGAAATGTGCCATCTTGGTGAACCGGTCAACTACCACCCAGATGGTATTAAACTTATTGCATATAGGCAGATCTGTAACAAAGTCCATCGACAAATGGGTCCACGGTCGACTGGGAACAGATAATGGAACCAGTTGCCCTGCAGGAGACTGGCGGGGAACTTTGTATTGTGCACACTTTGGGCAAGAGGCAATAAACTCCTTGACGTCCTTCTTCAGAGTTGGCCACCAGTAGGACCTAGAGATAAACTCGAGGGTTTTCTGAATGCCTGTATGTCCGGCAAAACGGGAAGCATGGGCCCAATGCATGAGCTTCTTCCTTAACACCGGCTTCACAAAACTTTTCCCTGGTGGGGGCGTAGAGTCCATCCCTACCGTGGAGAATGCCAACGGATTAATAATAGGATGCTTGTCTGAAGACTCTGACTCATTTTCTTGCTCCCAAGAGCGGGAAAGGGCATCGGCCTTGCGATTCTGAGAGCCCGGACAGAACTGGAGTTTAAAGTCGAACCTGGAAAAGAAAAGTGCCCATCTGGCCTGACGGGGGTTAAGACATTGTGCGCCTTTCAGGTATAAAAGATTCTTGTGGTCGGTAAGTATCGTGATTCAATGAGAAGCTCCCTCCAACAGATATCTCCACTCCTCAAGAGCGAGCTTGATGGCTAGCAACTCCTGGTCGCCAATGGCATAGTTGCGCTCAGCTGGGAAGAACTTCCGGGAGAAGAAACTGCAGGGATGTAGATGGCCATCTTTAGCCCTCTGGGATAACACCGCTCCTACTCCAACGGAGGAGGCATCCACCTCTAAGATAAAAGGAGAGTCGGTGTCGGGCTGTTTCAGAACTGGTGCAGAGATGAAACGTTGTTTTAGAAGATGAAAAGCTTGCGTAGCTTCTTCAGACCACTTGGACGGGTTAGCACCCTTCTTGGTTAATGCAGTGATAGGCGCCACAATGGTGGAAAAGTCTCGTATGAACTTTCTGTAATAATTGGCGAACCCTAAGAACCTCTGGACCCCTTTGAGGGTTAAGGGTATCGGCCAATTCTGGATTGCTTGTAGTTTCTCAGGATCCATCTCTAGTCCGGAACCGGACACAATGTAACCTAGGAACAGAATGGATTTAACTTCAAAGACACATTTCTCCAATTTGCAATAGAGATGATTGACACGGAGACGGGACAGAACCTCCTTTACCCAGAAACGATGTTCCTCTAGATTATTGGCAAAGATGAGGATATCATCTAGATAAACCACAACATGGCGGTATAAGATGTCTCTGAAGATCTCATTCACGAAATGCTGGAAGACAGCTGGAGCGTTGCTCAATCCGAAGGGCATGACGAGGTACTCATAATGTCCATCACGGGTGTTAAAAGCGGTCTTCCACTCGTCACCCTCACGGATCCGGATGAGATTGTAGGCACCCCTCAAATCCAACTTTGTAAAGATGGTTGCTCCGCTGACTCTATCGAAGAGCTCTGTAATCAAAGGTAAAGGATACCGGTTCTTGACGGTAATGTCGTTCAGACCTCTGTAATCGATGCACGGTCGCAGACCACTGTCCTTCTTCTTAACGAAGAAGAAGCCTGCGCCAGCTGGAGAAGAAGAAGGTCGGATAAAACATTTTGCCAGGTTCTCTTTGATGTACTCCTCCATGGAGTGCGTCTCAGGCAGAGACAACGGGTAAGTTCGGCCTCGAGGTGGAACCTTCCCTGGAATGAGATCAATTGGGCAGTCCCATTCTCTATGAGGAGGAAGGATATCAGCAGAAGCCTTACTGAACACGTCCGTGTAGTCTTGATATGGAGGAGGTGGAACATCAGACGACCTGGGGAAAGAAGAACAAACAGGAAGCACTTTGGACAAACAAGTCTTAGCACAGGAGGGACCCCATGCTAGTATTTGCGTAGTCGTCCAGTCAATCGACGGATTGTGGAGACGGAGCCATGGAAGGCCCAAAACCACTGGATGCGTGGCTCTTGGAATCACTAGGAAGGAAATAAATTCTGCATGAAGAACTCCCACTCTCAGATGAACTGGTAGAGTCCTTAGAGAAATAACTGCGTCAAAAATCTTGCTGCCATCTACTGCAGTTAAGGAGATGGACGAAGGAAGTCTCTCGGTGGGTAGGGACCACCGTTTAACATAAGCTTCGGTTATGAAATTCCCAGCTGCTCCGGAATCAAGGAGGGCAACGACGTTCCTGTAACGTTGAGTAATTTGGAGCGAGACTGGGAGATTACAATCATGAGGAGATGGAGAGGAGATCATTACTCCTAGCCGGCCCTCTCCTTGGCGAGCTAGGATTTGGAGTTTCCCGGACGTTTGGAACAGGCATTGGAAATGTGAGACGGAGCTGCACAATAGAGACAGAGAGACTCAGAGAGACGTCTTCGGCGCTCAGCGGGAGATAGACGGGAACGGCCAATTTGCATGGGCTCATCCTTGGATGGAGACGGTTGACGAAGAGGAGGAGCAGAAGATTTTGGAGCAGACGATCTTCCTCGCTCGGTTGCTCTCTCTCTCTGAAACGTAGATCAACCTTCGTGCAAAGAGAAATTAGCTCATCCAACTTAGAGGGCAAGTCTCTGGTAGCTAACTCATCCTTGATGCGTTCTGATAAGCCATGCCAGAATGCAGCATACAGGGCCTCGTCGTTCCATGCCAGTTCGGATGCCAGGATTTTGAACTGTATGAGATACTGTCCCACAGTACGTGTTCTCTGGCGTAAATGGAGAATCTCAGATGAAGCAGAGGTTACCCGGCCTGGCTCGTCGAAGATGCGCCTGAATGTTGCCACAAAGTCCGTATAGGAGGACAGCAGGGGATCAGACTTCTCCCATAAAGGTGATGCCCAGTCAAGGGCTGAGCCGCTGAGAAGGGAAATTATATAGGAAATTTTAGTACGGTCGCTGGGGAAATTGCCAGGCTGAAGCTCAAAGTGGATTTCGCATTGGTTAAGAAATCCCCTGCAGAACCTTGGAGATCCTCAAACTTTGCTGGCGTTGGGAGATGAAGACGTGGAATGGAAATGGGTAAGGTGGGTGGGGTTACAGCTGGTGTCACTGTAGTGGACGCACCGGACGTGCCAGGTCCACGGAGGGTCGTTTGAATCCCATCCAGCCGCGTAGAGAGATCCTGGAGACAGCGGATGATGTGGCCTTGTGCAGCCTACTGATGTTCGAGTCTGACTGCCAGTTCTTGCATCGGCCTAGCCGCTTGATCCTGGTCTCCGGCTGGATTCATATGGTCAGTGCTTACTGTCACAACTGAGGGTTTTGGCTGACAGGAGAAAGCCTCAGTTGTCGGGGCTGAGAGGAACTTAAACCGGGGAGGTTTAATCAGACCCCTGGACATGTAAGTGTTAAAATGAAACCCGAAGGTGTGACCATGACAACCAGGTAAAAGTCAAAATAAAAGTTTATTAACAGACTCCGTGTAAACAGACAGCATTCAAGGTTAATAATGGCAATGTTAAATAATATGATTCCTGGAGCACTCTGACCATGAAATGGTTACACAGGACACTGGTAGGTTAAGAACAGCTGTTAAAGTCCTTAGATGGAATAACCTTACCAGGCCAGGCTGTAGTAGTGAAGATATCCAAGGAACATGCCAGTAGATGGAACAGATGAAGCTGGTAACTTGAATCAGCTGTTGTATTTGCTGGATAGAACCAGCCAGATGGTAAGACACGGAGTGGATGCGGAATGGGATTAGCCAGATGATAAAGTCACTGAATGAATGCTGGGTGGAACCAGCCAGGTGATGAAACACAGAGTGAATATAATAAGATGCTAGGGAGCGTGGAAACAGAGGAATTGAAGGATGATTACCGGTGGTAGTGGATACTGCTGGAAGCAGATGAAATAGCTGGAAGCTGGAAACTGGATCAGCCACGGAGGACTGCAGAGTCAGGCTGCACCGCAGGATGGTAGGCAGGTGCGGGTCTCTTTGGTGGATGCTGGAGACAGGAGCTGGAACCTGGAAACACAACCACAGGAGAGAGACTGGAACAAGGTGTTATGCACACCAGTGCCTGCAGGAATGTACTGGTGTTTGAACTGTTATGCACACCAGTGCCTGCAGGAATGTACTGGTGTCTGAACAGAGAGGGATGCAAAACAAATGAACTCACAGACAGACTGGAAATATGACATAACGTACACAGAAGGTGATAGGGTAACAAAACCAACACAGAGTGTACAGAGAAGCCCAGAGGCTAAGAAACTGGGTGTCTCCCTAGTATTAGAAATGCTCAGATGGAAAAAGCAAGATGTTGTGTTTTAATACGTAGAGAACCCGAAATGCTGTTGCTAACGGCAACAGCAAAACCCTAAAGGGTTACCAACGGGTGTGGCAGTAAACTCCTTGGTCAGAGATGGAATAATAGACACAAGGAGAGTCTCCACAATCCTAATTCTCACTTGCAGGGCCCAGGTACAGCTTACTGCCACTAAACTGACACATGGACACCCTGCACAGTGAGAGAGGATTAAGCAGGCAGGTCTGAAAGTACAGCCACAAACCTGCTGGGTTCACAGAATATCAAAAGAACCTCAGCAGGCTAAACGACTGACTCCAGTCTTACTGCTAGGTCTGGATTGGCAGAGTGTAGTACCAAATCCCCAGGCCTATTTGCAGTAAGCAACAACAAATACAAAGCTACACAGTACTGGCTAACTTTCAGGAACTGACTAACCAACAAAGATTCAGCAGCATCTGCTTAACCTGAGAAGAGGCCTTATAAAGCAGGTGCTGTCCACGCCCCCCTCAGACCTCACAGACTGTGAGCACAAAAACCAGCACCGGATCCCCTGCCTGTAACCACTGCACAGCAAAAGACCCGAACCGGAGTATCAGCTGCGCTCAGGTTACTCCGCTAGCACTTGTCTCCCGGTTGCCATGACGACGTGGCAGCACAGGGCAGGAGACCCTAACAGTACCCCCCCTCTGACGAGGGGTTAAAGAACCCCTACCACCGGGTTTATCGGGGAACTGCGAGAAGAAAGAGCGTATCAGTCTGGGGGCATGAAGATCACAACTGCGCACCCACGACCGCTCCTCCGGGCCATACCCCTTCCAGTGCACCAAAAATGACAGCCGACCCCGAACCATCTTGGAGTCAAGAATCCTTTCAACAACAAACTCCCTCTGGCCACGTATCAGAAGAGGGGAAGGTCTTCCTCTGGAAGAAGGATTACTAATCGCCCGTTTTAAAAGGGAACAATGAAATGTTTTATTGATACCCAAAGAACGGGGCAGATCTAACTGAAATGCCACCGGATTGATAACCCTGGTGATCTTATAAGGGCCGATGAACCGGGGGCCTAACTTATGAGATGGCTGTCTCAACTTCAAATTCTTGGTAGACAACCAGACGAAGTCTCCTAATTTGAAGCTGCAGGGTCTTTTCCGCTTATCAAAAACCCTTTTGGTCACTAATGACACAGACACAAGGGCTTTCTTCACTTTCCTCCAAATACCTCTAAGGACCGAAACGACAGAGGAACCACCAGGCGTGGAGTCCAGGGGGTCAAAAGAATTGGCCTTAGGATGATGCCCATACACACAAAGGAAGGGAGAGATCCCTGTAGCAGAGTGAGCCGCGTTGTTATAGGCAAACTCCGCCATTGACAGATGAGCAACCCAGTCAGTCTGACACTTGGAGACATAACACCTGAGGAACTGCTCCAAGGACTGGTTCACCCTTTCAGTCTGCCCATTAGACTGCGGATGGTAGCCTGACGACAAGCTGACAGAAATCTGGAGATCGGAACAAAATGCCCTCCAGAATTTGGCCACAAACTGGGATCCGCGGTCAGAGACCACATCAAGTGGCAAACCGTGGAGACGCACAACATGCAGCATAAATAATTCAGACAGGCGTCTGGCCGATGGCAGCCCAACCAGTGGAACGAAGTGCGCCATCTTCGAAAACCTGTCAACGACAACCCAGATGGCTGTCATCCCCGAGGATTTGGGCAAGTCCACAACAAAATCCATTGAAATGTGGGTCCATGGCTTAGATGGAATAGAGAGTGGATGTAATGGGCCAACAGGAACCCCTCTAGGAGTCTTATTTCGGGCACAGATGTCACATGCCCGAACCCACTGATCCACATCCTTAGCCACCGAGGGCCACCACACCGCCCTAGATAGCAACTCCCGAGTTCTGGCAATACCCGGGTGACCTGCCGACTTCTTGGCATGGAATTCCAGGAACACTCGCTGTCTTAACCTAGGAGGCACAAACAAAAGACCTACCGGAAGGTCTGGAGGAGCCTGCTCCTGTGCTCTAAGGACTAATGACAAGAGGTCCTGGGTAATGCCCACTTTAATACATGATGGGGACACAATGGGCAACGGCTCCTCGGTGGTCTCCTGGATTGGAGCAAAACTCCGCGAGAGCGCATCAGCCTTGAAGTTTTTTGACCCAGGGCGATATGTTATCAAAAAATTAAAGCGAGCAAAAAACAAAGCCCATCGTGCCTGCCTGGCATTGAGACGCTTCGCTGACTCTAAATATGCCAAATTCTTATGGTCGGCGAGAATTGAGACCACAAACTTAGCCCCCTCAAGCCAGTGTCTCCACTCCTCGAGTGCATCCTTAATAGCCAACAATTCCCGGTTACCCACGTCATAATTCATCTCGGCAGGCGAAAATTTACGGGAAAAGTAAGCACAGGGATGAAGGTGATTATCAGACACTCCCATCTGAGAGAGCACTGCCCCAATACCCATCTCAGAGGCATCCACCTCCACCACAAAAGGACGCTCTGGATCTGGGTGTCGCAGCACCTTGGCCGAGACAAATGCCCTTTTGAGACGGGCAAAAGCCGCTTTGGCCTCACGAGACCAGTGAGCAACATCCGCCCCTTTCTTAGTGAGTGCCACCAAGGGCGCCACTATAGACGAAAATCCAGCGATAAACCGTCTATAAAAATTTGCAAAGCCCAGGAAACGCTGAAGCGCCTTCAAACTAGTGGGCTGCACCCAATCCAGGACTGCCTGTACCTTGGAACCCTCCATTTGGAAACCTTCTGGGGAGATAATATATCCTAGAAATGCGATTTGCTGAACTTCAAATTCGCACTTCTCCAGCTTCGCCCCAAGCCGGTGGTCTCTGAGTTTCTGGAGGACTAAGCGTACATGCTTCCGATGTTCCTCCAGGGAATGGTAGAAGATTAGGATGTCATCTAAGTATACAACTAAGAATCTATCCAAATATTCCCTGAGCACATCGTTCATGAAATCCTGGAAGACTGCCGGGCATTACAGAGCCCAAAAGGCATCACCAAATATTCATAATGCCCTGAGTGGGTATTAAAGGCAGTCTTCCATTCATCCCCCTCTCTTATTCGGATTAGATTGTACGCACCGCGTAGGTCAATCTTAGAAAAAATGGTGGCAGTACGAAGCTGGTCAAACAAGACCGAAATGAGAGGCAGTGGGTATGAGTTTTTAATCGTGATACGGTTCAATTCCCTGAAGTCGATGCAGGCTCGCAATGAACCGTCCTTTTTACCCACGAAGAAGAACCCCGACCCAACTGGAGACTGTGAAGGTCTGATAAATCCTTTAGCCAAGTTCTCCTGAATGTACTCTGCCATAGCCTGAGTCTCAGGACGTGACAGGGAGTACAACCTGCTCTTGGGAAGCTTAGCATTCGGCAACAAATCAATGGCACAGTCATAGGGGCGATGGGGAGGTAGTACCTCTGCAACTTTTTTGGAGAACACGTCCGCAAAATCTGCATAACACCCTGGCAATCCTGGCAAACTTAGCTGCGAGAGCCTGACTGGAAGGCTCAAGCAACTCCTGAAACAATCAGTACCCCAACTAAGAATCTCCCCAGAGACCCAGTCAAATTGAGGATTGTGGGCCCTTAACCAGGGTAACCCCAACACCAATGGGGCAAAAGTACAGACAGTCACATAAAAGGACAATTTTTCAGAGTGTGTGGCTCCAATAAACAAAGAAATCTGGCTAGTGCAAGAGGTAATTTTACCCTGGGATAATGGTTCCCCGTTTAACCCACAAATCTCAATTTCCGACGCCAAGGGTACTAAGGAAACAGAGTGTTTTAGGGCGAATTGGCGGTCCATAAAAACCCCGTCGGCCCCACTGTCCACAAACGCCCCAGTCTTGACAGTTTGACCGAGGATCTTCAAGGTCACCGGAATGATAAAAGTCTTCTTGGGAAATTCTGACTTCTGGCCTGACAGGATATTTCCCATCACCCTCAGGCCCTGAAGTTTTCCGGCTTTTCTGGGCATGATACTACCACATGACCCTTATTCCCACAGTACAAACACAACCCCTGCTGTCTCCTCCGCGTCTTCTCACGCGAGGAGAGGCGGGTAGCCCCAATCTGCATAGGCTCCTCGGAAAATTCCTCAGAGTCTGAGGTTCCCTTGGGAAAGAAGGAAACCTCGGTCTCCCTTTCAAGCCTACGCTCTCTCAGCCGTCTATCCACCCGGATGGATAACTGCATGAGCTGATCCAAGCTATCAGGCAAGGGATATTGTACCAGTTGGTCTTTTATCTGGTTAGAAAGACCTCTTCGGTACTGGTGTCTCAGGGCTGGGTCATTCCACTGGGTATCATGGGCCAACCTCCGAAACTCCGTACAGTAAACCTCAACTGGCCTTCGCCCTTGCTTAAGGATCGAAATCTGAGCCTCGGCTGAGGCCGTCTTGTCAGGGTCATCATACAACATGCCCAGTGCCGTAAAAAAAGCATCAACACTTTTAAGCGACGGACAGTCAGGCTGCAACCCATATGCCCAGACCTGTGGGTCTCCTTGTAGCAAGGAAATCACTATGCCCACCCGCTGAATCTCTGACCCAGAAGACTGAGGCCTAAGCTGGAAATATAACTTGCAGCTCTCCTTGAAACAAAAGAACTGCGAGCGATCTCCAGAAAAACGATCCGGAAGATTTACTTTCGGCTCCTTAACCCCTGAAGGTGCTGCTGCTGCGGGAGCTCCGCCAGCGGCCTGGGAGGTGTGCATTTTAATGGACAAATCATTAAATTGACGAGTCAGGACCTGCACCTGATCGACCACCTGTTGCAACGTATTTTGAGAGGTATGCTCCATATTCCCACAAAATTTCAACAGGAGTATTGGGCTGCTGAATATGTTATGCACACCAGTGCCTGCAGGAATGTACTGGTGTTTGAACTGTTATGCACACCAGTGCCTGCAGGAATGTACTGGTGTCTGAACAGAGAGGGATGCAAAACAAATGAACTCACAGACAGACTGGGAAATATGACATAACGTACACAGAAGGTGATAGGGTAACAAAACCAACACAGAGTGTACAGAGAAGCCCAGAGGCTAAGAAACTGGGTGTCTCCCTAGTATTAGAAATGCTCAGATGGAAAAAGCAAGATGTTGTGTTTTAATACGTAGAGAACCCGAAATGCTGTTGCTAACGGCAACAGCAAAACCCTAAAGGGTTACCAACGGGTGTGGCAGTAAACTCCTTGGTCAGAGATGGAATAATAGACACAAGGAGAGTCTCCACAATCCTAATTCTCACTTGCAGGGCCCAGGTACAGCTTACTGCCACTAAACTGACACATGGACACCCTGCACAGTGAGAGAGGATTAAGCAGGCAGGTCTGAAAGTACAGCCACAAACCTGCTGGGTTCACAGAATATCAAAAGAACCTCGGCAGGCTAAACGACTGACTCCAGTCTTACTGCTAGGTCTGGATTGGCAGAGTGTAGTACCAAATCCCCAGGCCTATTTGCAGTAAGCAACAACAAATACAAAGCTACACAGTACTGGCTAACTTTCAGGAACTGACTAACCAACAAAGATTCAGCAGCATCTGCTTAACCTGAGAAGAGGCCTTATAAAGCAGGTGCTGTCCACGCCCCCCTCAGACCTCACAGACTGTGAGCACAAAAACCAGCACCGGATCCCCTGCCTGTAACCACTGCACAGCAAAAGACCCGAACCGGAGTATCAGCTGCGCTCAGGTTACTCCGCTAGCACTTGTCTCCCGGTTGCCATGACGACGTGGCAGCACAGGGCAGGAGACCCTAACACAAGGTATGACAAACAAAGCACTGACCATTTCCTGGCCCAGGCACAGGATACTTATACCTCCACCAATGCAGGTATTGGCTGGGCAATTATGCAGATTTCCAGGCAGTGGATTGGAGGAACTGAAGCATGTGATTAGATCCAACATGGCTGCGCCCATGTTAGAACTTGTAGGGAAAACTGGCTTGGGAACCATGTGGAAACATAACTGTAATGGCGGCGCCGGCCACAGAGGACAGGAGACGCCAGACTGACAAATGTATGCTGAGACTCGTGGATGACAACGGAGGCCGCGGCAGGCATGGAACACCACACTGACAACCTGCACCTATAACACAGGAGCGGCGGCGGAGGCCGCGGAGAACGGGAGACGCCATGCAGGATTCAAACATGGCGCCGCTGTGACAGCATCTCAGCGTGACAGGAGGAATGTGCAGTATGTGGACACAGATGAGATCCGGCCTTGGAACGCTGAGCAAGCCTCAGGAGACATCTGAAAGGCAGGTAATGGCGTCCAGATACCCGGATCGTGACAGGCAGACCCTGTCGCTGAAATGATGGGTTCGTTAAAGTGTGCATGTCCTGTTTATACAACATAAGGGTGGGTGGGAGGGCCCAAGGACAATTCCATCTTGCACCTCTTTTTTCTTTCATTTTTCTTTGCATCATGTGCTGTTTGGGGACTATTTTTTTGAAGTGCCATCCTGCCTGACACTGCAGTGCCACTCCTAGATGGGCCAGGTGTTTGTGTCGGCCACTTGTGATGCTTAGCTTAGCCATCCAGCGACCTTGGTGCACCTCTTTTTTTCTTTGCATCATGTGCTGTTTGGGGACTATTTTTTAAATTTTCCATCCTGTCTGACACTGCAGTGCCACTCCTAGATGGGCCAGGTGTTTGTGTCGGCCACTTGGGTCGCTTAGCTTAGCCATCCAGCGACCTTGGTGCACCTCTTTTTTTCTTTGCATCATGTGCTGATTGGGGACTATTTTTTAAATCTGCCATCCTGTCTGACACTGTAGTGCCACTCCTAGATGGGCCAGGTGTTTGTGTCAGCCACTTGGGTCGCTTAGCTTAGTCATCCAGCGACCTCGGTGCAAATTTTAGGACTAAAAATAATATTGTGAGGTGTTCAGAATAGACTGGAAATGATTGTAAATTATGGTTATTGAGGTTAATAATACTATGGGATCAAAATGACCCCCAAATTCTATGATTTAAGCTGTTTTTGAGGGGTTTTTGTAAAAAAACACCCGAATCCGACAAAAAATTTTCAGGGAGGTTTTGCCAAAACGCGTCCGAATCCAAAACACAGCCGCGGAACCGAATCCAAAACCAAAACACAAAACCCGAAAAATGTCCGGTGCACATCACTAGTATATACATTTTCCTGATGAACACTGAGCAATCACATCAGAGCTCACTGTTTATTATAACAAATCTTTACAGGAGTTTATACAGATATTAGTTTAATTAGTTTATAGCATCACTTGTGTAATGTTATTACATACTAAATAGAGTATATATAGAAGCGTCGCCGGAAGCTGCTTATTGCAATGGACGTGGGTACAGAGCATTTCTTTCTGAGGTGTACACTGTGGCATCATCTGGCAAAACACATCTGTTTCTGCCGTTCGCCATGTACTGCTCTGCAAGAAGCATCTGGGACCTGATTAATGGTTAACTATAATTATTAAATGAAAGAGGTCTTATTTACATTGGAACTTTAATTACAGCTTATGGGTGGTTATCACTATTCAAATATTCCATTCATTAGTTCTAGTGCCGGGGGGCAAGCAGCCAAGTATTTTCAGTGGCTCTGCCCTTATTCCAGGTGACTGTACGGTCAATGCCCAACTGTGAGATCCTGCAGCAAGTATGCCCACGTCAGTTGTTTTCCTTGATGGGATGGCATATGAGTGGCGATGGTCTGTGACTGTGTGTACAGGCATAACATACAAAATGTGTGTTCTCTCACACAACAGTGGAGGTTTGTGCTTCAGTAGCATTCATTCTTATGCGTACTAACCTGGCCGGCAGATTGATTACCGTCATTGGCGTAGCCGATGGACGCACATTAATTTTATACTCAGACCATTTATTATTATTATTATTATTATTATTAATAAGCAAAAATAGGGAGATAAATTATTCTGTGTATGTAATGACAGACTATGGGGCCTATGCAGAGGTGTATCTAGGGGTCCGAGCGCCCCTGGCAAAGTAAGGGACTAGCGCTTTCCATATTTAAAATAGGAAAGGTGCATGTGCAAATAAGGGACATGATCTTGTGGGAAAGGGGCATGACCATACAATAGTTCCCCAATTCAAATTACGCTACACAGTAGTAACCCTTATACACATCATGCCCACACAGTAGCAGTTACCTTTACACATTATGCCCACACAGTAATTCTTATAACACTGAGGAGATATCAGCAGTGCCTGGCCTGGCTGAGGACACAATGCCACCCAAGGCCAGGTAGTGTCAAATAGTAGTGGAAAGAAGTGCAGTACAGCACACTACCCAGTGGTGCATGTAGAAAAAAAATGGGCGTGGCCAATGAAAATGGGGGCGTGATACACATATGACCCCAATACTGCAGTGCCAGATACACATATGCCCCCCACAGTGCCAGATACACATATGCCCTCACAGTGCCAGATACACACATGTCCCCACAGTACCAGATATGCTCCCATGGTGCTAGATATGCCCCACAGTGCCAGATATGCCCCACAGTGCTAGATATGCCCCCACAGTGCCAGATACACATATTTCCCCACGTTGGCAAATATATGCCCCCACGTTGCCAGATATGCCCTCACAGTGCCAGATACACACATGCCCCCCACAGTGCTAGATATGCCCCCACAGTGCCAGATACACATATGCCCCCACAGTGCCAGATAAGCCCCCACAGTGCCAGATATGCCCCCACAGTCATATAGTCACAGTCCCCATCCCCCTCCCAGCACATAGCCATAGTTCCTGTCCCAGTAAAAACCATAGCCTCCACCTCCCCAAGCAATAGCCGTAGTCCCCCCAGCACATAGCTGTAGTCTCCACCTCTCCCAACACAGTCATACAGTAGTCCCCACCCCCCTCCCATCACATAACAATAGTTCCATGCCAGCATAGATAGCCATAGTCCCCCTTCCTGCACATAGCCTCTCACCTCCCCAAGCACACAGCCATAGTTCCAGCACATAGCTGTAGTCTGCCCTTAGCACATTGTAGAAGTCTCCCCCACTCCCAGCACATACATAGACTCTCCACACAGCACATATCCCTAGTCCCCACACCACAACATCCCAGCAGATAGCCGTAGTGTCTGGCAATACCTGCTCTACCGAGCTGCCTGGGATGGAGGGCGGAGGATCGCTCTGCAGTCAGGAGCTGGTGTCGGGCACCGCACCAAACTACATGAAGAAACTGAAAAAAAAACTACAGCTCCCAGCAGCCCTTGCTGCCGGGAGCTCCTGAAAGCAAGGGTTGCTGGGAGTTGTAGTTTATTTTCAGTTGCTACCCTGTAGTGCATTGCGGTGCTGGACACCGGCACCAGCTCCTGCCTGCTGAGCGATCCTCCACCCTCCATCCCTGGCAATGCACAGGCAGCTCGGCACAGCAGGTATTGCCAGACACTACGGTTTAAGGGATTAGACCCATTGGCCGAATGTGGCACCATCAGGCGACGCTCCCTGCTCAGCTGGCGCCCCTGGCGAGTGCCGTCCTGGCCAATGGGTAGATACACCCCTGGGCCTACAGTATGTATCAAAATGATACATTGTAGTCATTAAAAAATACAGCTCCTAGTGATTTATAAATATTTCAGCCCTGTGTGATACCCGTATACCTAGAAGAAAGAGACATTTATAATACCCCTTTCAGACCGCCGCCACTGAACACGGGTTATTGGCACATAAACGCGCATAACCCGTGTTCATGTGTGGTCTGAAAGGTGCAATGTTTGAAATACCGGGTCGAGTGAACCGGTATTTCAACTCTGGTCGTGAGCAGGGTTGAACACTTCTTCAACCCGGCTCACTGTGCGGTGTGAACGTGCCGTTTCCCGTTCACTCTCTGCGTACGGGCGGCGCTTGGAGATCATGTGATCTCCATGTGCTGCCCCTGCCGCGTCACTGCTGATGTCACCAACCCGGGTTGCAGGCAGCGGCTGCGGGGAGCCTGAGGCGGGTCGCACGCTGGGAGCTCCCATGTGCCTCAGGCAGTCTGAAAGAGGTATTATTGATCACAGTATACCAGGTCTTTGGCTTTAACCATCTGTTATGACACTTTTCCACTGATGTCCCCGGTCCGACCCGAATTTTGGAACACAGTTCTAAACCGGGTCAGACCCGAGACATACTGTACGCCTTTTCCACAGCTGCGTAAATCTGGGTAATTTTTGGATCAGCGCGGATCTCACTGCACGCAGGTGCAGTGCCGGCGCTCAGAGATGACATCATCTCCTTGCACCGAAATAAGGCTATCCCCATGTAGGAAATGGGTTCTAGTTCGGATGACCCAGGTAACCCACTTCCACTGCAGCTCACCCAGGATCTCAACGTGTCAAACTCTGCTAGGTCCCCAGGAAGGAATTCCAGGTGGCTGGGTCGAGTGGAGCTGCTTCTATACCTCCCAACTTTTATTTCTTAGCGCACACAACCCGAAAAGGGGTCATGGCATGGGTGGGAGGGGCGTAGTCTCAGGTAGGTGGGCGTGGCCTCATGGCACGGACCTGTTGCTATCATTTTGGGACGTGCCCAGCGCTTCCTGAACAGCTGGGTACCCCTCGGCGTGTGCACACGGAATCTATTCAGGACTCACTCGCTGCTTTGCAGAGCAGCAGGTGATTAAAGGCTCCCCCAACTCCCCCCCCACACACACACACTTGCGGGACACTGTGGCCCGCGGATGGGACAGCGAGACAGTGTCCGAATAGCGTCCAGTTTCGGGATGCTCAGTTATTTTGATTTAACCATCTGCGCTGAAGCCTGGAGATCACTAAAATCTGCACTGTTATACCCCTTTTCCACTGAAGTCCCTTGTCTGACTCGAGATAAGTTTGCAGCCGGCTTCGGGAAGTTTGCAAGTTTTTCCGGAGGGGGCGGGAGCGCCACCCGATTTTTGAGAGCCTCTCAGTCGATCTGGAGGAGTAGGCAAATATGCATTAATATCGCACAGGTACGTAACTATTATTCGACAAACCCAGGTGATACATCACAGTGATGGCCCTGATGGGTGACTTTCTAGTGCTGCAATAAGCAGTGAATGAAAATCAGCCTTATCACACATTATAATAAAGACACTCCTATGGGGAATATTCAATTGGGCACAATTTTTACTGCAAAAACCTGCTGGAAATGTAAACGTGAAAAGAAGAAATCAGCTCTTTGTTGCTTTTAAATGGCAATTTTTTTCTATTTTTAAGACCTGTTTTAAAATGATAGAAAGCTATTTAATTTTAGGGGTGCATAAAAATGTATGTTAGCTATTTCTTTTTTAGTAATTTTATCCACTTGTAAATCCCCCCTGCAATGTTTAAAACACCTGTCCCATCCATACCACACCCCCATACATCTGTCTTTTAACCCATTATTCTGCACTTTGCATAATATCACCCCAATAATGATATGTAATTATTAGCTCATTTATCATTAGTGGAGAAGTGTCCCAGGGGTTCTAAACGAAGTCCCAACATTTTTATCTTAAATAAATTATTTTCCCCAACTTTGCATCTGCTCTGGGGCTTTCCTATAGAAATTACCGCAGTTAAATTCTTGCGGCCAATTGAATAGGAAAAACTCAGTGGCTGGCCGCAATTTCCCACACTGCACCAGAAGAAGAAAAAAAAAGGAACACGGCCAATTGAATGTGCCCCTATGTATCTTCCAGCAAAGCAACCTGCACAACATAATATTATTACTAGTTATTTCTGCTGCGGGGTACACTGGGCTCCACAAGTCTGGACAATGGGGTGTAGAGTAGGATCTTGATCCGAGGCACCAACAGGCTCAAAGCTTTGACTGTTCCCAGAATGCACAGCGCCGCCTCCTCTATAACCCCGCCTCCCAGCACAGGAGCTCAGTTTGTCTGTTGGTGCTGCAGTAAGCAGGCACTTAACAGAGGGGCTGCTCCAAGCAGCCCTAAGAAAGGCTTTTTATGAGGTAAAAAGTGAAGACTTCAAGGGCAGCAGCGGTGGTAAATGTCTTCTGACATTATCTGCTGCAGCTCCAGCTCTCCCCAGCGGCGCTGTACACTCCCGAGCCCTGGTTGCCGGGTACCTACAGCGGAAGCTCCGGTTTACTTCACGTTAGGCACACACGGCTGGGGCTCTCCAGGATCGCGTGGCCGCGCTTCGGGAGGTGGTAAGTGGGTCCCACTCGCGGGTCCCGGTCTTTATCGCAATCCTGCGCGGTCAGTGGGGGGCGGGCCGCGCGCGCTGGACATTGTGGATACAGGCGATCCCACTAGATCACCAGGGCATGGGCGCAGGTCAGGTTTTCTCTTAAAACCGATTTTAATATCGCCCACAGTACCCGGTGGTTTTGCCAGCAAGGGGAATAAGGCTTAGACCTGAAGCCCCTCCCCCAGCCCCAGGGCGCCATTTCCAGCAAGTGTTCCCGCCCTGTAGCTGCATCTCTGTCTTTTCCTCACTCCCTGTCAGTGTCTGCGGCGCCATTATCCCTCAGCTCACTGTTCCTGGGACTGCTTGGGCAAATCCTCCTATGTAAAGCCGCCTGGTTGTCAGCGCTGTGCCTTTACATGACACTTAAGTATTCTACCTGCCTTTTTAGTCAGTGTTAGTTAAGAAAGAGTGCATTTAGTCAGGGGTTTATAGTACAATTACCCTGTGATATACATCCAGTTTCTTACTGTGTAGTGTTATATCTATTGACTATATAGCTGTGTAAGCTAGTCCAGTGCAGTATTATTGTCAGTAATAACCTCTGCATTGTACAAACTGTGACTATTTGTGTGTGCATTGATAGCTGAGTGGTGGAGAGATAGCTGAGTGGTCTTTCACTCAACTTGCTATTAGTGATGAGCGGGTTCGGATCCTCGGGATCCGAACCTGCCCGAACTTCACCTTTTTTTTCATGGGTCCGAGCAACTCGGATCCTCCCGCCTTGCTCGGTTAACCCGAGCGCGCCCGAACGTCATCATCCCGCGGTCGGATTCTCGCAAGATTCGTATTCTATATAAGGAGCCGCGCGTCACCGCCATTTTTCACTCGTGCATTGGAGATGATCGTGAGAGGACGTGGCTGGCGTCCTCTCAGTTTCTATGTTCAGTGGGCTGCAAATTGTGCTGCAAATATCTGTGCTCAGTGTGCTGCAAATATCTGTGCTCAGTGTGCTGCAAGTGCAAATATCTACATTCTCTGCCTGAAAAACGCTCCATATCTGACTGTGCTCAGTGTGCTGCAAATATCTGTGCTCAGTGTGCTAATTGCTTTATTGTGGGGACTGGGGACCAGCAGTATTATATAGTAGGAGGACAGTGCAGAGTTTTGCTGACCAGTGACCACCAGTATTATACGTTCTCTGCCTGAAAAACGCTCCATATCTGTGCTTCATTGTAGTATATAGTAGGAGGACAGTGCAGAATTTTGCTGACCACCAGTATAACTATATATATAGCAGTACGGTACAGTAGTCCACTGCTCTACCTACCTCTGTGTCGTCAAGTATACTATCCATCCATACCTGTGGTGCATTTCAGTTTTGCACAGTTTGCTGACCACCAGTATATACTATATAGCAGTACGGTACAGAAGGCCACTGCTCTACCTACCTCTGTGTCATCAAGTATACTATCCATCCATACCTGTGGTGCATTTCAGTTTTGCACAGTTTGCTGACCACCAGTATATACTATATAGCAGTACGGTACAGAAGGCCACTGCTCTACCTACCTCTGTGTCGTCAATTATACTATCCATCCATACCTGTGGTGCATTTCAGTTTTGCACAGTTTGCTGACCACCAGTATATACTATATAGCAGTACGGTACAGTAGGCCACTGCTCTACCTACCTCTGTGTCGTCAAGTATACTATCCATCCATACCTGTGGTGCATTTCAGTTTTGCACAGTTTGCTGTCCACCAGTATATAATATATAGCAGTACGGTACAGTAGGCCACTGCTCTACCTACCTCTGTGTCGTCAAGTATACTATCCATCCATACCTGTGGTGCATTTCAGTTTTGCACATTTTGCTGACCACCAGTATATACTATATAGCAGTACGGTACAGTAGGCCACTGCTCTACCTACCTCTGTGTCGTCAAGTATACTATCCATCCATACCTGTGGTGCATTTCAGTTTTGCAAAGTTTGCTGACCACCAGTATATAATATATAGCAGTACGGCACAGTAGGCCACTGCTCTACCTACCTCTGTGTCGTCCATTATACTATCCATCCATACCTGTGGTGCATTTCAGTTTTGCACAGTTTGCTGACCACCAGTATATAATATATAGCAGTACGGTACAGTAGGCCACTGCTCTACCTACCTCTGTGTCGTCAAGTATACTATCCATCCATACCTGTGGTGCATTTCAGTTGTGCGCAGTATATATAGTAGTAGGCCATTGCTATTGATATATTACTGGCATATAGTCCACACATTAAAAAATGGAGAACAAAAATGTGGAGGGTAAAATAGGGAAAGATCAAGATCCACTTCCACCTCGTGCTGAAGCTGCTGCCACTAGTCATGGCCGAGACGATGAAATGCCATCAACGTAGTCTGCCAAGGCCGATGCCCAATGTCATAGTAGAGAGCATGTCAAATCCAAAAAAATAAAGCTCAGTAAAATGACCCAAAAATCTAAATCAA
The DNA here is from genome assembly GCF_028390025.1 of Pseudophryne corroboree. NCBI lineage: Eukaryota > Metazoa > Chordata > Amphibia > Anura > Myobatrachidae > Pseudophryne > Pseudophryne corroboree. The sequence goes on along the minus strand of NC_086449.1, from coordinate 105,874,407 downwards.
AATCGTCTGAGGAGAAGCGTAAACTTGCCAATGTGCCATTTACGACACGGAGTGGCAAGGAACGGCTGAGGACCTGGCCTATGTTCAAGGCTAGTGGTTCAGCTTCACCTGAGGATGGAAGCACTCATCCTCCTGCTAGAAAACTTAAAAGAGTTAAGAGTGCAAAAAGCACAGCAAAGAACTGTGCGTTCTTCTAAATCACAAATCCCCAAGGAGAGTCCAATTGTGTCGGTTGCGATGCCTGACCTTCCCAACACTGGACGGGAAGAGGTTGCGCCTTCCACCATTTGCACGCCCCCTGCAAGTGCTGGAAGGAGCACCCGCAGTCCAGTTCCTGATAGTCAAATTGAAGATGTCACTGTTGAAGTACACCAGGATGAGGATATGGGTGTTGCTGGCGCTGGGGAGGAAATTGACAAGGAGGATTCTGATGGTGAGGTGGTTTGTTTAAGTCAGGCACCCGGGGAGACACCTGTTGTCCGTGGGACGAATATGGCCATTGACATGCCTGGTCAAAATACAAAAAAAATCACCTCTTTGGTGTGGAATTATTTCAACAGAAATGCGGACAACTGGTGTCAAGCCGTGTGTTGCCTTTGTCAAGCTGTAATAAGTAGGGGTAAGGACGTTAACCACCTAGGAACATCCTCCCTTATACGTCACCTGGACCGCATTCATCAGAAGTCAGTGACAAGTTCAAAAACTTTGGATGACAGCGGAAGCAGTCCACTGACCACTAAATCCCTTCCTCTTGTAACCAAGCTCCTGCAAACCACACCACCAACTCCCTCAGTGTCAATTTCCTCCTTAGACAGGAAAGCCAATAGTCCTGCAGGCCATGTCACTGTCAAGTCTGACGAATCCTCTCCAGCCTGGGATTCATCAGATTCATCCTTGAGTGTAACGCCTACTGCTGCTGGCGCTGCTGTTGTTGCTGCTGGGAGTCGATCGTCATCCCAGAAGGGAAGTCGGAAGACCACTTGTACTACTTCCAGTAAGCAATTGACTGTCCAACAGTCCTTTGCGAGGAAGATGAAATATCACAGCAGTCATCCTGCTGCAAAGCGGATAACTCAGGCCTTGGCAGCCTGGGCGGTGTTAAACGTGTTTCCGGTATCCACCGTTAATTCACAGGAATCTAGAGAATTGCTTGAGGTACTGTGTCCCCGGTACCAAATACCATCTAGGTTCCATTTCTCTAGGCAGGCGATACCGAGAATATACACAGACGTCAGAAAAAGAGTCACCAGTGTCCTAAAAAATGCAGTTGTACCCAATGTCCACTTAACCACGGACATGTGGACAAGTGGAGCAGGGCAGACTCAGGACTATATGACTGTGACAGCCCACTGGGTAGATGTATTGCCTCCCGCAGCAAGAACAGCAGCGGCGGCACCAGTAGCAGCATCTCGCAAACGCCAACTCGTTCCTAGGCAGACTACGCTTTGCATCACCGCTTTCCATAAGAGGCACACAGCTGACAACCTCTTACGGAAACTGAGAAACATCATCACAGAATGGCTTACCCCAATTGGACTCTCCTGGGGATTTGTGACATTGGACAACGCCACCAATATTGTGCGTGCATTACATCTGGGCAAATTCCAGCACGTACCATGTTTTGCACATACATTGAATTTGGTGGTGCAGAATTATTTAAAAAACGACAGGGGCGTGCAAAAGATGCTGTCGGTGGCCCGAAGAATTGCGGGCCACTTTCGGCATTCAGCCACCGCGTGCCGAAGACTGGAGCACCAGCAAACAGTCCTGAATCAGCCCTGCCATCATCTGAAGCAAGAGGTGGTAACGAGGTGGAATTCAACCCTCTATATGCTTCAGAGGATGGAGGAGCAGAAAAAGGCCATTCAAGCCTATACATCTGCCTACGATATAGGCAAAGGAGGGGGAATGCACATGACTCAAGCGCAGTGGAGAATGATTTCAACGTTGTGCAAGGTTCTGCAACCCTTTGAACTTGCCACACGTGAAGTCAGTTCAGACACTGCCAGCCTGAGTCAGGTCATTCCCCTCATCAGGCTTTTGCAGAAGAAGCTGGAGACATTGAAGGAGGAGCTAAAACAGAGCGATTCCGCTAGGCATGTGGGACTTGTGGATGGAGCCCTTAATTCGCTTAACCAGGATTCACGGGTGGTCAATCTGTTGAAATCAGAGCACTACATTTTGGCCACCGTGCTCGATCCTAGATTTAAAACCTACGTTGTATCTCTCTTTCCGGCAGACACAAGTCTGCAGAGGTTCAAAGACCTGCTGGTGAGAAAATTGTCAAGTCAAGCGGAACTGGACCCGTCAACAGCTCCTCCTTCACATTCTCCCGCAACAGGGGCTGCGAGGAAAAGGCTAAGAATTCCGAGCCCACCCGCTGGCGGTGATGCAGGGCAGTCTGGAGCGAGTGCTGACATCTGGTCCGGACTGAAGGACCTGCCAACGATTACTGACATGTCGTCTACTGTCACTGCATATGATTCTGTCACCATTGAAAGAATGGTGGAGGATTATATGAGTGACCGCATCCAAGTAGGCACGTCAGACAGTCCGTACGTATACTGGCAGGAAAAAAAGGCAATTTGGAGGCCCTTGCACAAACTGGCTTTATTTTACCTAAGTTGGCCCCCCTCCAGTGTGTACTCCGAAAGAGTGTTTAGTGCAGCCGCTCACCTTGTCAGCAATCGGCAGTGCCACTCCTAGATGGGCCAGGTGTTTGTGTCGGCCACTTGGGTCTCTTAGCTTAGTCACACAGCGACCTCATTGCGCCACTTTTTTTCTTTGCATCATGTGCTGTTTGGGGACTATTTTTTAAATCTGCCATCCTGTCTGACACTGCAGTGCCACTCCTAGATGGGCCAGGTGTTTGTGTCGGCCACTTGTGTCGCTTAGCTTAGCCATCCAGCGACCTTGGTGCACCTCTTTTTTTCTTTGCCTCATGTGCTGTTTGGGGACTATTTTTTAAATCTGCCATCCTGTCTGACACTGCAGTGCCACTCCTAGATGGGCCAGGTGTTTGTGTCGGCCACTTGGGTCGCTTAGCTTAGTCACACAGCTACCTCTTTTTTTCTTTGCATCATGTGCTCTTTGGGGACTATTTTTTTGAAGTGCCATCCTGCCTGACACTGCTGTGCCACTCCTAGATGGGCCAGGTGTTTGTGTCGGCCACTTGGGTCGCTTAGCTTAGTCATCCAGCAACCTCGGTGCAAATTTTAGGACTAAAAATAATATTGTGAGGTGTTCAGAATAGACTGAAAATGAGTGGAAATTATGGTTATTGAGGTTAATAATACTATGGGATCAAAATGACCCCCAAATTCTATGATTTAAGCTGTTTTTGAGGGTTTTTTGTAAAAAAACACCCGAATCCAAAACACTGTTTTGTTTGGATTTCACAAACGTGGCTGGCCTGCTCACAAGCAGACCCTTGCCAGGTGGATTAGAATGGTGATTGCGCATGCTTAAGTGAAGGCTGGTCTGTCAGCTCCTGTTCACATTACGGCCCATTCTTCTCGGTCTGTTGGACCTTCTTGGGCGGCCCAACGTGGTGCGACCCTTGACCAATTGTGCAAGGCGGCTACGTGGTCCTCCGGGAACACGTTCATAAGGTTCTATGCCTTCGATACTGCCGCTTCCCAGGATGCTTCCTTTGGACGCCGGGTTCTTGTGCCCGCTACAGTGCGTCCCCTCCTATAAGGAACTGCTTTAGGACATCCCCATTGTCCAGACTTGTGGAGCCCAGTGTACCCCGCAGCAGAAAACGAGTTTTATGGTAAGAACTTACCCTTGTTAAAACTCTTTCTGCGAGGTACACTGGGCTCCACAAGGCGCCCACCCTGACGCACTTAGCTTCTTTGGGTTGATATGGCATTAGCCGCTGACACTTCTCTTGTCGTGAAAGTGTGGTGTATGTGGCTACTAACCGTTGTCGTCTCTTTTGCCTGCTACTGCATTGGGCTGGTTAACTAAACTGAGCTCCTCTGCTGGGAGGCGGGGTTATAGAGGAGGCGGCGCTGTGCATTCTGGGAACAGTCAAAGCTTTGAGCCTGTTGGTGCCTCGGATCAAGATCCTACTCTACACCCCATTGTCCAGACTTGTGGTGCCCAGTGTACCTCGCAGAAAGAGTTTTAACAAGGGTAAGTTCTTACCATAAAACTCGTTTTATCTAGCGCACACATATTCCGCAGCACTTTACAGAGAATATTTGGCCAATCACATCGGTCCCTGTCCCAGTGGAGCTTACAATCTATATTCCCTATCACATGTACACACAGACACATTCACGCTAGAGTTAATTTTTGTTGGGATCCAATTAACCTACCAGTATATTTTTGGATTGTGGGAGGAAACCGGAGTACTCGGGGGAAACCCACCCAAGTATGGGGAGCATATACAAACTCCACACAGGTAGAGCCATGGTGGGAATCGAACCCATGACCTCAGTGCTGTGAGGCAGTAATGCTAACCATTACACCATCCGTACTCAGTCTTGCCACATATATGGCAGTTTCATAATCATTCTCCATAAAATGAAATCTTATCTCCAAAACTGGGTGCAACTAAAGTGACAGTACTATAGGTCAAGTCAGGTATGCGTCTGCTTTATCATGCTTTTTATACACCTTCTGCGTCACTCCCAGCATGTCAGATTTATGTGGATCGTTAATGGCTTTATTTGCCTGGGAGGGAGCCTCGCTGACAGTTTGATGAATTGCCTTATTATTGATATGAGGTTGCTGTGAACACAACTCTGTCTCTAGTTTTCCAACTTGCAGTATGAATGACTAAAACATTTTTTACCAGAGTTTCCTGGCAACACATAAGCATTAACCACCTCTCACACGCGCAAACATGGTGCCTGTTTTCTGCAAGTAGCGTTTTCATAATATACAGGATGATATCAGTGGTATAGCAAGTGGTTTCCTGTGTAATTCTCCACCTGCATAGGTAACGCTGCTAATCACAAGCACAGAGAACGATTGTGTTTTACTTCGGTCAATACAGTTGTTGATACAATACAGTTGTCCGTGTACATCTGCACCTAATTGTCTGATTCGGTTTTACTCGGTTTTACTCGGTTCTCAAAACGGCATCTTATTGGCTATCCAAAACACGTGACATCCGTGAGCCAATAAGATGCCGTTTTGAGAACCGAGTAAAACCGAGTAAAACCGAATCCGCTCATCTCTAGCAAAAATAGGAAATTGTGCTTTGTGTTGCCATGTTAAGCAGGAATTGCTTCATTACTATGTACTGTACACAGCTATATAGCAAATGCCTAGCACATAGGTGTATAACAGTCTGGGATACAAGGGGCAAACACACAGTTTCCAAATGCTTGGTTTTGGAACAAAGTCAAAAAATAAATACTTGCCGCAACAATATTAAAATGAGAAAAGCATAGTGGGCCTGATTCAGATCCCGACATCAGTATAGGCACAGACACAAAGTACCGATGGCTGGACCATGTGCAGTAGGGGTCCTGCATCGTCGGATGCAATACGGCTGCAGACGTCAAGAGATTGACTGTCTGCAGCTGTTTGGGGACGGGGAGAGGGCGACGATGGCAGACGTTTCCCAAAACAGAGGCGTGATGCCTCGTTTGTAGGGGGGAGGCCGAGACCAGGGTCTCCGTATTCCGACAGAGATCTCCTGGCCTCTTGAAAGGGGCAGCGGTGGCCAACTTGCGTGACCTCATGGGTCACTCAGCCAGCCAATGGCGTCGCAAGTGATCACACATGCATGCAGGAGGCATCTACATATATCACATGCCTCCTGCTGCATTTCCATATCTGTGCATCGTTGCTGCAGTAGGACTCCACTGTGGCACAATTCTCCCCACCCCACCTAATGTTCTCCCATATATGGACAATCTCCCTTTGATTCCACACCCCACTCTTGAGCCCACATGGAAGCGTTGGAATATATTCCTACTCCTCTCTATTGTCACTTCTGAGACATCGACACTCATTCCTATAATATCTATATATTTCCACTGGGTCTTTTATTCAAACTTTTGAATAAATGATCTCCAGACAAGACCAGCTTGGCATGAGGATGGATTATTCTTTTGCAGATCTTCATTCATCTTTCCATCTTACTCATTGTGGTTATATTACCAAATACAGTATGTGCTCCATAGAGCCGCCTCTCCATTTCAGTTCATCTGTATATAGCGTTGTGTATACAGCTTTGTATAGAGTTGTGTATAGAGGTGTCTTCATCCTCTCTTCCTGCATTTGCCTTTGTTTGATACAGGGAAATGGACATTAATCTTGATGAGGATCAGTAGAGCCACATATTTCAGTTTACCCATGCCAGCTCTTGTTCCATGCCGTTTATACAGGCACAATACAAAATCCTTTCCAGATGGTACCCTACCCAACTCTTCATATAAAGATAACTCTCAGCCCCTCTATAAGGCTCTCTGTATTACAGCATAGAGCGGTCACCAAAAACTCTCTGTACTGTTTAGAGATCATTAGAATGCTGATTGTAGCCATTTTTCAACATACAATGCAATGCTAGTGACTATTATGTAATGTCACCTGTGGTGGTATTAATATACAGGCTATCCCAAGTTCTTATACCTACAGTATACCTATAATGGCTTTACTGTATAGACCACAGAACAATGATGTATTTACTATGAAGATCTCAAATCATACCTTCCAAGATCGAAAAGAGGGACTCTTTAACGCTCTGAAAATGGGGTGTGGCCTAAGGAAAGGGACATGGCTTTGCAGCAGTGCTGCGACTGCAAGTCACACCCACATTTCTCCGTCACTTCTTGGCGCATGGCCAGCGCTCTGTGAGCTGCTGCATACCTCCCAACCTGACCCTCTCCAGGAGGGACAGAATGCTCTACTCCTGGACTTTTCTCTTAATATATGATTGCCATCATTGTGCTGCAAACCTTTCTTATCCATTAACTAGTTCAATACAGGTGCCGGCAATCATAAATTAAGAGAAAAATCCAGAAGTAGAACATTGTGTCCCTCCTGGAGAGGGTCATGTTGGGAGGTATGATGCTGGAATTTCCTCTAATGGGCAAAACCATGTGCACTGCGGGGGGAGGCAGATATAACATGTGCAGAGTTAGAGTTGAGAGGGTTATTTTGTTTCTGTGCAGGGTAAATACTGGCTGCTTTATTTTTACACTGCAATTTAGATTTCAATTTGAACACACGCCACCCAAATCTAACTCTCTCTGCACATGTTACATCTGCCCCACCTGAACTGCACATGGGGGCTAATTCAGACCTGATCGCTGTTGTGTGTGTTCGCACAGCAGCGATTAGGTCTGAACTGCGCATGCGCCGCAGTGCACCGGCACATGCCAGACAGCTGACGGCTGTCTTAGCCCAGCGATTGCCTCTGCCTGATTGACAGGCAGAGGTGGTCGCTGGGCGGGAGGGGCGGGCCGGCGGCGTTTGGCCGCCATTTAGTGGCGCGGTCCAGGCAACGCAGGTGTGCCCGGACCATTGGGGGGGGCTGCAGCGGCTGCGTGATGTCACATGCAGCCACTGCGACCCGAGCAGCGACGAGTAGCTCCCTGCCAGTGCGCAGGAGCTGCGCTGGCTGGGAGCTACTCTTCCAGTACAAAAACATCGCCGCTGTGTGATGCTTTTGTACTTGTGCTTCGGGGCAGGGCCTGACATGCGGGGCGGACTAGCCCTGTGCTGGGCGGACTAAACCTAACACCCCCCCCCCCCCCCCTTCATATGTCAGGGAAGCTGATCGTAGATGTGCTAAATTTAGCGCATCTACGATCAGGTCTGAATCACCTCCATGGTTTTGGCCTTTAGAGAAAAATGTTGCTGCTGCGATCAGGTCTGAATTAGGCCCTTAGTTATAACATGTACACAATATAAGGGGATTAAGGGGGTAATTCAGACCTGATCATTAGGCAGCGATTTTTTCTGCCCTGCGATCAGATAGTCGCCGCCTATAGGGAGAGGGAGAATTCGCTGTGCAAGTGTGCGTTCGGATGTGAGGCAGAGCTGCACAAACTAATTTTTTGCAGTCTTTACTCAGCCCATGACTTACTCTGCCGCTGCGATTATATCCTCCTGATCAGGGCCGGAGCTGACATCAGACACTCTCCCAGAAAAAAAACGCCTGATCCCGCCTGCATTTTTCCGGACACTCCTGTAAAATGGTCAATTGCCACCCACAAATGGCCTCTTCCTGTCAATCACCTTGCGAACGCCCGTGCGTTCGGATGTTTCGCACCATCCCGTCGCAGGGCACCGATCTCCGTAGCAGCGGCCCGTTACGCCTGCGCATTGCGGTGCATGCGCAGTTCGGATCTGATCACACGCTGTGCGAATACGCACAGCATCGATCAGGTCTGAATTACCCTCTAAATGTTTTTAGGATATTTTGCAAATGTAGTTCATGTACTATTTATAGCATATTTGCTTACCCAACCGGAACGGCCTGGAGGACCCCAAAAATCGTGTGGCGCTCTGCCCCTCTCCCCCCCCGGAAGGGTGGGCAAGTCTCCCGCAACCCCAGCCAGCTGCTAGCACCCCCCGTAGCCATCCACTTGCACAGCATGAGGGGCCCGATGATGCAATGTGTACCAGGGGGTGGAGCCAAGCCACAATGATGCGATCGTACCACCACGCCCCACACACAACCCATCCATGTCCCGTATGCACCGTCCAGAGGAAGGGGCAGCAAAGTTGTCAGGTATGATTTATAGTGATTGGCCAAAAGGTAGGGTTGCACTGCTGTCATTTATAGATAACCCCTCCTTCTACAATTACAACAGATTCTGAAATGTGTCGTCATCATGGTTTACATGTCATACATACTTAATCCATAAACATATATGTAAAAAAGAAGCATAAATTGGTTTGAATGTCTTACTTTAGATTTCACGTTACTGATAAAGTACATATAGAAAAAGGGTACAAGCATAACAACAAAGAAATGTAAGTAATATTATCAAAGCATAAATATCTACTGTTAAAAATGACAGATATTAGTTTCCTAAGCCATTGTACAGAATGAGGCACTTTTTATTTTTGCCTTTTAGGAGCAGGGCCCCCCAGACTTCTCTGCACAGACCCACCTACTGTCTTCACTTTACACTAGAGATGAGCGGGTTCGGTTCCTCGGAATCCGAACCCGCCCGAACTTCATGATTTTTTACACGGATCCGAGCGACTCGGATCTTCCCGCCTTGCTCGGTTAACCCGAGCGCGCCCGAACGTCATCATGACGCTGTCGGATTCTCGCGAGGCTCGGATTCTATCGCGAGACTCGGATTCTATATAAGGAGCCGCGCGTCGCCGCCATTTTACACGTGCATTGAGATTGATAGTGAGAGGACGTGGCTGGCGTCCTCTCCGTTTAGAGAAGAAATAGATACTTAGGAGAGTGAGAGTGAGACAGTGACACTTCATTTACTGGAGCTTAGGAGGAGTACTCAGACAGAGAGTGCAGAATTTTGCTGATAGTATTAGTTAGTTATACTAGTGACAGAGTGAGACAGTGACACTTCATTTACTGGAGCTTAGGAGGAGTACTCAGACAGAGACAGAGTGCAGAATTTTGCTGATAGTATTAGTTAGTTATACTAGTGACTGACCAGTGACCACCAGTGCAGTTTTATATTATTTAATATAATCCGTTCTCTGCCTGAAAAAACGATACACAGTGACTCAGTCACATACCATATCTGTGCTCAGCCCAGTGTGCTGCTGCATCATCTATGTATAATATCTTTGGAGAAGAGAGAGAGATTGCGCTCACTGGGGAAGGTTGGGGATGAGTGCTGCTTGACCTGGAGGTGTCCATACTAGCACATCAATATACTCACAGATATATTGCGATCATCTTTATAGCACATACTGATCCCCTGCCTCTTTCCCATCACCCCTCCCCCACCCGATCCCCGCAGAGCGCACTTACCTAATATGTATAATATCTGACTGTGCTCACACAGCTTAATTGTGGGGGAGACTGGGGAGCAGTTAGGTTATAGCAGGAGCCAGGAGTACATATTAAAATTAAACAGTGCACACTTTTTTTCTGCAGGAGTGCCACTGCCAGTGTGACTGACCAGTGACCTGACCACCAGTATATAGTATACTATATTGTATTGTGAATGTCTGCCTGTAAAAGTTAAACACACGTCGTGTGACTTGTGTGGTGTTTTTTTATTCTATAAAATAAAAAACTCATTCTGCTGACAGACAGTGTCCAGCAGGTCCGTCATTATATAATATATACCTGTCCGGCTGCAGTAGTGATATATATATATTTTTTATATCATTATTTCTCTATCGTCCTAAGTGGATGCTGGGGTTCCTGAAAGGACCATGGGGAATAGCGGCTCCGCAGGAGACAGGGCACAAAAAAGTAAAGCTTTTACCAGATCAGGTGGTGTGCACTGGCTCCTCCCCCTATGACCCTCCTCCAGACTCCAGTTAGATTTTGTGCCCGAACGAGAAGGGTGCAATCTAGGTGGCTCTCCTAAAGAGCTGCTTAGAGAAAGTTTAGCTTAGGTTTTTTACTTTACAGTGAGTCCTGCTGGCAACAGGATCACTGCAACGAGGGACTTAGGGGAGAAGTAGTGAACTCACCTGCGTGCAGAGTGGATTTGCTGCTTGGCTACTGGACACTAGCTCCAGAGGGACGATCACAGGTACAGCCTGGATGGTCACCGGAGCCGCGCCGCCGGCCCCCTTGCAGACGCTGAAGAGAGAAGAGGTCCAAAATCGGCGGCTGAAGACTCCTGAGTCTTCATAAAGGTAGCGCACAGCACTGCAGCTGTGCGCCATTTTCCTCTCAGCACACTTCACACAACAGTCACTGAGGGTGCAGAGCGCTGGGGGGGGCGCTCTGAGAGGCAAATAAAAACCTTATTAGAGGCAAAAAATACCTCACATATAGCCCACAGAGGCTATATGGAGATATTTAACCCCTGCCTAACTTCAAAAATAGCGGGAGACGAGCCCGCCGTAAAAGGGGCGGGGCCTATCTCCTCAGCACACAGCGCCATTTTCTCTCACAGAAAAGCTGGAGAGAAGGCTCCCAGGCTCTCCCCTGCACTGCACTACAGAAACAGGGTTAAAACAGAGAGGGGGGGCACTGATTTTGGCGATATTGTATATATATAAAAGATGCTATAAGGGAGAAACACTTATATAAGGTTGTCCCTATGTAATTATAGCGTTTTTGGTGTGTGCTGGCAGACTCTCCCTCTGTCTCCCCAAAGGGCTAGTGGGTCCTGTCCTCTGTCAGAGCATTCCCGGTGTGTGTGCTGTGTGTCGGTACGTGTGTGTCGACATGTATGAGGACGATGTTGGTGAGGAGGCGGAGAAATTGCCTGTAATGGTGATGTCACTCTCTAGGGAGTCGACACCGGAATGGATGGCTTATTTAGAGAATTACGTGAGAATGTCAACACGCTGCAAGGTCGGTTGACGACATGAGACGGCCGACAATCTATTAGGACCGGTCCAGGCGTCTCAGAAACACCGTCAGGGGTTTTTAAAAAACGCCCATTTACCTCAGTCGGTCGACTCAGACACAGACACGGACACTGAATACAGTGTCGACGGTGAATAAACAAACGTATTTCTCATTAGGGCCACACGTTAAGGGCAATGAAGGAGGTGTTACGTGTTTCTGATACTACAAGTACCACAAGAAAGGGTATTATGTGGGAGTGGAAAAAACTACCTGTAGTTTTTCCTGAATCAGATAAAATAAAATGAAGTGTGTGATGATGCGTAGGGTTACCCCGATAGCAAATATTGGCGTTATACCCTTTCCCGCCAGAAATTAGGGTACGTTGGGAAACACCCCTTAGGGTGATAAGGCGCTCACACGCTTATCAAGTGGCGTTACCGTCTCCAGATACGGCCGCCCTCAAGGAGCCAGCTGATAGGAAGCTGAAAAAATATCCTAAAAAGTATATACACACATACGGTGGTTATACTGCGACCAGCGATCGCCATCAGCCTGGAGATGCAGTGCTGGGTTGGCTTGGTCGGATTCCCTGACTGAAAATATTTTATTCATGTAGAGCATTTAATAGGATGCATTCTATATATATGTATGTGAGATGCACAGAGGGATATTTGCTCTCTGGCATCAAGATAAGTGCGTTGTCCATATCTCCCAGAAGATGTCAGGGACACGACAGTGGTCAGGTGATACAGATCCCATACGGCAGATGGAAGTATTGCTGTATAAAGGGAAGGAGTTATTTGGGGGTCGGTCCATCGGACCTGGGGACCACAGCAACAGCTGGGAAATCCAACCTTTTTTACCCCAAGTTACATCTCAGCTAAAAAAGACACCGTCTTTTCAGCCTCAATCTTTCCTTTCCCATGAGGGCATGCAGGCAAAAGGCCAGTCATATCTGCCCAGACATAGAGGTAAGGGAAGTAGACTGCAGCAGGCAGCCCTTTCCCAGGAAAAGAAGCCCTCCACCGCGTCTGCCAAGTCCTCAGCATGACGCTGGGGCCGTGCAAGCGGACTCAAGGTGGGGGGGTAGTCTCAAGAGTCTCAGGGCGCAGTGGGATCACTCGCAAGTTGACCCCTAGATCGTACGAGTATTATCCCAGGGGTAAAGATTGGAGAGTCGAGACATCTTCTCCTCGCAGGTTCCTGAAGTCTGCTTTACCAACGGCTCCCTCCGACAGGGAGGCAGCATTGGAAACAATTCACAAGCTGTATATCCAGCAGGTGATAATCAAAGTACCCCTCCTACGACAAGGAAAAGGGTATTATTTTTCCACACTATATTGTGGTACTGAAGCCAGACGGCTTGGTGACACATAGTCTAAATCTAAAATGTTTTGAACACTTACATAAAAGGTTCAAATCGAGATAAAGTCACTCAGAGCAGTGATAGCGAACCGGAAAAAAGGGGACTATATGGTGTCCCTGGACATCAAGGATTACCTCCATGTCCAAATTTTGTCCTTCTCATCAAGGGTACCTCTGGTTCGTGGTACAGAACTGTCAATATCAGTTTCAGACGATGCCGTTTGAATTATCCACGGCACCCCGGGCCTTTTTACCAAGGTAATGGCCGAAAAGATGTTTCTTCAAAGAAAAAAGGCATCTAAATTATCCCTTACTTGCACGACCTAAAAAGGGCAAGTTCCAGAGAACAGTTGGAGGTCGGAAGAGCACTATCTAAAGTAGTTCTTCGACGGCACGACTGGATTCTAAATATTCCAAGAATCGCAGCTGTTTTCCGACGATACGTCTGCTGTTCCTAGGGATGATTCTGGACACGGTTCAGAAAAAGGTTTTTCTTCCCGAGGAAAAAGCCAAGGAGTATCCGACCTGTCAGGAACCTCCTAAAACCAGGAAAGGTGTCTGTACATCAATGCACAAGAGTCCTGGGAAAAATGGTGGCTTTTTACGAAGCAATTCCATTCGGCAGATTCCATGCAAGAATTTTCCAAAGGGATCTGTTGGACAAATGGTCAGGGTCGCATCCTCAGATGCACCTGCGAATAACCCTGTCGCCAAGGACAAGGGTATATCTTCTGTGGTGGTTGCAAAAGGCTCATCTATTGGAGGGCCGCAGATTCGGCATACAGGATTTGATCCTGGTGACCACGGACGCCAGCCTGAGAGGTTGGGGAGCAGTCACACAAGGAAGAAACTTCCAGGGGGTATGGACGAACCTGGAAAAGTCTCTTCACATAAACATTCTGGTACTAAGAGCAATCTAAAATGCTCTAAGCCAGGCGGAACCACTCCTGCAAGGAAAACCGGTGTTGATTCAGTCGGACAACATCACGGCGGTCGCCCATGTAAACAGACAGGGCGGCACAAGAAGCAGGAGTGCAATGGCAGAAGCTGCCAAGATTCTTCGCTGGGCGGAGAATCACGTAATAGCACTGTCAGCAGTGTTCTTCCCGGGCGTGGACAACTGGGAAGCAGACTTCCTCAGCAGACACGATATTCACCCGGGAGAGGGGGGTCTTCATCCAGAAGTCTTCCACATGCTAATAAACTGTTGGGAAAGACCAATGGTAGACATGATGGCGTCTCGCCTCAACAAGAAACTGGACAAGTATTGCGCCAGGTCAAGAGATCCACAGGCAATAGCTGTGGACGCACTGGTAACACCTTGGGTGTACAAATCAGTATATGTGTTTCCTCCTCTGCCTCTCATACCAAAGGTATTGAAGATTATACGGTGAGGAGGAGTAAGAACAATACTAGTGGCTCCGGATTGGCCAAGAAGGACTTGGTACCCGGAACTTCAAGAGTTGGTCACGGACGACCCGTGCCCTCTACTTCTGAGAAGGGACCTGCTACAACAGGGTCCCTGTCTCTTTCAAGACTTACCGCGGCTGCGTTTGACGGCATGGCGGTTGAACGCCAGATCCTAAAAGGGAAAGGCATTCCAGAAGAAGTCATTCCTACCTTGATTAAGGCAAGGAAGGAAGTCACCGCGAAACATTATCACCGCATTTGGCGAAAATATGTCGCGTGGTGCGAGGATCGGAGTGTTCCGACGGAGGAATTTCAACTGGGTCGTTTCCTACATTTCCTACAATCAGGATTGTCTATGGGTCTCAAATTGAGATCTATTAAGGTTCAAATTTCGGCCCTGTCAATATTCTTCCAAAAAGAATTGGCCTCAGTTCCTGAGGTACAGACTTTTGTTAAAGGAGTACTGCATATACAGCCTCCTGTGGTGCCTCCGGTGGCACCGTGGGATCTAAATGTAGTTTTAGATTTCCTCAAATCCCATTGGTTTGAACCATTGAAAAAGGTGGATTTTAAATATCTCACATGGAAAGTGACTATGTTACTGGCCCTGGCTTCCGCCAGGAGAGTATCTGAATTGGCGGCTTTATCTTATAAAAGCCCTTATCTAATCTTCCATTCGGATAGGGCAGAACTGAGGACTCGTCCGCATTTTCTCCCTAAGGTGGTATCAGCGTTTCACCTGAACCAACCTATTGTGGTGCCTGCGGCCACTGGCGACTTGGAGGACTCCAAGTTGTTGGACGTTGTCAGAGCCTTAAAAATATACATTTCAAGGACGGCTGAAGTCAGAAAATCTGACTCGCTGTTGATACTATATGCACCCAACAAGTTGGGTGCCCCTGCTTCTAAGCAGACGATTGCTCGTTGGATTTGTAACACAATTCAACTTGCTCATTC
The DNA here is from genome assembly GCF_028390025.1 of Pseudophryne corroboree. Lineage (NCBI taxonomy): Eukaryota > Metazoa > Chordata > Amphibia > Anura > Myobatrachidae > Pseudophryne > Pseudophryne corroboree. Next base: position 105,859,241 of record NC_086449.1, on the reverse strand, counting down.
TGTGGCAGGCCTGCCACAGCCTAAATCTGTTAAGGCCCATTCCACAAGGAAGGTGGGCTCATCTTGGGCGGCTGCCCGAGGGGTCTCGGCATTACAATTCTGTCGAGCAGCTACGTGGTCGGGGGAAAACACGTTTGTAAAATTCTACAAATTTGATACCCTGGCAAAAGAGGACTTGGAATTCTCTCATTCGGTGCTGCAGAGTCATCCGCACTCTCCCGCCCGTTTGGGAGCTTTGGTATAATCCCCATGGTCCTTTCAGGAACCCCAGCATCCACTTAGGACGATAGAGAAAATAAGAATTTACTTACCGATAATTCTATTTCTCGGAGTCCGTAGTGGATGCTGGGCGCCCATCCCAAGTGCGGATTATCTGCAATACTGTACATAGTTATTGTTAACAAATTCGGGTTATATTGTTAAGGAGCCATCTTTAAGAGGCTCTTTCTGTTATCATACTGTTAACTGGGTTTAGATCACAAGTTGTACGGTGTGATTGGTGTGGCTGGTATGAGTCTTACCCGGGATTCAAATTGCCTCCCTTATTGTGTACGCTCGTCCGGGCACAGTACCTAACTGGAGTCTGGAGGAGGGTCATAGGGGGAGGAGCCAGTGCACACCACCTGATCTGGTAAAAGCTTTACTTTTTTGTGCCCTGTCTCCTGCGGAGCCGCTATTCCCCATGGTCCTTTCAGGAACCCCAGCATCCACTACGGACTCCGAGAAATAGAATTATCGGTAAGTAAATTCTTATTTTATCATCCAGTCGCAGCAGACACAGTACGGTAGTTCACGGCTGTAGCTACCTCTGTGTCGGCACTCGGCAGTCCATCCATAATTGTATACCACCTACCCGTGGTTTTTTTTTTCTTTCTTCTTTATACATACTACATCTCATTATCATCCAGTCTATATTAGCAGCAGACACAGTACAGTACGGTAGTCCACGGCTGTAGCTACCTCTGTGTCGGCACTCGGCAGTCCGTCCATAATTGTATACCACCTACCCGTGTTTTTTTTTTCTTTCTTCTTTATACATACTACATCTCATTATCAACCAGTCTATATTAGCAGCAGACACAGTACGGTAGTCCACGGCTGTAGCTACCTCTGTGTCGGCACTCGGCAGTCCATCCATAATTGTATACCACCTACCCGTGGTTTTTTTTTCTTTCTTCTTTATACATACTACATCTCATTATCATCCAGTCTATATTAGCAGCAGACACAGTACAGTACGGTAGTCCACGGCTGTAGCTACCTCTGTGTCGGCACTCGGCAGTCCGTCCATAATTGTATACCACCTACCCGTGGTTTTTTTTTTCTTTCTTTATACATACTACATCTCATTATCAACCAGTCTATATTAGCAGCAGACACAGTACGGTAGTCCACGGCTGTAGCTACCTCTGTGTCGGCACTCGGCAGTCCATCCATAATTGTATACCACCTACCCGTGGTTTTTTTTTCTTTCTTCTTTATACATACTACATCTCATTATCATCCAGTCTATATTAGCAGCAGACACAGTACAGTACGGTAGTCCACGGCTGTAGCTACCTCTGTGTCGGCACTCGGCAGTCCGTCCATAATTGTATACCACCTACCCGTGGTTTTTTTTTTCTTTCTTCTTTATACATACTACATCTCATTATCAACCAGTCTATATTAGCAGCAGACACAGTACGGTAGTCCACGGCTGTAGCTACCTCTGTGTCGGCACTCGGCAGTCCGTCCATAATTGTATACCACCTACCCGTGGTTTTTTTTTCTTTCTTCTTTATACATACATACTACATCTCATTATCATCCAGTCTATATTAGCAGCAGACACAGTACAGTACGGTAGTCCACGGCTGTAGCTACCTCTGTGTCGGCACTCGGCAGTCCGTCCATAATTGTATACCACCTACCCGTGGTTTTTTTTTCTTTCTTCTTTATACATACATACTACATCTCATTATCATCCAGTCTATATTAGCAGCAGACACAGTACAGTACGGTAGTCCACGGCTGTAGCTACCTCTGTGTCGGCACTCGGCAGTCCGTCCATAATTGTATACCACCTACCCGTGGTTTTTTTTTCTTTCTTCTTTATACATACATACTACATCTCATTATCATCCAGTCTATATTAGCAGCAGACACAGTACAGTACGGTAGTCCACGGCTGTAGCTACCTCTGTGTCGGCACTCGGCAGTCCGTCCATAATTGTATACCACCTACCCGTGTTTTTTTTTTCTTTCTTCTTTATACATACTACATCTCATTATCAACCAGTCTATATTAGCAGCAGACACAGTACAGTACGGTAGTCCACGGCTGTAGCTACCTCTGTGTCGGCACTCGGCAGTCCATCCATAATTGTATACTAGTATCCATCCATCTCCATTGTTTACCTGAGGTGCCTTTTAGTTGTGCCTATTAAAATATGGAGAACAAAAATGTTGAGGTTCCAAAATTAGGGAAAGATCAAGATCCACTTCCACCTCGTGCTGAAGCTGCTGCCACTAGTCATGGCCGAGACGATGAAATGCCAGCAACGTCGTCTGCCAAGGCCGATGCCCAATGTCATAGTACAGAGCATGTCAAATCCAAAACACCAAATATCAGTAAAAAAAGGACTCCAAAACCTAAAATAAAATTGTCGGAGGAGAAGCGTAAACTTGCCAATATGCCATTTACCACACGGAGTGGCAAGGAACGGCTGAGGCCCTGGCCTATGTTCATGGCTAGTGGTTCAGCTTCACATGAGGATGGAAGCACTCAGCCTCTCGCTAGAAAACTGAAAAGACTCAAGCTGGCAAAAGCACCGCAAAGAACTGTGCGTTCTTCGAAATCCCAAATCCACAAGGAGAGTCCAATTGTGTCGGTTGCGATGCCTGACCTTCCCAACACTGGACGTGAAGAGCATGCGCCTTCCACCATTTGCACGCCCCCTGCAAGTGCTGGAAGGAGCACCCGCAGTCCAGTTCCTGATAGTCAGATTGAAGATGTCAGTGTTGAAGTACACCAGGATGAGGAGGATATGGGTGTTGCTGGCGCTGGGGAGGAAATTGACCAGGAGGATTCTGATGGTGAGGTGGTTTGTTTAAGTCAGGCACCCGGGGAAACACCTGTTGTCCGTGGGAGGAATATGGCCGTTGACATGCCTGGTGAAAATACCAAAAAAATCAGCTCTTCGGTGTGGAAGTATTTCACCAGAAATGCGGACAACATTTGTCAAGCCGTGTGTTCCCTTTGTCAAGCTGTAATAAGTAGGGGTAAGGACGTTAACCACCTCGGAACATCCTCCCTTATACGTCACCTGCAGCGCATTCATAATAAGTCAGTGACAAGTTCAAAAACTTTGGGCGACAGCGGAAGCAGTCCACTGACCAGTAAATCCCTTCCTCTTGTAACCAAGCTCACGCAAACCACCCCACCAACTCCCTCAGTGTCAATTTCCTCCTTCCCCAGGAATGCCAATAGTCCTGCAGGCCATGTCACTGGCAATTCTGACGAGTCCTCTCCTGCCTGGGATTCCTCCGATGCATCCTTGCGTGTAACGCCTACTGCTGCTGGCGCTGCTGTTGTTGCTGCTGGGAGTCGATGGTCATCCCAGAGGGGAAGTCGTAAGCCCTCTTGTACTACTTCCAGTAAGCAATTGACTGTCCAACAGTCCTTTGCGAGGAAGATGAAATATCACAGCAGTCATCCTGCTGCAAAGCGGATAACTGAGGCCTTGACAACTATGTTGGTGTTAGACGTGCGTCCGGTATCCGCCGTTAGTTCACAGGGAACTAGACAATTTATTGAGGCAGTGTGCCCCCGTTACCAAATACCATCTAGGTTCCACTTCTCTAGGCAGGCGATACCGAGAATGTACACGGACGTCAGAAAAAGACTCACCAGTGTCCTAAAAAATGCAGTTGTACCCAATGTCCACTTAACCACGGACATGTGGACAAGTGGAGCAGGGCAGGGTCAGGACTATATGACTGTGACAGCCCACTGGGTAGATGTATGGACTCCCGCCGCAAGAACAGCAGCGGCGGCACCAGTAGCAGCATCTCGCAAACGCCAACTCTTTCCTAGGCAGGCTACGCTTTGTATCACCGCTTTCCAGAATACGCACACAGCTGAAAACCTCTTACGGCAACTGAGGAAGATCATCGCGGAATGGCTTACCCCAATTGGACTCTCCTGTGGATTTGTGGCATCGGACAACGCCAGCAATATTGTGTGTGCATTAAATATGGGCAAATTCCAGCACGTCCCATGTTTTGCACATACCTTGAATTTGGTGGTGCAGAATTTTTTAAAAAACGACAGGGGCGTGCAAGAGATGCTGTCGGTGGCCAGAAGAATTGCGGGACACTTTCGGCGTACAGGCACCACGTACAGAAGACTGGAGCACCACCAAAAACTACTGAACCTGCCCTGCCATCATCTGAAGCAAGAAGTGGTAACGAGGTGGAATTCAACCCTCTATATGCTTCAGAGGTTGGAGGAGCAGCAAAAGGCCATTCAAGCCTATACAGTTGAGCACGATATAGGAGGTGGAATGCACCTGTCTCAAGTGCAGTGGAGAATGATTTCAACGTTGTGCAAGGTTCTGATGCCCATTGAACTTGCCACACGTGAAGTCAGTTCAGACACTGCCAGCCTGAGTCAGGTCATTCCCCGCATCAGGCTTTTGCAGAAGAAGCTGGAGACATTGAAGGAGGAGCTAACACGGAGCGATTCCGCTAGGCATGTGGGACTTGTGGATGGAGCCCTTAATTCGCTTAACAAGGATTCACGGGTGGTCAATCTGTTGAAATCAGAGCACTACATTTTGGCCACCGTGCTCGATCCTAGATTTAAACCTACCTTGGATCTCTCTTTCCGGCAGACACAAGTCTGCTGGGGTTGAAAGACCTGCTGGTGAGAAAATTGTCAAGTCAAGCGGAACGCGACCTGTCAACATCTCCTCCTTCACATTCTCCCGCAACTGGGGGTGCGAGGAAAAGGCTCAGAATTCCGAGCCCACCCGCTGGCGGTGATGCAGGGCAGTCTGGAGCGACTGCTGATGCTGACATCTGGTCCGGACTGAAGGACCTGACAACGATTACGGACATGTCGTCTACTGTCACTGCATATGATTCTCTCAACATTGAAAGAATGGTGGAGGATTATATGAGTGACCGCATCCAAGTAGGCACGTCACACAGTCCGTACTTATACTGGCAGGAAAAAGAGGCAATTTGGAGGCCCTTGCACAAACTGGCTTTATTCTACCTAAGTTGCCCTCCCACAAGTGTGTACTCCGAAAGAGTGTTTAGTGCCGCCGCTCACCTTGTCAGCAATCGGCGTACGAGGTTACATCCAGAAAATGTGGAGAAGATGATGTTCATTAAAATGAATTATAATCAATTCCTCCGCGGAGACATTGACCAGCAGCAATTGCCTCCACAAAGTACACAGGGAGCTGAGATGGTGGATTCCAGTGGGGACGAATTGATAATCTGTGAGGAGGGGGATGTACACGGTGATATATCGGAGGATGATGATGAGGTGGACATCTTGCCTCTGTAGAGCCAGTTTGTGCAAGGAGAGATTAATTGCTTCTTTTTTTGGGGGGGTCTAAACCAACCCGTCATATCAGTCACAGTCGTGTGGCAGACCCTGTCACTGAAATGATGGGTTGGTTAAAGTGTGCATGTCCTGTTTATACAACATAAGGGTGGGTGGGAGGGCCCAAGGACAATTCCATCTTGCACCTCTTTTTTTCTTTTATTTTTCTGTGCTTCATGTGCTGTTTGGGGAGGGTTTTTTGGAAGGGCCATCCTGCGTGACACTGCAGTGCCACTCCTAGATGGGCCCGGTGTTTGTGTCGGCCACTAGGGTCGCTTATCTTACTCACACAGTCAGCTACCTCATTGCGCCTCTTTTTTTCTTTGCGTCATGTGCTGTTTGGGGAGGGTTTTTTGGAAGGGACATCCTGCGTGACACTGCAGTGCCACTCCTAGATGGGCCCGGTGTTTGTGTCGGCCACTAGGGTCGCTTATCTTACTCACACAGTCAGCTACCTCATTGCGCCTCTTTTTTTCTTTGCGTCATGTGCTGTTTGGGGAGGGTTTTTTGGAAGGGCCATCCTGCGTGACACTGCAGTGCCACTCCTAGATGGGCCCGGTGTTTGTATCGGCCACTCGGGTCGCTTATCTTACTCACACAGTCAGCTACCTCATTGCGCCTCTTTTTTCTCTATCGTCCTAAGTGGATGCTGGGGTTCCTGAAAGGACCATGGGGAATAGCGGCTCCGCAGGAGACAGGGCACAAAAAAGTAAAGCTTTTACCAGATCAGGTGGTGTGCACTGGCTCCTCCCCCTATGACCCTCCTCCAGACTCCAGTTAGATTTTGTGCCCGAACGAGAAGGGTGCAATCTAGGTGGCTCTCCTAAAGAGCTGCTTAGAGAAAGTTTAGCTTAGGTTTTTTACTTTACAGTGAGTCCTGCTGGCAACAGGATCACTGCAACGAGGGACTTAGGGGAGAAGTAGTGAACTCACCTGCGTGCAGAGTGGATTTGCTGCTTGGCTACTGGACACTAGCTCCAGAGGGACGATCACAGGTACAGCCTGGATGGTCACCGGAGCCGCGCCGCCGGCCCCCTTGCAGACGCTGAAGAGAGAAGAGGTCCAAAATCGGCGGCTGAAGACTCCTGAGTCTTCATAAAGGTAGCGCACAGCACTGCAGCTGTGCGCCATTTTCCTCTCAGCACACTTCACACAACAGTCACTGAGGGTGCAGAGCGCTGGGGGGGGCGCTCTGAGAGGCAAATAAAAACCTTATTAGAGGCAAAAAATACCTCACATATAGCCCACAGAGGCTATATGGAGATATTTAACCCCTGCCTAACTTCAAAAATAGCGGGAGACGAGCCCGCCGAAAAAGGGGCGGGGCCTATCTCCTCAGCACACAGCGCCATTTTCTCTCACAGAAAAGCTGGAGAGAAGGCTCCCAGGCTCTCCCCTGCACTGCACTACAGAAACAGGGTTAAAACAGAGAGGGGGGGCACTGATTTTGGCGATATTGTATATATATAAAAGATGCTATAAGGGAGAAACACTTATATAAGGTTGTCCCTATATAATTATAGCGTTTTTGGTGTGTGCTGGCAGACTCTCCCTCTGTCTCCCCAAAGGGCTAGTGGGTCCTGTCCTCTGTCAGAGCATTCCCGGTGTGTGTGCTGTGTGTCGGTACGTGTGTGTCGACATGTATGAGGACGATGTTGGTGAGGAGGCGGAGAAATTGCCTGTAATGGTGATGTCACTCTCTAGGGAGTCGACACCGGAATGGATGGCTTATTTAGAGAATTACGTGAGAATGTCAACACGCTGCAAGGTCGGTTGACGACATGAGACGGCCGACAATCTATTAGGACCGGTCCAGGCGTCTCAGAAACACCGTCAGGGGTTTTAAAAACGCCCATTTACCTCAGTCGGTCGACACAGACACAGACACGGACACTGAATACAGTGTCGACGGTGAATAAACAAACGTATTTCTCATTAGGGCCACACGTTAAGGGCAATGAAGGAGGTGTTACGTGTTTCTGATACTACAAGTACCACAAGAAAGGGTATTATGTGGGAGTGAAAAAACTACCTGTAGTTTTTCCTGAATCAGATAAAATAAAATGAAGTGTGTGATGATGCGTAGGGTTACCCCGATAGCAAATATTGGCGTTATACCCTTTCCCGCCAGAAATTAGGGTACGTTGGGAAACACCCCTTAGGGTGATAAGGCGCTCACACGCTTATCAAGTGGCGTTACCGTCTCCAGATACGGCCGCCCTCAAGGAGCCAGCTGATAGGAAGCTGGAAAAATATCCTAAAAAGTATATACACACATACGGTGGTTATACTGCGACCAGCGATCGCCATCAGCCTGGAGATGCAGTGCTGGGTTGGCTTGGTCGGATTCCCTGACTGAAAATATTTTATTCATGTAGAGCATTTAATAGGATGCATTCTATATATATGTATGTGAGATGCACAGAGGGATATTTGCTCTCTGGCATCAAGATAAGTGCGTTGTCCATATCTCCCAGAAGATGTCAGGGACACGACAGTGGTCAGGTGATACAGATCCCATACGGCAGATGGAAGTATTGCTGTATAAAGGGAAGGAGTTATTTGGGGGTCGGTCCATCGGACCTGGGGACCACAGCAACAGCTGGGAAATCCAACCTTTTTTACCCCAAGTTACATCTCAGCTAAAAAAGACACCGTCTTTTCAGCCTCAATCTTTCCTTTCCCATGAGGGCATGCAGGCAAAAGGCCAGTCATATCTGCCCAGACATAGAGGTAAGGGAAGTAGACTGCAGCAGGCAGCCCTTTCCCAGGAAAAGAAGCCCTCCACCGCGTCTGCCAAGTCCTCAGCATGACGCTGGGGCCGTGCAAGCGGACTCAAGGTGGGGGGGTAGTCTCAAGAGTCTCAGGGCGCAGTGGGATCACTCGCAAGTTGACCCCTAGATCGTACGAGTATTATCCCAGGGGTAAAGATTGGAGAGTCGAGACATCTTCTCCTCGCAGGTTCCTGAAGTCTGCTTTACCAACGGCTCCCTCCGACAGGGAGGCAGCATTGGAAACAATTCACAAGCTGTATATCCAGCAGGTGATAATCAAAGTACTCCTCCTACGACAAGGAAAAGGGTATTATTTTTCCACACTATATTGTGGTACTGAAGCCAGACGGCTTGGTGACACATAGTCTAAATCTAAAATGTTTTGAACACTTACATAAAAGGTTCAAATCGAGATAAAGTCACTCAGAGCAGTGATAGCGAACCGGAAAAAAGGGGACTATATGGTGTCCCTGGACATCAAGGATTACCTCCATGTCCAAATTTTGTCCTTCTCATCAAGGGTACCTCTGGTTCGTGGTACAGAACTGTCAATATCAGTTTCAGACGATGACGTTTGAATTATCCACGGCACCCCGGGCCTTTTTACCAAGGTAATGGCCGAAAAGATGTTTCTTCAAAGAAAAAAGGCATCTAAATTATCCCTTACTTGCACGACCTAAAAAGGGCAAGTTCCAGAGAACAGTTGGAGGTCGGAAGAGCACTATCTAAAGTAGTTCTTCGACGGCACGACTGGATTCTAAATATTCCAAGAATCGCAGCTGTTTTCCGACGATACGTCTGCTGTTCCTAGGGATGATTCTGGACACGGTTCAGAAAAAGGTTTTTCTTCCCGAGGAAAAAGCCAAGGAGTTATCCGACCTGTCAGGAACCTCCTAAAACCAGGAAAGGTGTCTGTACATCAATGCACAAGATTCCTGGGAAAAATGGTGGCTTTTTACGAAGCAATTCCATTCGGCAGATTCCATGCAAGAATTTTCCAAAGGGATCTGTTGGACAAATGGTCAGGGTCGCATCCTCAGATGCACCTGCGAATAACCCTGTCGCCAAGGACAAGGGTATATCTTCTGTGGTGGTTGCAAAAGGCTCATCTATTGGAGGGCCGCAGATTCGGCATACAGGATTTGATCCTGGTGACCACGGACGCCAGCCTGAGAGGTTGGGGAGCAGTCACACAAGGAAGAAACTTCCAGGGGGTATGGACGAACCTGGAAAAGTCTCTTCACATAAACATTCTGGTACTAAGAGCAATCTAAAATGCTCTAAGCCAGGCGGAACCACTCCTGCAAGGAAAACCGGTGTTGATTCAGTCGGACAACATCACGGCGGTCGCCCATGTAAACAGACAGGGCGGCACAAGAAGCAGGAGTGCAATGGCAGAAGCTGCCAAGATTCTTCGCTGGGCGGAGAATCACGTAATAGCACTGTCAGCAGTGTTCTTCCCGGGCGTGGACAACTGGGAAGCAGACTTCCTCAGCAGACACGATATTCACCCGGGAGAGGGGGGTCTTCATCCAGAAGTCTTCCACATGCTAATAAACTGTTGGGAAAGACCAATGGTAGACATGATGGCGTCTCGCCTCAACAAGAAACTGGACAAGTATTGCGCCAGGTCAAGAGATCCACAGGCAATAGCTGTGGACGCACTGGTAACACCTTGGGTGTACAAATCAGTATATGTGTTTCCTCCTCTGCCTCTCATACCAAAGGTATTGAAGATTATACGGTGAGGAGGAGTAAGAACAATACTAGTGGCTCCGGATTGGCCAAGAAGGACTTGGTACCCGGAACTTCAAGAGTTGGTCACGGACGACCCGTGCCCTCTACTTCTGAGAAGGGACCTGCTACAACAGGGTCCCTGTCTCTTTCAAGACTTACCGCGGCTGCGTTTGACGGCATGGCGGTTGAACGCCAGATCCTAAAAGGGAAAGGCATTCCAGAAGAAGTCATTCCTACCTTGATTAAGGCAAGGAAGGAAGTCACCGCGAAACATTATCACCGCATTTGGCGAAAATATGTCGCGTGGTGCGAGGATCGGAGTGTTCCGACGGAGGAATTTCAACTGGGTCGTTTCCTACATTTCCTACAATCAGGATTGTCTATGGGTCTCAAATTGAGATCTATTAAGGTTCAAATTTCGGCCCTGTCAATATTCTTCCAAAAAGAATTGGCCTCAGTTCCTGAGGTACAGACTTTTGTTAAAGGAGTACTGCATATACAGCCTCCTGTGGTGCCTCCGGTGGCACCGTGGGATCTAAATGTAGTTTTAGATTTCCTCAAATCCCATTGGTTTGAACCATTGAAAAAGGTGGATTTTAAATATCTCACATGGAAAGTGACTATGTTACTGGCCCTGGCTTCCGCCAGGAGAGTATCTGAATTGGCGGCTTTATCTTATAAAAGCCCTTATCTAATCTTCCATTCGGATAGGGCAGAACTGAGGACTCGTCCGCATTTTCTCCCTAAGGTGGTATCAGCGTTTCACCTGAACCAACCTATTGTGGTGCCTGCGGCCACTGGCGACTTGGAGGACTCCAAGTTGTTGGACGTTGTCAGAGCCTTAAAAATATACATTTCAAGGACGGCTGAAGTCAGAAAATCTGACTCGCTGTTGATACTATATGCACCCAACAAGTTGGGTGCCCCTGCTTCTAAGCAGACGATTGCTCGTTGGATTTGTAACACAATTCAACTTGCTCATTCTGTGGCAGGCCTGCCACAGCCTAAATCTGTTAAGGCCCATTCCACAAGGAAGGTGGGCTCATCTTGGGCGGCTGCCCGAGGGGTCTCGGCATTACAATTCTGCCGAGCAGCTACGTGGTCGGGGGAAAACACGTTTGTAAAATTCTACAAATTTGATACCCTGGCAAAAGAGGACTTGGAATTCTCTCATTCGGTGCTGCAGAGTCATCCGCACTCTCCCGCCCGTTTGGGAGCTTTGGTATAATCCCCATGGTCCTTTCAGGAACCCCAGCATCCACTTAGGACGATAGAGAAAATAAGAATTTACTTACCGATAATTCTATTTCTCGGAGTCCGTAGTGGATGCTGGGCGCCCATCCCAAGTGCGGATTATCGGCAATACTGTACATAGTTATTGTTAACAAATTCGGGTTATATTGTTAAGGAGCCATCTTTAAGAGGCTCTTTCTGTTATCATACTGTTAACTGGGTTTAGATCACAAGTTGTACGGTGTGATTGGTGTGGCTGGTATGAGTCTTACCCGGGATTCAAATTGCCTCCCTTATTGTGTACGCTCGTCCGGGCACAGTACCTAACTGGAGTCTGGAGGAGGGTCATAGGGGGAGGAGCCAGTGCACACCACCTGATCTGGTAAAAGCTTTACTTTTTTGTGCCCTGTCTCCTGCGGAGCCGCTATTCCCCATGGTCCTTTCAGGAACCCCAGCATCCACTACGGACTCCGAGAAATAGAATTATCGGTAAGTAAATTCTTATTTTTCTTTGCGTCATGTGCTGTTTGGGGAGGGTTTTTTGGAAGGGACATCCTGCGTGACACTGCAGTGCCACTCCTAGATGGGCCCGGTGTTTGTGTCGGCCACTAGGGTCGCTTATCTTACTCACACAGTCAGCTACCTCATTGCGCCTCTTTTTTTCTTTGCGTCATGTGCTGTTTGGGGAGGGTTTTTTGGAAGGGCCATCCTGCGTGACACTGCAGTGCCACTCCTAGATGGGCCCGGTGTTTGTGTCGGCCACTAGGGTCGCTTATCTTACTCACACAGTCAGCTACCTCATTGCGCCTCTTTTTTTCTTTGCGTCATGTGCTGTTTGGGGAGGGTTTTTTGGAAGGGACATCCTGCGTGACACTGCAGTGCCACTCCTAGATGGGCCCGGTGTTTGTGTCGGCCACTAGGGTCGCTTATCTTACTCACACAGCGACCTCGGTGCAAATTTTAGGACTAAAAATAATATTGTGAGGTGTGAGGTATTCAGAATAGACTGAAAATGAGTGTAAATTATGGTTTTTGAGGTTAATAATACTTTGGGATCAAAATGACCCCCAAATTCTATGATTTAAGCTGTTTTTTAGGGTTTTTTGAAAAAAACACCCGAATCCAAAACACACCCGAATCCGACAAAAAAAATTCGGTGAGGTTTTGCCAAAACGCGGTCGAACCCAAAACACGGCCGCGGAACCGAACCCAAAACCAAAACACAAAACCCGAAAAATTTCCGGCGCTCATCTCTACTTTACACTATATTAAACATTCATTTTTGCCATTCAAACATAGACTGGTACAGCTACAGGCTGTGAGCTATGTGGAGTTGACGTGTCCCTGGGTGGTTCACTCAGCACAACACTTTCCACAGTTAGGCGTGGAGGCTGGCCACATGACCGTAGCAACCAATGAGATTCTGTGTATCATTTTGTAGAATGCAAAAGAGAAATGATAGAATCTGATTGGTTGCTATGGGCAGTGGTGGCTCTGGGGTCGGTGACACCTGATGCGACCAATAGCCCCTCCCCTCTGTGTGCCGAAAATGGGGTGTAGCCTCACAGGAAGGGGTGTGGCCTCATTGTAAGTCCCTGTTTACATCACTGTGGGGGTGTGCCCATCATCCCTGGAGATGCTGGGCTGACCCCGGAGACTTGTCTGCCTCCACTCATTGACAGGATAATGTCACATTTGCAGCACCCGGTCACTGCGAAGGAGCCAGTATTTTGGGTCTGCACCCACCTTGTGACGCCTGTGGCTATGGGCAATACCACTACTTCAATAAATCTATCCCTTTGTTTTGAGAGGGTTGTGTCCTATAGTAACTCAAATCTAAATTTCAGTGTAAAAATAGAGGTTCCCAGCATTTGCGGGTTATATGCAAAAGCAGACAGTATTTAGCCTGCAGGCAAAATATAAATGTATTGCGCCCCTTGCATGGCAACATGGTTTGTTACAGATACAAAGTTATTTGCTGTTTTTGCTTCTTTCCTATCTAGGAATCAGCCCCTATGTCTTGTGTTATGTAGTTTTATGTCAATTAGAGATCTACTTCTTAGTAGATTGTTATTCTTTAAATTGTACGTTTAATGAACTATGGGGGAGATGTACTAAGCAGTGATAAAAGTGAGAAGTAAGCCAGTGGAGAAGTTGCCCATGACAACCAATCAGCATTGACGTAACATTTATAATTTGCATGCTAAAAAAGTATACAGAGCAGCTGATTGGTTGTCATGGGCAACTTCTCCACTGGCTCACTTCTCCACTTTTATCACTGCTTAGTACATGTCCCCCTATGAGAGAAATCTGGATAATATGCCTAATTCAGTAAGGATTGCAAATTCTGCTAATTAGCAGAATTTGCAATCCTTTGGATCGCATGCTGGGGGCCTCCCACCGCACAGCATGCTGACCGCCGCCTCCCCCCCTCCCCCTTCAACAAGCAGAAATTGCGAATGCATCGTAAGTTCTGCTTGTTAGCAGAAACTGAGGATGGCTCCTGCCGGCGAAGCTTAGCTGCACCTACAGGAGACCTGCCGCCATGTTCCCGATTGCAGCAGCTGCCTGTGACGTCACGCAGCCGCTGTGATCATGCCCCCAACACACCCCCAATAGCGCCGCACCACCCTCTGTTCGCACTGCACGCTCCATCTCCGCCCTGGAAACGGAGCGTTACTGCCCCCGCCCCAAGACCGCCTCTGTCTGACAGGCAGAGGCGATCACATTTTCTGCGCTCCTCCCGCAGAAAGTGCGGGCACATGCGCAGGATGTGTGCTGCGCCCGCAGGGTGATTGTAATAATTCCGGTTGGATCGTGATTTGCGATCCAACCTGAATTAGCCCCAATGTCAGGTATTATATAAAAGTATGATGTAAATGAGAGGTCAGAGACCAGGACAAGTTGTGGCTTCTGGAAGGGTGTGTGTGACATTTAAGCCATCCTGTCATTTTTCTTCTCTCTAGATTTTGTGGTTAGTGAGCTGATACTGTGCCATAATAACTAATGAGAAACTATGTTCCTGTGCCATAACTAATAACTAAAGACGTTACTGTGCCATAAATAATGAGTGAGGTGATACTGTGTCATAAATAATAAATGAGGTGTTACTGCTCCATAAATAATGAGCGAAGGGTTCACTGTGGCAGAAATAATGAGCAGAATGTTACTGCCTTTAAATACCATGCCATATGTAATTAACCGGCAATGTCCATGAGGGAAGGGGCAACTGTGCCTAGGGGTGCCACAATAGGGAATGTAGGGGCAAGGGATCTGGAGGACAGAGAGATCCAGCAATGCCAGTTTCCCAAACATCTGAGGCCCATCTCCCTTCTAAATGCCCCATGCATGCTCCGAAGAGGAACCCACATGACTCTGATGAGAGCTGCGAGAGAGAGAGAGAGGTCCGGCGCTGAGAATGCTTCGTGTTTTGCTATGGGCCCAGTGATGCACACAAAGTGTTACTGTGCCATAAATGGATCCGGTCTGAAGATCGACACTGCCTAGGTCGACAATGTTTAGGTCGACCTATAGGTCGACAGTCACTAGGTTGACAGGGTCTGAAGGTCGACAGGGTTTGTAGGTCGACAGGTCAAAAGGTCGCCATGAGGGGTTTTTTTTTAAATCTTTTTTTTTACTTTTTCATACTTAACGATCCACATGGACTATCACTGGAATGGTAATCTGCCCGAAGCATGGCGAGCGAAGCGAGCCATGCGAGATATAACATGTGAGAGATATAACATGTGCTGAGAGAGGTAGATTTGGGTGGGGTGTGTTCAAACTGAAATTTAATTTGCAGTGTAAAAATAAAGCAGCCAGTATTTACCCTGCACAGAAACAATATAACCCAAATCTAATGGTGCCCATACACTTGTGAGATAATCCTTCGATTTCGACCTCATCTGTGAGAGAAATCGAAGGATTGTATGCACATTTTAGGTACCTTGAGACGCGATGCGCAGGCACGCCGCTCGAATATCGCGTCTCAAGATATTGGTGGTCATTCCGAGTTGATCGCTAGCTGCTTTCGTTCGCAGCGCACCGATCAGGCTAAAAAACAGCACTTTTGCGCATGCGTATGGGGCGCAATGCGCACGCGCGACGTACTTTCTCCACAGCCGATGCAGTTTCACACAAGGTCTAGCGACGCTTTTCAGTCACACTGCTGGCCGCAGAGTGATTGACAGGAAGTGGGTGTTTCTGGGTGGTAACTGACCGTTTTCGGGGAGTGTGTGGAAAAACGCAGGCGTCTCAGATACAAACGTAGGCGTGCCTGTGGGAAACGCAGGTGCGGCCAGCCGAACGCAGGGCGTGTTCGTGACGTCAAAACAGGAACTAAACAGTCTGAAGTGATCGCAAGCTAGGAGTAGGTCTGGAGCTTCTCAGAAACTGCACAATCTTTTTTTGTAGCAGCGCTGCAAATTTTTCGTTCGCACTTCTGCTAAGCTAAGATACATTCCCAGAGGGCGGCGGCTTAGCATTTGCACGGCTGCTAAAAGCAGCTAGCGAGCGAACAACTCGGAATGAGAGCCATTATGTGCTGCACTTAATATCTCTCGCATCGCAGTGCGATCGCATGTGGTTTAAAAACCACATGAGATATATCGCACTGCGATGTGCGATGAGCACCCGGCGGTGATGTGCTGATCACGTGATTACCATGCGATCTATTGCATGATCGCATGGTAATGACTTTGGCAGTTCAGGTGCGATTTCATCGCACCTGAACTGCCGGTGCGATGCACCGCGATGTCGCGTCGCGGGGCATCGCACAAGTGCATGGGCAGCATAACTCTCTCTGCACATGTTATATTTGCCCCACCTGCAGCGCACATGGTTTTGCCCATTAGAGAACAATTTTGCTGCTGCGATCAGGTCTGAATTAGGCCCATGGTTTGTTCCAGACACAAAGGGGGTCATTCCAACCTGATCGCACGCTAGCTATTTTTTGCAGCGCTGCGATCAGGTCAAAACTTGGCAAAATTGCGTATGCAGCGCAATGTGCAGGCGCGTTGTACGGGTACAAAGCAGATAGGTGCTGGGCGATGGATTTAACGAAGAATCCATTCACACAGCCGATCGCAAGAAGATTGACAGGAAGAAGGCATTTATGGGTGTCAACTGACCGTTTTCAGGGAGTGGTAGGGAAAACGCAGGCGTGTCTAAGCGTTTGCAGGGCGGGTGTCTGACGTCAATTCCGGTACTGGACAGGCAGAAGTGATCACAGCGGTTGAGTAAGTTCAGACCTACTCAGAAACTGCACAAAACTTTTTTGTACCACTCGGCTGCATACTTGCAAAGCGAAAATACACTCCCCCATAGGCGGCAACTATCTGATCGCAGCGCTGCAAAAAATAGCTAGCGAGTGATCAACTCGGAATGACCCCCACAGTTACTTGTTTTTTTTTTTTTTGCTTTACTTACAAACATGCAGGGTCGGACTGGCCCACAGGGGTACCAGGGAAACCACCGGTAGGCCCCACTGCCTGAGGGCTCACTCCTTCCTCTAGGGATCAGGTTCCAGACTGTGCACTTGTATTATACATGGTAGATATTACACTGCGCTAAACTATTGTGTATTTCATGTATACAGGTGAACTTTAAATGATGATGGGACACACTGCGCAAATTAGGCAGCTCCACAGACAGAAACCAATAAAAGTGTCTCTCCAAAACACTCAAGTGAACAAGCGATTTATGGTGGGTGGTATCTATCACATGGAGCGCCACATGGATCTATATTAAACCAGGAGGGGAGATATAAATAAATAAATAAATCAATATTACTTATTTGTCACTCTTCCTCGGACGATAGGTCTCTTCCAGACACTTCTTTCACTCCCGTATGTTCAAAATATGGGGAAGAAATAAATAGTATGGCATGTGTAGTACAGTAAATTTAATGACATAAAAACAGAAAGACAAATTGTGCAAATATGCAGAGGTTATCCAGTATAATGCTCAAGTGATCACATATCACATATGAGCCAATAATAAAGTGCAAATGACAATGGAACTTTCAAACAGCCACGTCCCAAGTCCCAGTGGAAGTGTGAACAGACTTAAAAATTACCAGAAAGCAATGAGAACCGGTGGAAAACAGTTCTCATTGTAAGTTCTTTAATATATCACCAGTATAATCCTCCCGGGATAGGCAGTCTGGGATGGGTTCCTGGTAATCGTCAACTCCTCCACATCAAACAGAAAGGACTCCAGGATAAGCTGTTCCGGTGAGAGCCAACGCGTTTCAACCCTGTACTTAGGGTCTTTTTCAAGGCAATGAATAAAAATATCCTCTTACTGTCCATCCTTATAAAGGTGAATATGTCCAATCCTCTTGTTCCATAAAACACACCTCTCCCATCAACCAATAGGAGATGGTGTTATTCAAAGGGAGGCCTAAAGTCCCGCCTGCCTCTATGTATTGATCTCGTTTGTTCTCGGCGGTCCGCGGCGTTCCGAGACGTCACTTCCGCTTCTCAGCGGAAATGCGTCACCGGCGCCGTTTCCATGGATACCTTGGTATTCATACGGCTCACTCGTTGCGGCGTCGTTGTCATGGTTCCCCTATTAGGTGGAAACGGGTTATCGACGCCATCTTCTAGGAGACCAGGATGCTTTCATTGGTTTTTACCTCCGGCATTTCCCGTATCTCCGTAATTTAAAAAGCAACGGGAGCTATTATCATAATATTCCATAAGAACCCATGGTGGCCACTTCATTGAATAGCATTTCCTCCTTCCTAAAATATAAAAACTTGGATCAAACTTCACATATACATAAAAGACATTAATCTTGTATTTCATATATAAGCAAAAATGGTTTTAAAATTTAATGAATTAAAAAATATGGATTTCATTTCAGATATATATATACTGCAAAGAGTCATGACAGATATATAAAAATTTTTCCCTCATGTATCTTTATGAGATGTTATTAATAGAACAACGCCGAGAACAAACGAGATCAATACATAGAGGCAGGCGGGACTTTAGGCCTCCCTTTGAATAACACCATCTCCTATTGGTTGATGGGAGAGGTGTGTTTTATGGAACAAGAGGATTGGACATATTCACCTTTATAAGGATGGACAGTAAGAGGATATTTTTATTCATTGCCTTGAAAAAGACCCTAAGTACAGGGTTGAAACGCGTTGGCTCTCACCGGAACAGCTTATCCTGGAGTCCTTTCTGTTTGATGTGGAGGAGTTGACGATTACCAGGAACCCATCCCAGACTGCCTATCCCGGGAGGATTATACTGGTGATATATTAAAGAACTTACAATGAGAACTGTTTTCCACCGGTTCTCATTGCTTTCTGGTAATTTTTAAGTCTGTTCACACTTCCACTGGGACTTGGGACGTGGCTGTTTGAAAGTTCCATTGTCATTTGCACTTTATTATTGGCTCATATGTGATATGTGATCACTTGAGCATTATACTGGATAACCTCTGCATATTTGCACAATTTGTCTTTCTGTTTTTATGTCATTAAATTTACTGTACTACACATGCCATACTATTTATTTCTTCCCCATATTTTGAACATACGGGAGTGAAAGAAGTGTCTGGAAGAGACCTATCGTCCGAGGAAGAGTGACAAATAAGTAATATTGATTTATTTATTTATTTATATCTCCCCTATTGTGTATTTCAATCCTCTGTGGAGGCTGGCCACACCCCCTTTGTAGGCTGGCCACACCCCTAAGTATGAGCCCCTATAACTGCATTCCCCCGGTGGGCCCTTCATGCCCCAGTCCGACACTGCAAACATGAGTTAGGCCCATAGAGTAATGAGCGAGATGGTACTCTGACATAAAATGAGTGAGGTCTTACTGTACAATAAAGAAATGAGGTGTTACTTTGCTGTAAGTAATGAGTGAGATGTCAATGTGCCATAAGTAATGAGCAAGGTGTTACTGTGCCGTAAATGAGAGATGGCTTACTGTGCCATAAATGAGTGAGGTGCTACTGTGCCATGAATTATGAGGAAGGAGGTACTGTGCCATAAATATTGAACTAAATGGTTACTTTAACATAAGTTACAAGTGAGCTGTTACTGTGCTATAAATAATTAGTGAGATGTCACTGTGTCATAAATTATTAACAAGATGTTACTGTGCAATAAATAATGAGTGAGGTGTTACTGTGCCATTAACGTGTGAGGTCTTAATGTTTCATAAATAATGTTGTATCATATAATGAGCAAGGTGTTTCTCTGCCACATATACAGTATTGAGGGAGGTGTTTCTGTGCCATAAATAAATAATAAGAGTGGTCTTACTGTGCCATAAAGCACAGGTAACATCTCATTCATTAGAGGGCGCGATATTACTCTGCCAAAAAGAATGAGTAAAGTCTTACTCTGCTGTACGTGAGTGCGGTCTTAAGGTGTGTACACACGGTAAGATTTTTTCCTACGATTTTGACTATATAGTCAAAACCGCAAGGAAAGTTAATGCAGATCGCAAGGTGAAAGTCACCTTGCGATTCCGATGCGATACCGATGCGTGGGACGCAAGCCTAGATAGACTGTGCAGGCAAGTCAATTTTGACAATCTCGTAGAAAAGTCAAAATTGACACTTATCCAAAATTGTACAAAGTCAGTATCGCAAGCACAGTCATTATATGCTTGCGATACCGACCTAGTCCCTATCGTATAGTGAGAATCGGGGTTTAGCCCGGATCTCACCGTGTGTACACACCTTTATTGTGCCATAATGTAATAAGTAAGGTGTTACTTTGTTTTTTAGCATGAATGAGGTGTTACTGTGCCCTAAATTATGAGTAAGGTGTTACTGTTCCATAACTCATGAGCAAGATGTTAGTGTGCCATATGTTGGAGATGTTACTGTGGGTTCGGTATGATTTACCGCTGCTCGGGATGCCAAATGTCTTTATGCCGTCATCAGCATTCCAAGTGGTGGAATACCGACAGGGGGGGCGAGCGCAGCTAAGCCCGTTGCGTGCTCGGTGGCGAGCTTCACTTGCCACAGGTTCTATTCTCCCTCTATGGGTGTCGTGGACACCCATAGAGGGGGAATCACCTACCTCGCTGGTATACTGGCGGCGGTATGGTGCCCCATCGGGATCCCGGCGTCTGTATTGTGACCGCCGGGATCCCGACTGTCGATATGCTAATTGCATACCGTTACGGTGCCATACAGTCAATAATGAGTAAGGTAATGCTATGCCATGACTGCCATATATTAGAAAGCATGGGAAGATGGGGATAAGATTCTGTTTTATATGATTTCATCTAAAATGTTCTATTAGATTATCCGATGTAAAATCATATGAAACAGAATCTTATCCCCATCTGTATATATATAAAATATAGCATGCTGGTTGTAGTCACATGGTCTCCATGTTCACAGTGCGGCTACTGAAGAGGTAGGACTTATAATGCAGATATTCATCAAAAAATAATGTTGCTTTTATTTATTTTTTCAGAGAAAAAACTGGAAAAGAAGATATTTTGTCTTGAGCGCTTTTTCTATTAATTACTACAAATGTGAAAAGGTAATTCATGTTTCCTAATTGTCTTCGGTCAGTCTTTGTGTTTACATCTGGGGCAGACATCACATATGAAAAGAACATACTAATTCATACAACTGAAAATTTACACGTGACAAAAAAGCCCCACCTTAATACCTTAATCCACTCATGTCCTCCCCCCCCCGCCCCCATTCTGCCACCAGACACACACCTTTTGGCAAAACACTGCCCACTTCCAAGAAGTTCCCGATTGCGGAGCTTGGTAAATCCATCTTTACTATTTGCAGGTGCCCCTCTAAAACAGCTGTTTTAAGGGATAACCTGCAAATATTGATTAATAGATATTCCCCTAAAGGGGATGCCATTAAGATACCGGCTGTCGGGATCCCGGCAGGTGGAATCCCCGCACCGGAATCCCAACACCCATCAGACTGCTGACCCTGGAATACCGACAGGGTCAGGAGATCCTGGTCCAACAGCCGGCATCCCAACCGTAATGAACGCGAGCAGGTTAGGGCAGTGCCGTAACTAGGCATTTTAGCGCTGTGTGCAAGAAACGTCATTGGCGCCCCCCTATGCAAGACAGGAGCAGTGCGCGCCGCAGTCGCGTGAAAAATATATAGAGGCGTGGCTTAATGGGGAAGGGGGGTGGCCACAAAATAATACCAATTCATACTACGGTGCACAGTAGTCTCCATTAGGTAGAGACCCTTTTTACACATTACGGCAGACAGCGTCCCCCTTTTTACACATTACGGCAGACAGGGTCCCCCTTTTTACACATTACGGCAGACAGGGTCCCCCTTTTTACACATTACGGCAGACAGCATCCCCCTTTTTACACGTTACGGCAGACAGTCCCCCTTTTTACACATTACGGCAGACAGCGTCCCCTTATTACACATTACGGCAGACAGCGTCCCCCTTTTTACACATTACGGCAGACAGCGTCCCCCTTTTTATACATTACGGCAGACAGCGTCCCCTTATTACACATTACGGCAGACAGCATCCCCCTTATTACACATTACGGCAAACAGCGTCCCCCTTTTTACACATTACGGTAGACAGCGTCCCCCTTTTTACACATTACGGCAGACAGCGTCCCCTTATTACACATTACGGCAGACAGCGTCCCCCTTATTACACATTACGGCAGACAGCGCCCCTTTTTACACATTACGGCAAACAGCGTCCCCCTTTTTACACATTACGGCAGACAGCGTCCCCCTTTTTACACATTACGGCAGACAGCGTACCCTTTTTACACATTACGGCAGAGTCCCCTTTTTTACGCATTACGGCAGACAGTCCTCCTTTTTATACATTACGGCAGACAGCGCCCCCCTTTTTACATATTACGGCAGACAGCGTCCCTTTTTACACATTACGGTAGCCAGCGTACCCCTTATTACACATTACGGCAGACAGCGTCCCCCTTTTTACACGTTACGGCAGACAGCGTCCCCCTTATTACACATTACGGCAGACAGCGTCCCCCTTTTTACACATTGTGGCAGACAGAAGAGAGAGAAAGAGAGAGAGAGAGAGAGAGAGAGATACTTACCATCTCTCCCCGCTGGCCGTCGGGCTCCTCGTGCAGGCAGATCCATTCCCGGGCAGCGGAGGAGTTGGAGGGAGGGGGACTGGAGCCGCAGCAGCGCTATGTAATTTGTGGAGGCGCCGCTGCAGCAGCCTCCTCTCCTTCCGCATTGGCTGCCTGCCGCTGTGAATGCTGGGATGAGGGAACCACATCCCAGCATTCACAGCAGCGCTGTGCAGCCAATACGGAAGGAGAGGGGACTGCTGCAGCGGCGCCTCCACCAATTACATAGCGCTGTTGCGGCTCCAGTCCCCCTCCTCCTTCTCTGCCTCCGGCGCTGCTGCTCTCCTCCAGCGCGGCGCACGGCACAGAACAGGCGGCTTGTAATGAGTCAATTTGACTCATTACATGCCGCTGGCCGTGCGCCCTCAGGGCAACTGCGCTGTGTGCCAGGCACACAGGTAGTTACGGCGCTGGGTTAGGGCCGGGGGAGGTTAGGTTTAGGGGCCACACGGGCGGAGGGTTAGGTTTTATTATTGGGGGGGTGGGCGGTTAGGGTTAGGCTGCAGGAAGGGGGGTTAGTGTTAGGCACCACCAGGGGGAGGCCAGGCTTAGGCAGTAAGGGGGGAGAGTTAGGGTTAGGCTGTGGGGATTGGCAGGGGTAAGTTTAGGCACCACCGGGGGGAGGTTAGTGTTAAGCAGGAGGGGGGGGGGGGGGGGGTTAGGGAGTAGGGGAGAGGGGACATCATACTTACCTCGCCCCTGTCTGTATTTTAAACATCTGGATGCCGGCATCGGTGTTGTGACCACCAGCATCTCATCCGCCGGTCACACATACTGTACCCTACTAAAAATCTAAGAAAACATTTCTATTTTCTCCTGTTGCTAAGTGACATGGAACGTGAGCTGATAAATGCCATGTCTAATATAATTCATACAAATACATTTCTACTTTATATACCTGTTTTATTTGGTATCTGTTTGGATGGTCGACCATGTTATGGTCGACATTCATTAGGTCGACTACTATTGGTCGACATTGACATGGTCGACATGGACACATGGTCAACACATGAAAATGGTAGACACATGAAAGGTCGACACATGAAAAGGTCGACATGAGTTTTTCCACATTTTTTTTTCTTTTGGGGAACTTTTCCATACTTTACGATCCACGTGGACTACGATTGGGAATGGTAATCTGTGCCGAGTGCAACGAGGCACCTTGCCTGAAGCATGGCTGGCGAAGCGAGGGGACGCCGTGCACTAACTGGGGTTCCCCGTCACTTTACGCAGAAAACGACACAAAAAAATAAAAAAACTCATGTCGACCTTTTCATGTGTCGACCTTCCACGTGTCGACCATTTGTCCATGTCGACCATGCTAATGTCGACCAATAGTGGTCGACATAATGACTGTCTACCATAACATGGTCGACCAGTCATACCGGAACCGTTTTATCTTCCCACCATCTACATACAGCACCTCACAGCCTTCCTGGTGGCAACACTGGGCTAAAATAGGATACAGCCACGTCACTAGAAACCACACTCCTGTCTCACTATACCGGATGCATTCAGACTGTGGCCACACCTTCTTAAACATCTAAGCATCAGCACAAGCCGATAAAAGTAGAGTCTATTGGGAAGTATGACAGTAATACAGTATATTAAGGTTTCTTGTTGATACTTACATACCTACATACTTACATTGATACATAAGCAATGATATTTGTTTGTAATGTGATTATATTGTTGGGATCTCACAACTATGGTCCTGATTTAGAGGTGGATGCAGCGTCAATGGCGGACACAAGTAGCCGATGTTGTCTGTCTATGTGGGCTACCCAGCCGTAGAGTTGCTGGAGCTGTACGCAATACCCATCACATTTTCTCTGGTTTGTGCATATGCAGTACCACTGCCGGGTCTGAACTTTATGTCTTGCTCATTACAGGGATGGGCTCTTATCGGAGACCGTGTTCCTGTGTGGCCTAATCATAAGTTATCCCAATATAGCATTCCAAACCATCACTGTATTCAGCTACAAATATATATTTAGTCATCCTCAGCACTTTATAATGGAACAGAAGTAGACCAGGGCTGTGGCCAACAGTATCTAATACATTCTTATACATTCTCTATAGGACCGGGAACCTCTACGTTGTATACATCTTAGGGATATTTTGAAGACCCATGAATGTCTAGTTAAGTCTGGGTAAGTACATACTTTTCTCTCTCCCGCTCTCTCTCTCTATATATATATTTAAAACCAGTTCCATGATCATATAGCCTAAATAGTGCTCTTTACAGTGGTGATAAAAGTGCCCATGTCACCTACACACAGTGGAGCGCACCTATAAGAGCGTTGCATGAACACTGCTTTGGTCTTGTGTCTTTATAATCTGCTGTGCTGCTTAAGTGTCGCGTCTTCTTTCCAGTGTTTGGGTGCTGCATGATGTGTATGTTTCCTGTTCTGAGCTCACTGTAAACCAGATGGCGAGTTTCTCCTGCTCCCTTCTGACAATCTAATTGTACTGCGGTGTGGAGCAGACCCAGGACCTGGACCGGTGGTGTGCAGGAGTCTGGATGGGACCTGTCCTGCAGTGGTGATGAGTGCCATGCTGGCACTATACTGGTGGCATTATGTGTATCTGGCACTATACTGGGGCATTATGTGTATCTGGCACCACTGGAGACATTATGTGTAACTGGCACTATTGTGTGCATTACTGGAGGTAGTATGTGTAAGCAGCTATTACTGTGGCCATTATGTGTAAGGCCACCCCTACTTTCCCAGGAGAGCACGCGCATTGGGGAGGGGGCACTTTAAAAATATTCCGAGAATGATGTTAAAAAAATCCAAATGGCCCTTGGCAGAAAATAGGTTCCCCACTCCTGGTCTATGGGGAGGGACCTACTTTGGATGTAGGGGGTTATTCAGGTTTATTTATTTATTTTTACTTACAGTCTCTTATATAGGGGGTCATTCCGAGTTGTTCGCTCGGTAAAAATCTTCGCATCGCAGCGATTTTCCGCTTAATGCGCATGCGCAATGTCCGCACTGCGACTGCGCCAAGTAAATTTGCTATGCACTTAGGAATTTTACTCACGGCATTTTCATCGTTCTGGCGATCGTAATGTGATTGACAGGAAATGGGTGTTACTGGGCGGAAACAGGCCGTTTTATGGGCGTGTGGGAAAAAACGCTACCGTTTCCGGAAAAAACGCAGGAGTGGCTGGAGAAACGGGGGAGTGTCTGGGCGAACGCTGGGTGTGTTTGTGACGTCAAACCAGGAACGACAAGCAGTGAAATGATCGCAGATGCCGAGTAAGTCTGGAGCTACTCAGAAACTGCTACGAGGTGTGTAATCGCAATATTGCGAATACATCGTTCGCAATTTTAAGATGCTAAGATTCACTCCCAGTAGGCGGCGGCTTAGCATGAGCAAATCTGCTAAAATCCACTTGCGAGCGAACAACTCGGAATGACCCCCATAGAGCAGCAAATTCCGTTGCGCTTTACAATTAGACACAATGATAAAACAAAACAGGGTAATAAACAGTCAAAGAGATAGGAAGGCCCTGCTCGCAAGCTTACAATCTATAGGGAAATAGGCATTGATACACAAGTACAGTGCCGTTTCTTGCGGCGGGCGAGCCGTGCAACCGCACGGGGCGCCCGCTGCGGCACTTCCTGAGCACCTTCAAACCCCCTCCCCTCTCCTCCCGAGTGCCCAGCTCGGGGGGCGGGGTTTCGCTGAATGACGCGTTTGCGTCGTGACTTCACGACGCAATCGCGTCATTCCGCGAAACCCCGCCCCCCGAGCTGGGCACTCGGGAAGAGGGAGAAGGGGGAGCCAAGCCGGCCAGCACTGCGCAGACGAGGGAGAGGCGGCTGAAGAGCGGGAAGAACCGCTTCAAATGTAAGTCAGACCCTCTCCCTCTCTCCCTCCCCCCTACCACCACCTGCCGTACTGTGTAAAATGGGGACGCTTGCCTGCCGGAATGTGTAAAATGGGGACACCTGTCTGCCGGAATGTGTAAAATGGGGACACCTGTCTGCCGGAATGTGTAAAATGGGGACACCTGTCTGCCGGGATGTGTAAAATGGGGACACTTGCCTGCCGGAATGTGTAAAATGGGGACACTTGCCTGCCGGAATGTGTAAAATGGGGACACTTGCCTGCCGGAATGTGTAAAATGGGGACTCTTGCCTGCCGTAATGTGTAAAATGGGGGCACGTGCCTGCCGCAATGTGTAAAATAGGGACACTTGCCTGCCATGCTGTGTAAAACGGGGACACGTGCCTGCCGCAATGTGTAAAATGGGGACACTTTCCTGCCGCAATGTGTAAAATGGGGGCACGTGCCTGCCGCAATGTGTAAAATGGGGACACTTGCCTGTTGTACTGTGTAAAATGGGGACCCGTGCCTGTCGCAATGTGTAAAATGGGGACACTTTCCTGCCGCAATGTGTAAAATGGGAACACTTGCCTACCGTGCTGTGTAAAATGGGGACACTTGTCTGCTGTAATGTGTAAAATGAGGACTTTTTTTTTTATCCTGTGGTGGCCGTGATGATGAGATCAGATGAGGCCACACCCACCGTAACAAAGCCACACCCATTTTAATGAGGTCACGCCCCTTGTCGGGAGCGCACGCGCCTTAGGCGCGCGCATACTTTTCCTCTTTATATCTATGGGGGGGAGGGGGGGCGCATTTTTTCTTATGTGAATGGGGGGGGGAGCGCATTTTTAAATCTCGCACTGGGAGCCAAATTGGCTAGAAACGGCCCTGCACAAGTATCACTTGTCCACCAGATTTCAAAGGTTCTCTGTGGGCTGCCTGATCATATTACATCACAGCAATGATGAACCAGGGTGAGAAGCAGTGACGGGGGTAATTCCAAGTTGATCGCAGCAGGAAATTTTTTAGCAGTTGGGCAAAACCATGTGCACTGGAGGGGAGGCAGATATAACATTTGCAGAGAGAGTTAGATTTGGGTGGGTTATTTTGTTTCTGTGTAGGGCAAATACTGGCTGCTTTATTTTTACACTGCAATTTAGATTGCAGATTGAACACACCACACCCAAATCTAACTCTCTCGGCACATGTTATATCGGCCCCCCCTGCAGTGCAAATGGTTTTGCTGAATTGCTAACAAAAGTGCTGCTGCGATCAACTCAGAATTAGGCCCGACATGCGGTGAGGTGAGGCAAGTGAGTCAGAGCCTTTCCTGTCATACTAACCTTTGCGGCAGAGTTTTGACTGTGTAAAGTATATGAAAAATACCAAGAATATGTGATAAATATCTTCTCTGTATTATGATAATAATTTTTTTTTTTTTTTTTTTTAATATTTTTTTTATTTCAGTTGAAGCATAATAGTAGTATCACATCGAAGTACATCCAAATATACGGTCAATGAAGGTTATAACTTATATAGCTGTTTACCACATATTGAGATCAATGCATTAGTGTAAGTCAATATAAGAGCCAAGGTATGTATTAGAGTCACGATAATGGTTCTTTCCGATATGAAAGACAAACAGTTTGAGTGATAATAATTTTTTATAGTCCACACTGTACAGCAGTGGTTTCCAAACTTTTTTAAATCACAGCGTCCTAGAGTATCAGATTTTTTTCCATGGCACCCCTAGGCCAGAAGTTTCTTTTTGAAAAAATTTAGATAGAGATATTAAATTAAGTAAATTGTGTTTATGGGGGTAATTTACCCCTGCTTTTCCTTTTGTCCACACTCCCGCTCGTATCTGTTCCTCAGTCCAGACTCTGGCGGCTCTTCTTCTCTTCATATCATGACATCAATAATCAATAAACTTTATTGTACAGCAAGCACGCAGGAATCTTTCTCCAGCAGCTTGCTAGGACCTGCTGCGTGGGTGGCGGGCCGGATCTGCTGCCTGGCACCGACGGGAGAACGGGCAGTGGCTTGCTAGGATCTGCTGCCCGTCACCAATGGGAGAACGGGCAGTGGCTTGCTGGGATCTGCTGCCCGGCACCGACGGGAGAACAGGCAGTGGCGCTGGGAATAGCAGCAGGAGTGGGCAGTACGAGTCTCCTGTGCCATCTGTCAGAGTGGCCGGGCCCGGGAGAAGTGTACCCACAGTACTCCCTTGATGGCGGCCCTGAGGTGGGTTATATTGTGCAGGGTAAATACTGGCTCTTAATTTTTACACTACAATTTAGATTTTAGTTTGAACACACCCCACCCAAATCTAAATCCACATGTTACATCTGCCACACCTGTAGTGCAACATGGTTTTGCCCAGTTGCTTGCTTTTTTGCTAAGAAACCTGAATGAGGACCATAGTACAGTTACAACTACACCCTACAACCCAGATTTTCATACAGTAAGTTTGCAAGTAAAGTGCATTTAAGTATTAAAAAGAAATGCGTAATGTGCCAGCCCTGCCTCACTATACTTAACCCCGTGGCCAACACTGGACCCCCCCCCCCCCCCCCCCAATGTCACCTAATCCTAACCCTCCCTGTTTCACCTAATCCTCCTAATGTCACCTCACCCTCCCTGTGTCCAGACCTGGCGACAGGGGGGTACAAAAGGTACACCCGTCTCTGGCCCGAGATTCAGAGGGCCCCCAGGTTTTGATGGGCACACTCACAAACAAAATGGTTCTGCAGTGCTTAATTCTGAACGTGGTTGCTGTGTGGAATTGTCTTGGAGACTACAGGCTTAATATAAGGACCCTGCCCAGAAAAATCTCTATACAGAAACTGCCAACAGGTTCCACATTTATGAGAAAAGGCTCGAAGTTATTGGGTGTCACCGCCCTTTAATCAATTGGGATTGACTCAATCAAAAATCAAATTTTAATCTTTATGTGTATGGAATATGGCTATTCGTGAAGCTTTTTCCTTTTTCTTTTCTTTGTCCTTTTTGTGATGCCATTTATTAACCGCTGAAGAAGTCATCTTGATGAAACGTGTTGGATCAAATCAGTTACGGTCTTCTGTTCAGTTCACCACCACATCTTTTGAGCTCACACCTATAAAGAGTATATTCGCAGGTCTACAAAACAACCAATATCATGGAGAGAATTCTCTGAATCCTATATGGAATAAAGAATCTGAATACAACTTTATTCTAAAGGCTATATACTAAGCGCAATTGGTCTGTGTTTGTAATATCTATCTATTAGTCTATATATTTATACCTATCACTATACTTATATCTATCTGTATATATCCAGGACCGACAACAGAAATCTTGGGGCCCGGTATACTGACATCTCTGGGCCCCCCCTTTAAACCTCCTCACACCCACACGACAACCTTGATCACTGTACCCACACATCCCTCCCCATGCATCACAACATCACACGCTCAGGGTGGGATGTATTAAAATACATCACCGCCAACCGCAGTGATGCCTTTCTCATATGTACTAACACATATATTAACATCGCAATGCGGTGGCAGAGGCCCCCCACGATACCTATGAGATGTGTGGGGGTCTCTGTCACCTCCCTGGGCTCTCCCTCTCCTCTCTGGTCGGGAAGGAGGCAGCAGGCTGTCCACGGCACGTCCTCCCTGCAGCCAGAAGGACCTCCGGCTACCTCCCTGGGCTCTCCCTCTCCTCTCTGGTCGAGAAGCAGGCAGCAGGCTGTCCAGGGCGCCTCCTCCCTGCAGCCAGAAGGACCTCCGGCTGTGTTGCTAGGGGGAGGAGGAGTTTAGCTTCCGGGACCAGGGCTGGCTGGATGGAGGTATGCCGGGGAAAGGGGGGATGGCGTCAGCGGCGTGGGGCGGTAGGATGCGGCAGCCGGTGGTAAGAAGCCCATAGGCTTCTATAGGGTATCACCATCAAAAGATGGCAATACCCTCAGGGGCGAAAAAACACGTCTGCCGATGGTTAGTACATATGAAAATTAGAGATGAGCGGGTTCGGTTCGTCGAGATCTGACCCCCCCTGAACTTCACCTATTTTATACGGGTCCGAGGCAGCCTCGGATCTTCCCGCCTTGCTCGGTTAACCCGAACGAGGCCGAACGTCATCATCCCGCTGTCGGATTCTCGCGAGATTCGTATTCTATATAAAGAGCTGCGCGTCGCCACCATTTTCACTCGTGCATTGAAAATTGAACGGAGAGGATGTGGCTACGTTCTCTGCCTGAAAAGCTCCATATCTGTGCTCAGTGTGCTGCAAATATCTACGTTCTCTGCTTGAAATGCTCCATATCTGTGCTCAGTGTGCTGCAAATATCTATGTTCTCTGCCTGAAAAGCTCCATATCTGTGCTCAGTGTGCTGCAAATATCTCTGCTCAGTGTGCTGCATTGTGGGGACCACCAGTATATAATTATAGTAGTACAGTACAGTAGGCCATTGCTGTATCTCGCAGCTCCGTGTCAGACTCAGTTCTAGACAGTATCCTGATCATCAGTGCTCAATATCTGCTGCATTGTTGTGTGACCAGTATATATACTATATATATATATATATATATATATATATATGTATAGTAGTACAGTGCAGCATTTTGGTGACCACCAGTATAGTAGTACAGTACAGTAGGCCATTGCTGTATCTTGCAGCTCCGTGTCACTTCAAGTATCCATATCTGTGCTGCATTGTTGTGAGCAGTGTATATGTATATATATATATATATATAAGTACAGTGCAGCATTTTGGTGACCACCAGTATATAGTTGTACAGTACAGTAGGCCATTGCTGTATCTTGCAGCTCTGTGTCACTTCAAGTATCCATATCTGTGCTGCATTGTTGTGAGCAGTATATATATATAGTAGTACAGTGCAGTATTTTGGTGACCAACAGTATATAGTTGTACAGTACAGTAGGCCATTGCTTTATCTTGCAGCTCCGTGTCACTTCAAGTATCCATATCTGTGCTGCATTGTTGTGAGCAATATATCTATATATAGTAGTACAGTGAAGCATTTTGGTGACCAACAGTATATAGCTGTACAGTACAATAGGCCATTGCTGTATCTTGCAGCTCCGTGTCACTTCAAGTATCCATAGCTGTGCTGCATTGTTGTGAGCAGTATATATATAGTAGTACAGTGCAGCATTTTGGTGACCACCAGTATATAGTTGTACAGTACAGTAGGCCATTGCTGTATCTTGCAGCTCCGTGTCACTTCAAGTATCCATATCTGTGCTGCATTGTTGTGAGCAGTATATATATATATATATATATATATATATATATAGTAGTACAGTGCAGCATTTTGGTGACCAACAGTATAAAGTTGTACAGTACAGTAGGCCATTGCTATTGATATAATAATATTACTGGCATATAATTCCACACATTAAAAAATGGAGAACAAAAATGTGGAGGGTGAAATAGGGAAAGATCAAGATCCACTTCCACCTAGTGCTGAAGCTGCTGCCACTAGTCATGGCAGAGACGATGAAATGCCATCAACGTCGTCTGCCAAGGCTGATGCCCATTGTCATAGTAGAGAGCATGTAAAATCCAAAAAACTAAAGTTCAGTAAAATGACCCAAAAATCTAAATACATCTGCCTACGATATAGGCAAAGGAGGGGGAATGCACCTGACTCAAGCGCAGTGGAGAATGATTTCAACGTTGTGCAAGGTTCTGCAACCCTTTGAACTTGCCACACGTGAAGTCAGTTCAGACACTGCCAGCCTGAGTCAGGTCATTCCCCTCATCAGGGTTTTGCAGAAGCAGCTGGAGAGATTGAAGGAGGAGCTTAAACGGAGCGATTCCGCTAGGCATGTGGGACTTGTGGATGGAGCCCTTCATTCGCTTAACCAGGATTCACGGGTGGTCAATTTGTTGAAATCAGAGCACTACATTTTGGCCACCGTGCTCGATCCTAGGTTTAAAGCCTACGCTGTATCTCTCTTTCCGGCAGACACAAGTCTGCAGAGGTTCAAAGACCTGCTGGTGAGAAAATTGTCAACTCAAGTGGAACGTGACCTGTCAACAGCTCCTCCTTCACATTCTCCCGCAACTGAGGCTGCGAGGAAAAGGATAATAATTCCGAGCCCACCCGCTGGCAGTGATGCAGGGCAGTCCGGAACGAGTGCTGACATCTGGTCCGGACTGAAGGACCTGCCAACGATTACTGACATGTCGTCTACTGTCACTGCATATGATTCTGTCACCATTGAAAGAATGGTGGAGGATTATATGAGTAACCGCATCCAAGTAGGCACGTCAGACAGTCCGTACGTATACTGGAGGGAAAAAGAGGCAATTTGGAGGCCCTTGCACAAACTGGCTTTATTTTACCTAAGTTGCCCCCCCTTCAGTGTGTACTCCGAAAGAGTGTTTCGTGCAGCCGGTCACCTTGTCAGCGATCGGCGTACCAGGTTACTTTCACAAAATGTGGAGAAGATGATGTTCATCAAAATTAATTATAATCAATTCCTCCGTGGAGACATTCACCAGCAATTGCCTCCAAAAAGTACACAGGGACCTGTGATGGTGGATTCCAGTGGGGACGAATTAATACTCTGTGAGGAGGTGGATGTACACAGTGAAAGGGGTGAGGAATCGGAGAATGATGATAAGGTGGACATCTTGCCTTTATAGAGCCAGTTTGAGCAAGGAGAGATTGATTGCTTCTTTTTTTAGTGGGGGCCCAAACCAACCAGTCATTTCAGCTACAGTCATGTGGCAGACCCTGTGGCTGAAATGATGGGTTTGTTAAAGTGTGCATGTCCTGTTTATACAACATAAGGGTGGGTAGGAGGGCCCAAGGACAATTCCATCTTGCACCTCTTTTTTTTATTATTTATCTTTGCATCATGTGATGTTTGGGGCCAATTTTTTTAAGTGCCATCCTGTCGGCCACTGCAGTGCCACTCCTAGATGGGCCAGGTGTTTGTGCCGGTCACTTGGGTCACTTAGCTTAGCCATCCAGCGACCTCGGTGCAAATTTTAGGACTAAAAATAGTATTGTGAGGTGTTCAGAATAGACTGGAAATGAGTGGAAATTATGGTTATTGAGGTTAATAATACTATAGGATCAAAATTAGCCCCAAATTCTATGATTTAAGCTGTTTTTGAAGGTTTTTTGAAAAAAACACCCGAATCCAAAACATACCCGAATCCGACAAAAAATTTTAAGGGAGGTTTTGCCAAAACGCGTCCTAATCCAAAACACAGCCGCAGAACCGAATCCAAAACACAAAACCCCAAAAATTTCCGGTGCACATCTCTAAAATGCGGTAAAACCCCGGATCGGGGGTTTTACCGCATTTTCCCTTTAGCACATCTCGCCCTCACTGGGGCCGGCAGAACGCATCTGCAATACCATGGACACAAAATATCTTCCCTCAGTGATATCAGGGAACAGTGAGGTGTAGAGTCCACATACAAGGAGGGAACAAAGGCATCCCCAGTGTGTGGAGGATGTCCAGAGAGTGTATCTTCCCAAAGCAATGTTCCTAATGCAAAAAAAGATATTTCAAACATATTCTTTGTATTTTTCATATACTTTATACAGTCAAAACTGTGGCACAAACGTTAGTATGACATAAAGGCCCTGCCTCACACGCCTCACCCCACCGCACGTCACTACAGTCAGCAATCAGGCAGTACAGCAGTGTGGAACTCATGGACGAGGAAAGCACGGATCAAAAATAAAGGGAAGGTTATGGACTGGGGAGGTAAGAAGGGACTGGGGAGGTGATGATAACACAAAAGGCAGGTAGGAATAAAGAAGTGGGAAAAAGAAAAAAATATGTAAAAGAAGAGTGTGGTAGTGAAAGGAAGAGGGGGTGATAGATAGAGATGAGCGGGTTCGGTTCCTCGGAATCCGAACCCCCCCGAACTTCAGCCTTTTTACACGGGTCCGAGGCAGACTCGGATCTTCCCGCCTTGCTCGGTTAACCCGAGCGCGCCCGAACGTCATCATCCCGCTGTCGGATTCTCGCGAGGCTCGTATTCTATCGCAAGACTCGGATTCTATATAAGGAGCCGCGCGTCGCCGCCATTTTCACACGTGCATTGAGATTGATAGGGAGAGGACGTGGCTGGCGTCCTCTCCGTTTAGATAGAGAGTGAGACACTTGATTTACTAGTAATTTAATTTTAGTAATTTTGGGGAGCATTAGGACTGGAGTACTCAGAGAGTGCAGAGTTTTGCTGATAGTTATACTAGTGACCACCAGTTTTATTTATTATTTAAAATCCGTTCTCTGCCTGAAAAAAAACGATACACAGTCACATACCATATCTGTGCTCAGCCTCAGTGTGCTGCATGATTGATAATATCATCTATGTATATCTGACTGTGCTGAGTGCTCACTGCTCACACAGCTTAATTGTGGGGGAGACTGGGGAGCAGTTATAGCAGGAGTACATAACAGTGCACACTTTTGCTGCCAGTGTGACTGACCAGTGACCACCAGTATATTGTCTGCCTGAAAAAGTTAAACACTCGTGTAGTGTTTTTTTTTTTTATTCTATAAACGCATTCTGCTGACAGACAGTGTCCAGCAGGTCCGTCATTCATTATATTATAATATATACCTGCAGTAGTGATATATATATATTTTTTATATCATTATCATCCAGTCTATACTAGCAGACGCAGTACGGTAGTCCACGGCTGTAGCTACCTCTGTGTCGGCAGTGCTCGTCCATAATTGTATACCTACCTGTGGTGGTTTTTTTTTTTTCTATCTTCTTCATACTAGTAGTTTAGGAGTCTGCTGACAGTGTCCAGCAGGTCCGTCATTATATAATATATACCTGTCCTGCAGTAGTGATATATATATATATTTTTTATATCATTATCATCCAGTCTATACTAGCAGACGCAGTACGGTAGTCCACGGCTGTAGCTACCTCTGTGTCGGCAGTCGCTCGTCCATAATTGTATACCTACCTGTGGTGGTTTTTTTTTTTTATATCTTCTTCATACTAGTAGTTTAGGAGTCTGCTGACAGTGTCCAGCAGGTCCGTCATTATATAATATATACCTGTCCTGCAGTAGTGATATATATATATTTTTTATATCATTATCATCCAGTCTATACTAGCAGACGCAGTACGGTAGTCCACGGCTGTAGCTACCTCTGTGTCGGCAGTGCTCGTCCATAATTGTATACCTACCTGTGGTGGGTTTTTTTTTTCTATCTTCTTCATACTAGTAGTTTAGGAGTCTGCTGACAGTGTCCAGCAGGTCCGTCATTATATAATATATACCTGTCCTGCAGTAGTGATATATATATATTTTTTATATCATTATCATCCAGTCTATACTAGCAGACACAGTACGGTAGTCCACGGCTGTAGCTACCTCTGCATCGGCAGTGCTCGTCCATAATTGTATACCTACCTGTGGTGGTTTTTTTTTTTCTATCTTCTTCATACTAGTAGTTTAGGAGTCTGCTGACAGTGTCCAGCAGGTCCGTCATTATATAATATATACCTGCCCTGCAGTAGTGATATATATATATTTTTTATATCATTATCATCCAGTCTATACTAGCAGACGCAGTACGGTAGTCCACGGCTGTAGCTACCTCTGTGTCGGCAGTGCTCGTCCATAATTGTATACCTACCTGTGGTGGGTTTTTTTTTTCTATCTTCTTCATACTAGTAGTTTAGGAGTCTGCTGACAGTGTCCAGCAGGTCCGTCATTATATAATATATACCTGTCCTGCAGTAGTGATATATATATATTTTTTATATCATTATCATCCAGTCTATACTAGCAGACGCAGTACGGTTGTCCACGGCTGTAGCTACCTCTGTGTCGGCAGTCGCTCGTCCATAATTGTATACCTACCTGTGGTGGTTTTTTTTTTCTATCTTCTTCATACTAGTAGTTTAGGAGTCTGCTGACAGTGTCCAGCAGGTCCGTCATTATATAATATATACCTGTCCTGCAGTAGTGATATATATATATTCTTTATATCATTATCATCCAGTCTATACTAGCAGACGCAGTACGGTAGTCCACGGCTGTAGCTACCTCTGTGTCGGCAGTCACTCGTCATCCATAAGTATACTAGTATCCATCCATCTCCATTGTTTACCTGAGGTGCCTTTTAGTTGTGCCTATTAAAATATGGAGAACAAAAATGTTGAGGTTCCAAAAATAGGGAAAGATCAAGATCGACTTCCACCTCGTGCTGAAGCTACTGCCACTAGTCATGGCCGAGACGATGAAATGCCATCAACGTCGTCTGCCAAGGCCGATGCCCAATGTCATAGTACAGAGCATGTAAAATCCAAAACACCAAATATCAGTAAAAAAAGGACTCAAAAATCTAAAATAAAATCGTCGGAGGAGAAGCGTAAACTTGCCAATATGCCATTTACCACACGGAGTGGCAAGGAACGGCTGAGGCCCTGGCCTATGTTCATGGCTAGTGGTTCAGCTTCACATGAGGATGGAAGCACTCAGCCTCTCGCTAGAAAAATGAAAAGACTTAAGCTGGCAAAAGCACAGCAAAGAACTGTGCGTTCTTCGAAATCACAAATCCACAAGGAGAGTCCAATTGTGTCGGTTGCGATGCCTGACCTTCCCAACACTGGACGTGAAGAGCATGCGCCTTCCACCATTTGCACGCCCCCTGCAAGTGCTGGAAGGAGCACCCGCAGTCCAGTTCCTGATAGTCAGATTGAAAATGTCAGTGTTGAAGTACACCAGGATGAGGAGGATATGGGTGTTGCTGACGCTGGGGAGGAAATTAACCAGGAGGATTCTGATGGTGAGGTGGTTTGTTTAAGTCAGGCACCCGGGGAGACACCTGTTGACCGTGGGAGGAATATGGCCATTGACATGCCTGGTGAAAATACCAAAAAAATCAGCTCTTCGGTGTGGAAGTATTTCAACAGAAATGCGGACAACATTTGTCAAGCCGTGTGTTGCCTTTGTCAAGCTGTAATAAGTAGGGGTAAGGACGTTAACCACCTCGGAACATCCTCCCTTATACGTCACCTGCAGCGCATTCATCATAAGTCAGTGACAAGTTCAAAAACTTTGGGCGACAGCGGAAGCAGTCCACTGACCAGTAAATCCCTTCCTCTTGTAACCAAGCTCACGCAAACCACCCCATCAACTCCCTCAGTGTCAATTTCCTCCTTCCCCAGGAATGCCAATAGTCCTGCAGGCCATGTCACTGGCAATTCTGACGAGTCCTCTCCTGCCTGGGATTCCTCCGATGCATCCTTGCGTGTAACGCCTACTGCTGCTGGCGCTGCTGTTGTTGCTGCTGGGAGTCGATGGTCATCCCAGAGGGGAAGTCGTAAGACCACTTTTACTACTTCCACCAAGCAATTGACTGTCCAACAGTCCTTTGCGAGGAAGATGAAATATCACAGCAGTCATCCTGCTGCAAAGTGGATAACTGAGGCCTTGGCATCCTGGGTGGTGAGAAACGTGGTTCCGGTATCCATCATTACTGCAGAGCCAACTATAGACTTGTTTGAGGTACTGTGTCCCCTGTACCAAATACCATCTAGGTTCCATTTCTCTAGGCAGGCGATACCGAAAATGTACACAGACCTCAGAAAAAGACTCACCAGTGTCCTAAAAAATGCAGTTGTACCCAATGTCCACTTAACCACGGACATGTGGACAAGTGGAGCAGGGCAGACTCAGGACTATATGACTGTGACAGCCCACTGGGTAGATGTATGGACTCCAGCTGCAAGAACAGCAGCGGCGGCACCAGTAGCAGCATCTCGCAAACGCCAACTCTTTCCTAGGCAGGCTACGCTTTGTATCACCGCTTTCCAGAATACGCACACAGCTAAAAACCTCTTACGGCAACTGAGGAAGATCATCGCAGAATGGCTTACCCCAATTGGACTCTCCTGTGGATTTGTGGCATCGGACAACGCCAGCAATATTGTGTGTGCATTAAATATGGGCAAATTCCAGCACGTCCCATGTTTTGCACATACCTTGAATTTGGTGGTGCAGAATTATTTAAAAAACGAGAGGGGCGTGCAAGAGATGCTGTCGGTGGCCAGAAGAATTGCGGCACACTTTCGGCGTACAGGCACCACGTACAGAAGACTGGAGCACCACCAAAAACGCCTGAACCTGCCCTGCCATCATCTGAAGCAAGAAGTGGTAACGAGGTGGAATTCAACCCTCTATATGCTTCAGAGGTTGGAGGAGCAGCAAAAGGCCATTCAAGCCTATACAACTGAGCACGATATAGGAGGTGGAATGCACCTGTCTCAAGTGCAGTGGAGAATGATTTCAACGTTGTGCAAGGTACTGCAACCTTTTGAACTTGCCACACGTGAAGTCAGTTCAGACACTGCCAGCCTGAGTCAGGTCATTCCCCTCATCAGGCTTTTGCAGAAGAAGCTGGAGACATTGAAGGAGGAGCTAACACAGAGCGATTCCGCTAGGCATGTGGGACTTGTGGATGGAGCCCTTAATTCGCTTAACAAGGATTCACGGGTGGTCAATCTGTTGAAATCAGAGCACTACATTTTGGCCACCGTGCTCGATCCTAGATTTAAAACCTACCTTGGATCTCTCTTTCCGGCAGACACAAGTCTGCAGGGGTTCAAAGAACTGCTGGTGAGAAAATTGTCAAGTCAAGCGGAACGCGACCTGTCAACATCTCCTCCTTCACATTCTCCCGCAACTGGGGGTGCGAGGAAAAGGCTCAGAATTTCAAGCCCACCCGCTGACGGTGATGCAGGGCAGTCTGGAGCGACTGCTGATGCTGACATCTGGTCCGCACTGAAGGACCTGCCAACGATTACGGACATGTCGTCTACTGTCACTGCATATGATTCTCTCCCCATTGAAAGAATGGTGGAGGATTATATGAGTGACCGCATCCAAGTAGGCACGTCAGACAGTCCGTACTTATACTGGCAGGAAAAAAAGGCAATTTGGAGGCCCTTGCACAAACTGGCTTTATTCTACCTAAGTTGCCCTCCCACAAGTGTGTACTCCGAAAGAGTGTTTAGTGCCGCCGCTCACCTTGTCAGCAATCGGCGTACAAGGTTACATCCAGAAAATGTGGAGAAGATGATGTTCATTAAAATGAATTATAATCAATTCCTCCGTGGAGACATTCACCAGCAGCAATTGCCTCCACAAAGTACACAGGGAGCTGAGATGGTGGATTCCAGTGGGGACGAATTGATAATCTGTGAGGAGGGGGATGTACACGGTGATATATCGGAGGATGATGATGAGGTGGACATCTTGCCTCTGTAGAGCCAGTTTGTGCAAGGAGAGATTAATTGCTTCTTTTTTGGTGGGGGTCCAAACCAACCCGTCATTTCAGTCACAGTCGTGTGGCAGACCCTGTCACTGAAATGATGGGTTGGTTAAAGTGTGCATGTCCTGTTTATACAACATAAGGGTGGGTGGACAATTCCAAGGACAATTCCATCTTGCACCTCTTTTTTCTTTCATTTTTCTTTGCGTCATGTGCTGTTTGGGGAGTGTTTTTTGGAAGGGCCAGCCTGCGTGACACTGCAGTGCCACTCCTAGATGGGCCAGGTGTTTGTGTCGGCCACTAGGGTCGCTTAGCTTACTCACACAGCTACCTCATTGCGCCTCTTTTTTTCTTTGCGTCATGTGCTGTTTGGGGAGTATTTTTTGGAAGGGCCATCCTGCCTGACACTGCACTGCCACTCCTAGATGGGCCAGGTGTTTGTGTCGGCCACTTGGGTCGCTGAGCTTAGTCACACAGCTACCTCATTGCGCCTCTTTTTTTCTTTGCGTCATGTGCTGTTTGGGGAGTGTTTTTTGGAAGGGCCATCCTGCGTGAC